>NW_024424453.1:23411771-23645760 GCF_017311325.1 Ursus maritimus | reverse complement strand
CCCCCCCCCCCCCCCCCCCCCCCGCCCCGGCCCGGCATCTGTGTGGGGCTGCTGCATTCCACCCGGCCCCTTCAGAAGGGAAGGGCAGCTGCCTTCTGCTACCTAGAGAAGACTTGAGCAGCCTGGGGACTGTGATGGCTGGTTTCACTCCTCCCTGAGCGTGGCAGCTCCAGCCGTGCTGCGGCCACTCTCTTCACCTCCGTGGTCACTGTCGTGTCTCCTGGAAGACTGGAACGGCCTCCTCAGTGGTCTCTCTGCCTGGTCTCTTGGTCTCCTGCCTCCCTGCTCCACCATTTCAGACAGCAGCCAGGCTGGTCTGTTAAAAAGCAGTGCTAGCAATAGGAGAGGCTGATTGGATGGTCTTCTAGGTGCTTTTCAGGCAGTAACGCGGGGAGGGTGGCATTACCCCTTTCCTCATGCCTGTTCTATAGAGAAGGAAACTGAAGCATGAGTGTGTAATAGCTCACTCGAGACTGCACAGCTATCCGTGGAAGAGCCGGGACCAGACCCCAGCTCCTCTGGGTCCGGAGTCCATGCCCATGTCCTGCTGGTTCTGCGGATGCCTCAGCTCTGCTTAAAGCTGATCTCTGGCTTCCCGTTGTGCTTAGAATAACAGCCGTCCCTTGTCAGGCCCTGCAGGACCTGCCCGGGGGCCCACCTTTGATCTCTCTCAGGCCATTTCCATCTAGTTCATTCTGCTCTAGTGAGCCTGGAAGAGGGTTCCTGGGTAAAACAGAGTATGCCCAGTTAAATTTGGACTTCAGAGAAACCATGAGTACTTTTTCAGTAGAGGTATGTCTCATGATGGATTTGGGACATATTCATACTAAAGAAGTATTTGTTGCTCTCTGAAATTCAAATTTAGCCTTTGTGTGTGTACGTGTGTGTGCGTGTACGCACATGTGCCCTTACCTCTTACAGCTCTGGCTTTGGCTTTTTCCGTTCCTCCAGGTGCTGAGTGGGTGCCCCCCGGGGCCTTTGCTCACTTTTCGCTCTGCCGGCAGTGCTCTTCCCTCACTCTGCCTAGCGGGCTCCTCCGTGTCCTTCACTGTCCTTCACGTGTCAGCTTGGGTGTCACCTCCTCCAGGATGCCTTCCCTGACCACCAGTCTACAGCAGGACTCCCTCTTCTTCCGCTTCAGAGCATCCTCTGCTCTCCCCGTGATTTGGAGTCACGTGTATAGCCTTCATGAAGCCTGCCTGCCCACCTGGGCTGTGAGCTCCCTGGGGAAGGGGTGATGCCCAGCGCCAGCAGCAGCCAGGCCCACGACCCTTGCTATGTCAGTAAATAGCTCTGCTTGTACCCATGTCGGGCCCTCCTCTGGAAGCCCTCTCTCTCTCCTCACCCTGTTCTCCATCTGTTCTTATTGTCCTTTGAATTTGGTTGATTCGGTGTTACTGATGAGACTAAGTGTGTCTGAGCCCAACTAGATGGGTCCTTGGGAGCTCAGTTCTTGCCCACAGGGAGCTCACGTGAGTGAAGGGGACACATGGGGACAGTGAGCTCTGGTGCAATGGGCTAGGTGCAGAGCTGATGGCCTGGGTGATGTGTCATCAGGGGAGTGTCCTCCTGGCACACTCCTGTGCTGACCACCACCTTCACCCTCGCCCTGGGAAGAGCCAGTCCTCCTGGCCCTGTCCTGGGAGAGCTTTGTATAGACCCCAGCCAGATGGCCTCCTGCTGACTCCCCTGCCCACCTCCTTGAGGGCGGACTTCCTGCTGGCTCCTCCCATCCCCCCAGCTCTTCCTAACAGCCCGAATCACCGCGAGTTGGTTTATAACTTAGAATGCTTTGGGCTGCAAGTGACAGAATGTATGACTCAGACTACTTAAGTCAATAAGGAAATGACTTGTTTCACACTACAAGGCATCCCAGAGGCAGGGTGCACAGATCCAGCCGCTCCCTGTCCCTCTGCTCCATTGTCCTTAGTGTGGGTGCCATGCTAGGGGTGGTTCCCTGAGGTCAAGGTGGCCACCAGTGGCCCTTGGGTCTGTGTGCCACTCTGTTGTCAGCCAGCAGGAGAGAGAATCGACCAACCATGGCACATTTGTCCCTATCCTCAGTCTCACAGGGACAGTGGCACACTCTGGACCATGGACAGGGATCAGGGAAGTTCCTTGTTCTTATTAGCTTAGGCCAGAGGTTTCCAAACTGCCTCGGTGACAGCACCCTTAGTGCCTCAGAAATTTTCAGGGCATCCTAGGCCAAAAGAAATATCTAACAGTTCTCCTTATTAAGTATTTAGGTACAAACTAGTTAGGCACAAAATTAGTAGTAATTAAAAAAATAATGCACATAAATTGAAAAAAAATCTTCTTTTTATAGTATCCTTAATTAACTATAGTCATTTATCAAAGGGATGTGTGTGTCTGTTGGGCACTACACAACTTCTCCAGAGTGGGAGGTAGACTGGACCCCACCATTCTTTTTTTCCTACTTCCATTGATTTTTGTGCAATACTTGATTTTTATGATAGCAACACTGAAAACCTGACTTTACAAAGATATGGGGTCATTAATGTTAAAACCACGAAGTACCCTTGCTAGTAGTTTTTGTGACTCTGACAGATGTCACTGTGTTTCTCTTGAAAAACCAAAATATCACTTGGTGCTACAGTGAATTCACTGACGCACCTTGGGGCACCTCGGTGTGTGGTTTGAGACCACGGGCTTAGGGTGATTATTGTGCCTCCCTGAGGCCGGCCCGAGGGGGATCAATATCTGAACGGAATTAGGGTTCTGTTTTGAAAGAGAAAGAGAGGGAGTGGGTGCCGGATAGGTAACAGAATGTGGACATTACGACCATTGCCTGAATGTTGAATTTCAAGCCATCAGGGAAAGGGAACTACCTTCTAGCAGCTCCGACTGACGCTCCCCACTGCGGTTGCTTCATTCCTGTTACATAGCGTCATTTCATAGCGTCATTGGTTTCCGTAGGTGACTCTGTTCAGCGCGTCAGTAACTGGCTCGGGGATTCCTCGCCTCTTTTGTGACAGGCTGGTGAAGCGTCTGAGCCCTTCCCAGAAGAATGAGATGGAGTTTATGTTCACGTACTGCTTGGCCCCTAATTCACTCTGTCGTTTCTAGGCACATTTTCTGACCACTCTCAACCTCGGTTTCTGGTTGACATCTATGAAATGCTGCTGGGCTCTCCCACGCAGTCTCCTCTAGGATGACATCCTGGCCTGGAATCAATGGTTCCTCTCACCATGGGGCTAACTGGGGGCGCTGAGGACACCTGTTGACTAGAGCCGTGACCCCTTCCTCCTGAGAGCCTAGATGTCCCCTGAGCCAACCACCCATTCATCCTGGGCAGTTCTGGCTTGGCCCAGTGGCTCGCCCCGGGTCACAGGGCACATTTCTGATCATGGCCTCTTCTCTCCATCCTCAGCCCAGAGAGAGGATTCTGTCCTGATCTCACTGCCAGCCTCCGCCACCTGGAGCCAAGGATCGGGCTCCTGGCTCACCAGAGCCCCGGAGGAAATGTCTGCATGCTGAGTCAGCGAGGCCCGCAGGTACAGTTTCTCTTGGCTGCTACTCAGGCTTATCGGAGTGCAGTGTCCTTGTTCCCCCAGCGAGTGAGTTCAGACAATCTCTTTCCGGAGATTATGTTCCCAAGCCTCCGTGCAGCCCGGGGCTTTGATAACCACCTGGTGAAGCGGCCTTCACCTCGCCTCCTGGGGAAGCTTCGTGTCATGTTTCGGAGCTGCCTGCCTGAGGGGCGCTGCACGGCCAGAGCTGGGGCTCAGATGTCAGATGAGCCAGTGCTGGTCACCACCTGGGCCAGACAGAGACAGGGTAGGGCCATGAACGGCCGGATGACTCGCACCCCCGTGGGCCGGGAGCATCTGCTGTCTCTCCTTGCAGGCTGTGTCAGCCTCCGAGGACCTCCTCTGATCGTGTTGGCGTTTGCGCTCTACAGGAAGCAAAAGTGATCCATCCATCAGACCTCTTGTGTACTATTGACTTGGTGTCAGGCAACCTTTTTCCGGTGTTGCAACATATAATTCTATTTAATCCTCATCATCACTTGATAGAGGTAATTTAATTTCCTTCATTCCCATTTTACAGATTGTAGGATTGGGACAGTTAAATAAGTTCCCAAGAACATGCTGTTGGCTAGTGGGAAAGTTGGGATAGGAGCTGAGGCCATCTGACACCCTCGTCCAGATCCCTGCCTCCTATCCCTCCAGCCTCTGCCCCAGGCTGGGGGCATTTGTATCCAGTTCTAGGGCCCACCTGCCCGGGGAAGACCTGTGTTCACCCAGTTCACCGGTAGCAGAGATTCTGAGACCTGCCCTTCTAATCTTCTGGGCCCAGAGCTCTTTCCAAAGATGTTTAAATTTTTCCTTTTTTTTTTTGGTGGGGAAGATGGCCTTTGAGGGGCGGGGTAGACGGGGGAATGTTTGGTGCTTAGAAACCCCAGAATTGATAGTGGTGGCAAGATAACCGGATTCGGAACAGCAAGGTCTGTGGTTGAGAGCTCCTCTCCCACTGGCACGGAGCACACGGTGGTGAATTCTCCGTTTATCAAGTGTAAACTGGTTCAGGCCTCCCAGAGAAGATTGGGTAACAGAGACCAAGAACCCTAAAAATGTTCCTACACTTTACCTCACAGGGCCATTTCTAGGAATCTGTCCCAGGGAAGTCTTTTGAAATACAGGCAAAGCTTTTCGTGTCATTACTTTTGCAATACCACAAATCAAACAAACCAAGGGAATACTCATATAAACCCTGGTTCAGTCCAGGAAAGGAAGACCACACGGCCTTTAAAAATGGTGTTTACGAAGAGAGTTTGATGGAACAAGAGAAATCCTCCTGATTTAAGTTTAAGCCAAAGGTGGAGGCAGGGGAAGGTGAGCACAGAATGACAGAATGATAAATAGTTTAGCATCTCAGTTATTTGGAAAGACAAAAATGAATGAAGGGAAAAAAGACTGGAAGGAAAATCCTATAATATTGATTGCTCCTCTTGGCAATTTTCTGTCTGTATGGTTTTCTGTAGATTTAGCTCTGCCCGTATAGTTGGAAAAAATAACCAACCAACCAGCCATAACAATATAGAGACGTGAACATTCCGGGGGTTGGTGCCTCTCCAGACCCTCCAGTGAAGGGCAGGGGCAGCCCCAGCCTTCTCTGCTCCCACAGGGCCCAAGGGAGGGGCGGGCTCAGGGACCCTCAGAAGCACCACGCTGAACTGACCCAGAAGACTTGCTGCCCCAGTGTGGGGGGAGGGGGGTGCTCCAGCTCACTCTCCTGGAGGGAGGAGTGTGCACCTGGGTGGGTTGGGGTGGCTCCTTCCTGCAGCCGGCTGAGCAGACTTTGCCTGTTGCTTGGGGAGGGCCCAGGAAGGAGCAGACCTGTACTTGGGCTTCCTTTCATCCCTTCTGCAAAGCCAAACAAAATCCATGTTGCCATGGAAAGCGCTGCACGTTGCGTGGGTGTGGAGGAGCAGAGCCTTCAGGCCAGAAGCAATCTGAGTTCAGGTCTGGTTTGAAGTCCAGAGAGAAAGCTGGGCAGGCCGGGGAAACCTTCCACGTGGTGCAGGACGCCCAGCAGGGTCCCAAGCTCCAGGCTGGGGTGGGTCCACCAAATCCAAGCCACAATTCCCCCTGGTTACCAACCTCCTCTGGAACTGAGGGTCCGAACGGCTTGCCCCCCAGACAGGCCACTGGCTTGGGGAATGAGTGGACAGAGCCTCCACGTAGGAGACTGTGGGCCTCAGCAGAGCGCACTCCGAAAGGTCCTGCTGCCTCTTCTGTCTTTTGAGTGCTTGCCTTGCTGTGGCGCGCCCTGCCCTGGAAGCTACTCCGATGTCTACACGGGGGTCAGTCGGATGAACAGCTGGAGCAGCCTGGGACCTGCCCCCACCCTTGGTCTGCTGCCTGGGGGAATCCACCCTGAACAGCAGGGGCAGGGCGGAGAGGAGGAGTTGGCCCCCAGAAGAGCCACAGGGTGCTGAGGACTGAGGAGCCAGGGCAGCGACTCTCCACGTGGCAGTGTTGACAGTGAGGCTCTGCTGGGTGGAAATCTGAGCTCTCCATGGCTCTCCTCTGTTCATGTGATCCCTGTTCATGCTCATTCCCGAGCCTCCTCTCCACCCACCACAGACTCACGGCCAGAGCGGTGCCTCCGGCTCTGGCGCTGTGCAGATGTGCACATGGGCCCCACGCTGCCCCCCGCTCACCCTGGCTGCCTCGGTCTCCACGCTGGAGTCTGCCCCCCCCCCCCCCCCCTCCCAGGGGCAGTCTCAGGTTTCCTTTGCTGGATCTCGTCGAGACTTCTCTCTCCGTGGTGGCTGGACTGGCCCGCTCAGCTATGCCTGGCATGTGCGTGGTCACGGGACAGTTACGGAGTTACTTGGTGCTGGTTATTTTGGTTTTGCGTTTTGTTTGTTACTGTTTCTTAATACTGCTTAGATGAGACAGAGATGTGGTTATGTAAAAAGAGTAAGAGCTTTTGGCCATCGGTGGCAAGGAAACTCACCAGTGCAGGGCTTCGGTCCTTCCATCTACTTGATGATAGTAGCTACTATGTGTTGAGTGCTTACTGTCTACTCCACATAGACATCATCGTGCTTCCCCTAGTTCTCAAAACAACCCTACAGAGTACATGTTTTTGGATCACTCATTCACGCCACAACTCTTGGACTAGGCTTTACTGTTCATCAGGCATTCTTACCACCCCTGTTGTAAGGTGCAGTGACCTATGCTCAGAGAGGCTCAGTAACTTGCGGAAGCACTCAAGGCAAGGAATGAAGGGAGGTGAGGGAGGCCTGTGTGTGTAAGGCTGGAATTGGGGGATTGCTGCTGAGAATGGGACCTTGAGGAACATGACTTAGAACCAGTAGGGGTGTGTGTGTGTGTGTGTGTGTGTGGTGACTTATTGAGAAGGGGTGTGGCTCTGGAAGAGGACACAAGCACTGATGGACGAGCTTGGGGTCTGCTGGAGATGTGCCCAGTTCATTTTACACATTCCCCAGACTTCCGTTGAACAGAATAAACACAGAAGGAAGAGCTGAGAACATCTGAACAACTGAGATTGAATTTGAAATCATGACATTTGTTTTATTAGATCTGACTTTCTAAAGAGCTCCCTGTAAGGCTCAGATTACTTCCAGTGCCCATTTTGATCCAAAGTTCTGAGTGGACACGTACGAGGTGCTTGGGCTTGGGCCTGCCACTCTGGGGAGGGAGGGAGAGGGAGAGAGCAAGTGTGGAGACTGCGTGCAAAGAGTTACAGCCCAGGTGGAGGTAACAAGACCAACGTGTGTTTCCATGCGCCGCAGGCTGGAGAGCTCATAGTTGACTCCACAGATGAGTTGCCCCTGAGTTGGGCCTTTATTAAAAGTGGGGTAGGAGCTAGATTGGTGAGACAGAGGTAAGGACACACAGGGAGAAAGCACAGCATGAGTAACGGAGGAGACCTTTTTAAGCATAATTGTTGCAGGCGGGGGTCTAGCTTGAATGGAGTGGAGGAGGGTGTGTGTTCTTTTTTCCTTTCCCATTACTGAGATGTAATTGACATATAGCCCCGTATAAATTTAAGGTGTACAGCATAATGAGTTGACTTACGTAGATTGTGAAATTATTACAATAAATTTAATGTTCGTCATCTCATATAGATACAAAAAAAAGAAGTAAAAGAAAAAAATTCTTTTTTCTTTGTGATGAGAACTCTTAACAACTCTCTGATATACCATAAAGCATACAGTCATCTATAGTCGTCTTGTTGTGCATTACCACAACTTATCTTCTAACTTACTTATCTTCTAACTAGAAGCTTTTCCCTTGTGCCCACTTCCCTGCAATGCCCCGCCCAGCGCTCCTGCCTCCTTCTAAGTCTGATCTCCTTTTCTATGACTTCGATTTTTCCTTTTTTAAGATTCCATATGTGAGATCATACAGTATTTATCTTTTTCTTATTTCACTGAGCATAATGCCCTCAAAGTCCATTCTGTTTTTGCAAATGGTAGGATTTCCTTCTTGTTTGTGGCTGAAAAATATTCCATTGTATGTATCTACCTCAGCTTCACTAGCCACTTGTCCTCGGACACTAGTGGTTTCCGTAGCTTAGCTGTTGTCAATAATGCTGCCGCGAGCGTGGGGTGCGGGTATCTCTTCGACATAGCGATTCCATTTCCTTTGGCTATGTTTCCAGAAGTGGAATTGCTGGATCATATTGGTAGTTCCATTTGTAAATTTTTGAGGAACCGCCATCCTGTTTTCCGTAGTGGCTACACCAGTTTGCACTCCCACCAGTAGTGCATGAGGGTTCTTGCTAACCCTTGTATCTTGTCTTTTTCTTGGCAGCCATTCTCACAGGGACGATCATTTTCCTAATTATTAGTGGTATTGAGCACCTTTTCATGTACCTCTTGGCCAATCATATATCTTTTTTAGGGGGGAAATTATCTATTTAGTTCTTTCCCTTTTTAAAAATTTGATTATTTGGGGTATATGTTCTTTGAAAGTTTTAATCTAGGAGAGNNTGTTCCTGCTGAGAAGGAAAAGCAGAGTCCCAGGTCTCATCTGGAGAGGAGAAAAAAAATCTGTCTTGAATTTCTTGCCACGCACTCCCACCTGGAAAATCATACCGGAATCCCTTTCTGGTGAACTGCCCATGCTCTTCCAATCACCGGCAAAGATTAAGAGGCCGTATGACAGGGCCGCCTGGGTGGCTCAGTCAGTTAAGCATCTTCCTTCAGCTCAGGTCATGATCTCAGTATCCTGGGATCAAGCTCGACATCGGGCTCCCTGCTCAGTGGGGAGCCTGCTTCTCCCTTTCCCTCTCTCCCTATTTGTGCTCTCTCTTTCTGTCTCACTCTCTTTCAAACAAATAAATAAAATCTTTCAAACAAAACAAGAGGTAGGACGACATAGTGGCTATGAGGTCAGTCTCCAGAGCAGAGAGACGTGGATTCTAGTCCTGGCTGAGCCACTTCTCAGTGCTGTGCCTTAGGCATATTGTTTAGACTCTCAGCGTCTTATTTTACTCAGCTGTTTAAAGGAGATGATGAGAACTTCCGTTTTTTTGTTGTGAAGATCGAGATATAATGCTAGAAGTTCCAGTGTCTCTCTGGCTCAGACCGTGCAGAGTCACATTCAAGAAAGCCCAGTTCGAGAGCCAGAAGTAACTTAAAAAGTTTGTCAGTCTTCATGCATGCCTTGAAGAACCTTATAGGAGAGCCGTTCTATAACTCTCCAGAGTGATTCCCAAAGTCACTCTCCTTTTCCCTCAATTCTCCTGCACCTGCTGCAAAACTCCTCACTCACCAAAGGGCTTTTCTGTTCTTTCCCTAGTGATTAGCTGAGCTGCAGCATAACATGGCAAGTGGAGGGAGAATGTGAGTGTTCATACTTTGTTGTTTTGTTTGTTTGTTTACAAAGCACTTAGCACAGAGCCTGGCTATTTAAGACCTCAGTGCATTCTGCTCTTAATAGGAAACACTGTGGGGGCGCCTGGGGGGCTCAGTCGGTTAAGCTCCTGCCTTCTGCTCAGGTCATGATCCCAGGGTCCTGGGATGGAGCCCTTGCCCAGCGGGGAGCCTGCTTCTCCCTCTCCCTCTGCCTGCCACTCCTCCTGCTTGTGCGCTCCTTCTCTCCTCCTCTCTCTCCCCCTCTGTCAAATAAATAAATTCAATCCTAAAAAAAAAAAAAAAAGAAAACACTATGGAAGCACATAGAAATTGTTCAAAAATTGGAGCTCAAAAATGTAATCAGCTAATACAAATAGTATTTTTTCTTCTAAAAATATTAAATAATTGAACAGCATTATTTAAACCTTGAAACTTTTGTAAAGTAATGCCCCTGGTGTTTTAGTTCCATCGATCTGCTTCCTGAAAACGTGTCTGCGGATCAGCAAGGAAATTCTCTCCCCCGGCCAGCACCAGCAGCCTTTCTAGTTCCCTTTGCCAGTCCTTGTCCCCGAAACCACAGTGAGCACCGCTGAAATTCCAGGGCAATTCAGGGAGCTCTGGAGCTGGAAGGGATTCAGGACCCCTTGGCCTCCAGAACAAGAGGGGCCGCCAGAAAGGAATTCCAGGTGGGAGTGGGCAGGCAAGGAGTCCAAGTGACTTGCCACTTGTGCTTATTGGAGTTGGTTGGAGTCTTAACTGAGAAGAATTGTGTGAGGACAGAGGAGAGATGGACAGTAGAACAAGAGCCATTCATTCATTCATTCATTCACCAGCCCTTCATTGAGTAGCTGCTGGTAACTGGCAGACCGTCTTGTTCAAGGGTAGCCGCACATCATATTTATTCCACGCTACGTGCTTTTCTTACAGTGTGACTGTCACTCTTTCCACTGAGAAGTGAGTACCTATGTTCATTCCCTTTCAGTCTGGAAGGGTGTGTGTGGCTACCTTGATCAACAGAGTGCAGTGGAAGTCATGCTCTATGACTTACAATTTTAGGTCATAGAACGATACAGATTCCTCTTGTGTTTGTTGGTCTGACTCTCTGTCTCCTCTTGGATGCTGGCCCTGAGCACCCAGCCACCCAGCCACCCAGAGGAAGCCTGGGCCACGTGGAGGGGCCCAGCTAGTGCTTGGCCAGCACGCAGCATCAACCACCAGCCATTGTGCATGGTCCTTCAGATGGCTCTAGACTCTAGCTAAGGCCCCACATGCTGTGGGTACTATGTCCGTGCTGTGGTAAGTTCCCGACCTGTGGCAGTGCTGGACACAATAAGAAACTGTTGCTGTTTTGAGTCACTGGTTGTCAGGAGAGTTTGTTACGCAGCAGGAGATTGCTAATACATAGGCTCTGTGGGGAGGCAGGGCCCACAGAGTGGAAGCGCTCTCAGGGTGTCTGGGGAGATCTCTAAGTTAGCAGACAGCCATCCTCTTGCTTGCTAAGGCAGGATAGAGAGAAGCACTGAAGACGTTTGTCAGTCTCTGCTGGGGCCACAGGGATGAGGGCTCAGAAAGGCTTTTTGGAAGAGGTGACACTTGATCTTGGCCTGGAAGGGCAAGTAAGAGTTAGCCAGGGGGAGGATGGAAAATGGGAAGAGTGTGGGGAGAAATCCCTGGGAAATGGCTGTCAGGGAGTGATCTGGCTTTTCTCAGTCGGTGCATGCGTGACTGCCCGTAGCGTGGGGCCTCGCACCTGGCACAGCCCTGGTATCTGGCAGGGCGCATCAGGATGGCAGCTCCAAAACCCGGTCCCAAGCCAGGCTCTGGGCCCTGGCAAGGTGCCAGGCAGTGGTCCCCCCACAACAGTGGGGACTCCTCCTGGATTCTGAAGGGCCAGTTTCTGAAGGGACTGGAGACCGGCGCCGGTGGGGAGGGTCAGCAACCACAGCCAATGCAGTGGGCTAGCATTGGGAAGTTTCAAAATGGCGCCCTGCTCTGGGGGGCGGGGGAGGCGTTCTTAATATGAATCACAGCAGCATCAATGATCTGACTTCCTTCAGATGCTCCCAGCCACTCCTCATGGTCCAGCCACACTGCATGAACTACCCTTCTCTGAACATTGCTTCTCCCCAATTTTCTTGGGTTTGTCCTTCCTGCTATTTTCAACCTCATCCCTCACCTCAGGTGTCCCCCCCCCCCCCCGCCCCCGGGAGGACCTTGGAGATGCTCCCAGTCTTCTTAGGACTGCACAGCCCCCTCTGTCACAGCCCCGAGATGTGGTGATGCCCTGACCTGCTCACCCGTGGGCCTCCCTGACCAGACTTAGGACAGTGGGGAATTAGAGTAGGTGGGCTTGGGGTGTCTGTAAGTGTCCTGTGGTTTGGTCCATATGTCCTCTCTAGGTACGTCTACTGACATATGTCTCTGCGTGTCCATGTGTGTCTAATCCCGGATGTGTCCATATGTATCTTCTGTGACTGCGTGCCTGTGTGTGTTACGTGCCTGTGTGGGGATGCTCCCTCTGGGCTGAGAGCGGGGGGTAGAGACAGTCACCCGTCAGGAACCAGCCAGCTATGTCTTCATGGAGTCTTTTGCCTGCCAGCCTCCCAGGACAGCCAGCCCGCCCAGCCCAGCCCAGCCGAGCAAGACACTCTGTGCCCTCTCTTCCAAGTTAGGACATGTGACACAGACACAGCCATGGCCCTTCCCACCCTCCATCCCCCCTGCCTGGGTGGTGTGCGTGTAGACATGGCCAGCATCTCCCTGGTCTCCGTGCTGCTCAGTAAGGAACGGATTATAATTCCTGGGCAGGCTGCATCTGCAACCAACTTGAGGGAAATAATTGTTGAGCGAGTTGAAAGAAAAAAATCGTAGCAAGGAACTTCAATCCAGCCAGCCATCCGTGTCATTAAATTAGGCTAATCTAAATCCTCAGAGCCTAATTTAGCAGCCTCCAAGACCAACTGAAGCCTTACCCTACATGGCTCTCTGGAGTTCCCACTGCAGTGTCCCTGGCAGAGGGGAGCTTCGGGGAGCACAGTGGGCAGTGACCTCATGGCCTGAGGACACGCAAAGCTAAGATGGACACCAGCTGCTCCTCTGGGACCTGGCTGTGCAGGAGGAGGCCTGGGCTGGGGGGTGGGCGGGGTTCCTGTGCTGGCCCTGCCCTGCGCCAGGGCCCAGCCACCCCAGGCCTCATCTGAGCTCGCCCAGCTCACAGGGGCCATTAGCAACATGAACAGGGAGGGGCTGGCATGGGGCTGAGGCCGAATTCCCTCAAAGTTCCCTTAGTGTTGCTCCTCTGAGCTGAGAGCTGTGCCCTGTCAACACCAACCTACGGCTGAGTGGAAGAAAGAATGCAAGATGAATCCATGCTATAAAATACAGCTTTTGTAATGACTATTGTGAAGCATTAATTCCTTCGCCCATTCAGATACTTAGGGACTCATTAATTCAACCATTGCTTCTCTCCGTTATTTGTTTTTTCTGAGACCCTCTCCCTCCCCCATTCTCTCTGATGTACTCATTCATTCACCAGCTCTTCCTATCCTCCCTCCCTCCCTCCCTCCCTCCCTCCCTCCCTTCTTCCCTCACTCCCTCCTTGTATTCCTACCTTGAGGAATTGCCTGGGAGATGCTCATCCCAGCGGCTGGCCAGAAATGAAAAGCACTTGAGGCCTCTTGCCTCGAGGACCTGTGTCTGGCCAGGCTCCTGAACTTGCTCCTCTTCCTGGATCTTTGCTCCTGGCTCCCCACTGTCCCCTTACTGGCATTTCCTCCCTGCTCCCCTCCCTGGGGGGTGGGGGCGTGGGAGCTGATGGTGGGCTGTTGGGTGCGCCTTTGCCAGGGGCACTCAGGAGGAAAGGTGCCGAACTGACCTGATAAATGAACCAACAGGGATGTGTGGCCTGGCCCCCCTCCCCCTTTGATCAAAAGCCTCTGAACCCCTGATGACACCCCATGGCGTATTCCTCTATTAATCAGAAAAGCCTTGACAGATGTAAGCAATTTGTCTTGGGAGAGGCCTGGAGGGGGGTGTGGAGAGGGAGCCCGCTCCAGCCCCGTCAGCCTGGAGAAGATGCTGAGGGGAAGTCTTGAAATGGGGGCTGAATTCATGCATACTAAGAAGGCAGGAGAACCAAGAGCCAGGCAGATCAGAAAGAGAAGCGTTTTCATTTCAAAGCATATTTCTTCCTTGATTGAATAGGGCCCCCCCACTACCACCACCAAACCAGGATGCTGGAATGAGGCTGGGATCCAGGGGTTAATCCCACCCAGACCCCTCCAGGGCTCAGATGCTTGGAGCAACAGGGGCTGGCAGGTGGGGTTCAGGTTTGGGTTCCCTGACAGAGCAGCAGTCAGCATTCTCCTCGTGCCCTGGGGTTGCTTCGGTCCCTGCCTGCTGCTGCCGGGGAAGCTCGGCCCCTGCTGAAGCCACCGTGCAGCAGTCCAGAGCTGGCACTGGAGACGCAGAGAGGAAGTCATGTCCACTGTCAGAAACACCCAGCCTAGACCACCAGGCAGATACGTAACCCAGGAAATGAGTCTTGAGATGGGGGTGGGGAAGGGAGGGAGGGTACCTGGTGCAGTGTGGACAGAGACGGGATCACCAGCTCGACAAGGTGGGGCTATTCCCAGAGGAGGAAACAGAAGCTGGGTCTTCAAAGATGGGTAGATGTGCTCACATGGGAAGGGTCTTCCCTTCTTTGTCAGTTTGGAGAACTTCTCCTCATCCTTCAAGACCCAGCTGGGCCTCCTCCTCTCTTCGCCTCTTTGCCTCACTAATTCTGGAGGTTGGAAACTATGTCTGACTCATCTCTGTGTCCTAGTGCCTAGCCCAGGGCCTGGCATAGAGTAACAGCAAATGCTCCCTGAAGTGAGTGGAACAGAGTTGCAGACAGTGGGAACAGCGTGTACAAAGGCACAGAGGCAGGCAGGAATCAACGTGGGTGTATAAGAAAACTACAGGTTGTGTTTACATTGGCAGGGCTGTGTCCACACAGGGTCCTGTATCAGTAGGGAAGCTGAACACTGGTTTGCATTTCTCAGTTTTTATTCGGTTGTCTGGTACCCTACAAAGGCAGCCTAGGGATTTGGCTGCAACCGAGGAGTATATACAATCTTATTTTCATTGTGGTTTAAAAAAAAAAAAAAAAGAGTGCTCCATGAATCTGTTCAGATGCTTCAAACATAGATTTTAAAACTCACTCTTGCAAATCTCAGAGACCAGAGCCACAGCCAGTGTTTTGATCATTTGCCTCCTTCCCTTTCCAATAAACACCTAACATACTTTGCCAAGCTTTCTGTGGTCGGGATTTACAGATCTGTGACTCACCCAAGTGAGCCAGGGAACATGAAAAGATGTCGCTGGGGAGAAATATGCAGGAAGGATGGGAGAGGTCAGCGCCTCCACCAAGCAGGACAGACTCCCACAGCTTTTCCTAATAAACAAGTTTCCAGGGCCCTTTGAATTCTTCCAGAGAGGAGAGGAACGTTAGCATTCACATGGAGGGGAGGAACATCATGGACAGTGACCACGTGGGCCTGGATCCTGAGAGAGGGGGTGTAAGCTCGGGCAGGAAACAGAACTGGGAGGTGGGCCGGTACCCGAGTCGCAGTTGCTGACAACCATCATTGAGCACCTGCTGTTTGCCCATCCCACAGAGAAGGTGGATTGTCTTGTCTGAGGTCTTGTGGCCTGTTATCAGGGAGCTGGGATCAAAACTGGGTTTGTTGATTCCAAAGAGCCTGTTGTTCTGTATTCCACTGTGATTTGGGCAGTGTTGGGCCTTTCGGTAGGGCTGGGTCCCGGGGCCTGGGCCTGAACTGCCTTGCCGGCAGATTGCTGCTCCTTGAAACATGCCCGAGGACGCTCACTGTTACCGAGGTTCTCAAACTAGTTCCAGCGGAGTTTGGGCTAAGTGGATTTCAAATAGGATTCACCCTATTAGGGCTCAGGGTGTCCTCTGAATGCCCTCCAACCTGCGGGACGGACCCTCTGCCAACCAGGACTGCGTATGTGTAAGTTCCATTCCCCATGCCCACGCTGTTTCCACCAACTGCCTGACCCCCTGCGAGGCCAGTGCGGCATCCCCCCCAACCCGTGCACAGCCCGCCTGGGCTCCTCTGGCCTCCGTTTATGTCCTGGTCTCCAAGCGCCTGACCATGATAATAAAAAGCTGTCCTGCTTACTCAGTGCTTCTGGGTTAACTCCCCAACCCCTCCAAGAGGTGGGTCCCAGTGTCTTCGTTTCTCTGATGAGACAGTGGAAACTCCGGGAGGTTAAGGAACTGGCCAGAGGTCACCCAGCTAGGAAGCGATGGCAGCCATCTGAATGTCGCATCTGTATGACTGAGGAGCCGGCGTCCCTAGTGCCTGTGCTCTTCTGTCTGCAGGCCACCTCACACAGGGTCACTGCCCTCCTCTGGGCTGCCACTGGCTTGGGCCCATCTCATCAGGTGAGGGGACTGGCCTCTCCTCTCCCAGTGCCATTTAAACCTAGCTTTTCACTCTGTGTTAGGCATTGTAGCATGATCAGACCTCAGTGAGTTCTGGAGGGTCGTTCTTTGCAGGGGTGAGCCTGTGGCCATGTGTATCTGTGCATGTGTATGAGACCACATGTGCATGTGACTGTGTGTGTGAGCCTGTGTGTGCATTTGAGTGTGTTGGTGGGCAGGGATGGAAGACAAGACAGAGAAGAGTGGGAAGGAACTTAGGACAGAAGAGGTTTCCAGGAGATGAGAGGGGGCCTTGTGTTCCCAGGGCTCTCTGCTGTACATCGCAGGGGACCAGAGCAGAGTGAGCCTGGGGAGCCCTAATAGGGGTGCAGAGCCTGGAGCCCTGGGATGCACAAGGCCTCTGTGAGGCAGACACACTCCTTTATGACCTACTTGGCCATGGCTTCCAGGAGCCTGGCACAGACTCATATAGACCCACAGGGAAAAAAGATGAGCTTCCCACAAAAGTAGGACCTGCTTAATGATGAGGTGTGAAGAAATAGAGTAATAGCTGCCATTAGCTGAGCACGTCTTATATGCTAAATGTGTTATGTGCATGAATGTATGCAATCCTTATACCCTTGCAAGGGGTGCATTATGAATAAGGAAACTGGCCCAGAGAGGTTAAGAGGCTTGGCAAGTCCATGCAGCAGACTGCTGAATGTGGAAACATGAATCAGGACTAGGTTGGGTCTGATTTCCAGTGACTGAAGCTGAGAGTCCTCCTGGGGGGCTGCCAGGTCTAAGATGGTGGGGGGGCAGTGCCTCTGATCAAGGAGGACCCTTGTGTTTCCCACTGTTGGCACAGAGTATGTGTCAGCAATGTTGACAGAACTTTGGAGAGCTTTGTGTCTGAGTCTCGAAGGTCAAGTAAGGGTTCACTAGGGAGACCCCAGGGCAAGTGCATGTTCTCACGAAGCTCATCCTGCCTCTGAGTCATTGAGCTGGTCTTCCCCTTCCTTTCCTCCGTCTGGTTCGTATCCACTTGTAGAGGCTGAGTTCCAGGCCTACCTCCTCCAGGAAGCCTTGCTTATCTAGTCCAGCCATGTTGATCGTACCCCCAGGGCAGCCCCACCCTGGCCTGTGTGCACGATGGCTGGACCCAACCTGGGTGCTCCAACGTCGTGGAAACACCACAGCCCGGAGGCCCAGCAGAAGGCTGGCTGGCCAAAACGGAGAGGGAAGGGAGGCAATGAGCCGGTGTCATCTGCTGAACAAACGCAGTGGTGGGGCCTCGCGTGTGGAAATAAATCCTAGTCAAAGAGCTGCAACTGAGCAGGTCCTCGCAGAGTGCAAATGTGAATGTAACCGGCATACTATTTTAAAATGCCTCTGAACATACGTTCTAAAGTGAATAAGCTGGCTTTTTGCTCTGAAATCCCACCTACCCATGCAGGCAAAGCCATGGCGTTTGTGTTCTAGGGCAGGGGCCTAGAAGACGGTGCTCCCTAGGGCAGGGACGGAGGAGATGCCCAGAGGAGTCTGTCATGCTCCAAGGGAGAGGAAAACCTCTCTCAAGTCTTGGAAGGAAGAAGGAAAGAGAAAAAAGGCAGGGGAAGTGGTCCTGAGTGTGTCTTCCAGCTTCCCCTACAAGCCCTCCCCACCATGAAACCCAAGAAAGATGTGGTATGAGAAGATGCAGAGAAGTCTGGGGGTATTTCCGGTTTCAGGGCTTATTTATGGTTTGCGTGGAGGTAGACGGAACATTTTAATCCCTGTTAGAGAAGTCCTGCCTCCAACATGGTGCCACTGCCCAGAGGACAGTCAGCAGTGGCTGGACAGGGAACTCTGGGAATAGTGGACGGTCTTCTTTGGTCTTTCTCTAGAGGAATCTCGAATTGTCCACAAGTTCCCACTGGGAGATATAGGAAGAAGGGAGCAGAACGGCTGGGGGACCCAGAGTAGAGACCAGGATGGGGGAGGCTGAGACACAGGGCGTGCAGTATCACTGAGGATGGGACTGGGTGCTGAGGTGGGGGATCCCAGTGGGCACAGGCCATGCTGAAGGAAAGTCCACGAGTTCTCAGCCCCGAGCACCATCAGAGGACGTCAGGAGTTGAGGGAACAATTCCAAAGCTTGTCTCTCACTTTCCTGAGACCCCTCCCCCACCAAAAAAGGGCCACATAAGCTTCCCCTACTCTTAGATGCTGTTTTGGTAAGAAAAAGAGGAAAGCAGGAGAAAGACGGAATATTTACCTGAAAGGGACTGGGATTCCTTTCATCGTTAAACTCAGTGGCCGTCTGCTTCCCTCCACTATCCTGATAGAGGAGATAATTTATAGAAAATACTGTATGGTGACTAACATAGCATAATAAAATAAAATTTAAAAAAAAAGGAAAGGAAGTTTTAGTTTGGGGCTTAGTCCAGTGTATGAAATTTTTGATCGTGAAAACAAGATGAATGTCAGGTTTGGCCGTAACTTTATGCTGAGGGCACAGTATCTCACATGTGAGAAATCTTTTCTCTTTCTCAGATAATGTACCATTTATCATCTTAAGTACTATTATCATTTATTATTTGAAATACCCAGAACCAGAGGTCTTTGAAGACCGTTATAGCCCACTTCTTCCTCCCTTCAAATGGGAAAGTTCTTGCTGTACCCCCTTCCTCTTCCATCCCAGTCCCTGTGTATGCTCCAGTGTGCATCCCTTTTGTGGGGGAGAGAAGCGAGGGTGAGGATGTGCTCTCCAGCAGCCCAGCTTAGTTGGTATCCCACAGGGAGGGGACCTGGCCAGCTGGAGTGCACATTGCCAGAAGGAGTGACAGATCTAAGCTTTGTAGCCTGAAACCACATTTACTATCTTAGCTTTTGGCTGCAAGTAGCAACTGAACTAAGGGGGACTTAGAAAAGACAGATACTTAACAGGAAGACTGAAGAAAAGTGGCTCCAGAGTTAGTGCAGTGGCTTTAAGATGTCATCAAGTACCAAGGCTCTTTCCAGTTATTTTCCTATCCTTAGCACATCAGCATTTTGGCCCCCATGCATGTTGCCTCACAGTCACAATACAGCTGCCGTAACTCCAGACATCACTTTCTCATACAAGTATATTCAAATTTAGCTCATAGGCCTCTCTTTTCTGGTAGGAAGACTTCCTGACCAGGGTAGGGGGCTCATACACCCACACCCCAGACTAGGTTCTACACCCACCTGCCCTAGATCAAGACATCTGTTATCAGATAATCGAGGGTCTCTTAGAAAGGTTGTGATGTGTTTAGGCCAGAAAGCCAACAATGTTTGCCGGTGGTTCAAGTAAGGCCAGGCAAGGAGCAGAGCCAGGGCAGGAAGCCTCCTGAGGCAAAAGCTAAGAGGAGACAAAAAGAGGATTAGGGTGGATCACAGCTGAGCTGCCCTGTAGATGATGATGATGGTGGTGATAGGGCTGGAGCTGCATGTGCTGGGGTGCTTACCACGTGGCACACTTGCTCTGCACTGAGCAGTGCACAGTTCGTCCTCACTGCAGTGCTGTTGTTTTACCCATAGGGGAGCTGAGGCCCACTCTGCGTGCTAGCAGTGGGGGGTGTCATTAGTGCGCCCCACCGTGGCTGCTGGTGTGGGATGCCAGCAGCATTTCAAAGCGGCTGCTGTGCGTAGATTCCTTCTTCCTTCTCCCACCACCTATTTAAAAATACTCAATGAGTCTCCTCCGCCAGACTCCTCAAAGGTCCTCACATTCTGGGAGACACTGGAGAACAAGACTGACGAGGTCCCTGCTCTCATGGAGCTACATTCCAGTGGGAAGCATGGGAGAGTCTCAGTCGATCAGTCAACAAGAAGGACACTGTGGTAGGGTCATGGTAACAAGTGGGTGCCACCAGGAGTGCCTGGAGAGAGAGCCCCGTGTGTCCTGGGTGGTTTGGTAAGGGCTCTCTGAGGGGAAGGTGGTTGGGTTGAAACTTCAGTGTGAGATGCTCCAGCCGCCTGACGATCTGGGGGAAGGGAATTCCAGGCATAGGAACAGCAAGGGCCAGGCTTGGGGGTTGTCCGTAGCATTTGAAGAACAAAAGAAAATTGCCCTGGCTGGAGCCTGGCTGGGCAGGGATGAGAGTGCTTGGAGAGGAGTCTGGGCATTTTTCCCAGGTGATACGGGACACACTAGAGCGTCCTCAGCGGGGGAATGCCTCATCTGAGGTATGCTGTTGGACGTGTACTCCTGCGCACAGAGCTCTCCCTTTGCTGTGGGGCACACTGACCCTCCTTGTCCAGTGGGCATCGGTCATGTCTCCCTCGGAGGGCTGCAAGTTCTTGGAGGTGAGAACAGAACGGTGCCTCCTCCTGCACCTGCGCGAAGCCATCAGCAGTGAACCAGTGACAGAGAAGCCGGTGGCATGAGTGCATACTGGAAGTTCCTGTGTTCACCTGAAGAGACCTGACGGCAGCTGTGCTAGGTGGTGAGTGCACATGAAGTTATCTGCTTCTCTCAAGTTCTGGGCTCGCCCATTTCACACAGCACAGCAGGCTTAGAAGGGAATATCTTTCTTCCCTGAGAGACGTTTCTCCAGGGGGTTGGGGTTCTTCTCGATCCGGCCTCCCCACGCAAGCTTGGAGGCAGCCCTGGGTCTCATTAGGAGGAGACTGTCAGATGATCTCAGCGTCCGGCAGATCATTCCCACAATGAGCTCTGATAGGTAGCAGACATGTGTGCTGGGGGTGACCTGGTGAGCAGCTACCCCTCCGCCCCCACCCGCCAGCCAGGGGGCCTCCCCCGCCCTCGCAAGGTGCTCTCAGAACTCGACTCTGAATACACGAAACATGAGGCCGTCCCCCTTAATCAGAGCTGACTTATGGGAAAATTAAACACAGAAGGACACGCCAGCTCCAGGGAAGGTTCCTTCCCTGCCTTCCTGGAGGCTCAGCCTGACTGTGAGCACCTTCGGGGGAAAGGCTGACCCTGCTGTCAGCCAGAGAGCTGTGACCCTGTGGTGGCAGTTGCATTGAGATGACGTGTTCCTATTGACTGGAACAGGGAGGCTAGTCACAAAAGACGAGTAAAAGGCAGAAATCTTTTTGTTTGGAATGTGCTGTCTACTTTGTAAGTCCTCGTGGCGGGATATCATTGATCTTTCAGAAGTACCGAACTGAAGTCTCATTAAGTTTTTCCAGGTGCGTCAGGTACAAATTATCTACCTCCTTCTGCAGCCATTAGAAGGAATGTAGCTTCTGCTTGAGGCAGTTTACAATAGAGAGCCAAGGGGGCCAGGGCAGAGGGACTGTCAGGAGGCCAGGCCTGGGAAACCTGGAGAAATGGTTCAGGATGTTGAACTCTGTGGAGGGGAGACAGAGCTAGGCTGTGACTGGACTCCACTGTCACCATTCAGATTGAAGGACAGGTCAAGAGTCTTCTCCTTTGAGCCACATTGAACTTGCATATGGGGCACCAGGGTGATCCAGAGCCAGGGGTCTTCTTCATACACCCTAATTTGTCCAGAGAGCCCTTTGAAGGCTGCTGTGGGCGCCCTCTCCACTTAAAAAGACCCTTTCTCGTGAGGATTTAAAGCATATGCTTGCTTGGCCAAGGCTGTCAAAATGCATCACAGAGATGGTCCCAAACCAACCACTGAGTACCCCCCCGTCCTGATCAAAGCAGAAAAGGCAGACGTCCCGCTGCCCATGGATGCTGGAGCAGAATGTTGAGGGAGCCAGCTGGGACTGCAGGCTGACAGCCCCACTAGTCATGGGTTTGGGGGTGGGGAGCTGCTGTCCATGTGCTGCTGACCAGTTGGGCACCTGGACGAGCCCTGGACCCAAGGTATCTGAGGTGGATTAGTGACTACTCATGTCCAAAGCCAGAGCACAGCCACTTGGGCTAGACCAGGGAATCAGAGTCTGGCAGGGCTGGATGGGGAGGGTCATCCCTATAGGAGCTAGGTAGAAAAAAAACAGATGGTGCTTGTTCCCTGGAGGTGGGCGGAGGACCAGAGGAGATCCTGGAAGCCCCAAATCTGAAGCTAACTCTACAACAGGAACCTTCCTTGAGCACCCGCCATACGCCTGGCATCATGCCAGAGCTGTCATGCTAAGCCTCATGCAGTCCTCCTACCAGGCCTTGGGGGTGGGCATACTAGTGCCTCTCAGTTTGACAGAGAGCACAATGAAGCACAGAGACTGAGTGCCGTGACCAACTTCACCCAGCTAGCTTGTGGCACAGTTAGGATTTGAACCCATGGCTGCGTGAGCCCAAAGTTGGAGCCCCTAATCCCCCACTGTATCACTGCCCAGAGATCAGACTGGACATAACCTCATCACAGAGGAAAGGTGATGGTCAGGGGGACTGAGAACTTGGGGGTACAAGGGCTTCCCAGTGGGAGGCTGGCATGGAGGAATTCCACGTGTGGAGAACCCCAGCTCGGCAGTTGTACACCCAGGGGAAGATAAGAAGAGGAGGATTAGAGCGATTTGGGGGGAGTGGCAGGGTCATAGGTCCCAGCCTGGATCTGCCTGGAGATGGCGGGGGCGGGGGGGTTGGCAGGGCCAGGGAAGAGCGACCCATATTCTCCATCTCATCACTCTTCCTGACACCCTTGAGTCTGGGGTGCGGCCCCATTCTCTGCAAACTTCTGAGAAAAAGGGACTCAGAGGTAAAGTGAGTGGTGGCTGGCTTATGGTCATTACAACAAAGAGGCTGGTTTCAGAAGAAAGCTGCAAATCAGCTTGGGAGGTGAACCATCTGGGATCTTAAAGGCCTGGCCTTGGGAAGACTTCAGGTGAAGAAGAGGCACTGTGTCTAGGAGAGAAGCAAGATTGCATAGCTTCCTGGACTCTGCTTTTCTGGTTCCCTGGCTCAGACAGCCCGTATGTCTCAGGACACTAGGCCACTCTCATCCTATATTTTCTGAAAGTGTCTATTGAAACCATTTGCCTATTTAAAAGAACTGGATTGCTATCTTAGTATTGAGGTGTAGGAATTCTTCACATATTCCTGGTGTCACTACCTCTTTTCAGTTCTATAATTCATGGTTAACAGTGCTTCTGTGAAATGGGCTCTGCCGAGAAGATGCTTTCCCTCTCCTGATGGAGACACCTGTTCATACCTGCGTCCCCACCTGTGCAGTGGGGAGAAAGACTCCAGGTCCAGGTGGTTGCGAGGACTCAGTGAGGAGATGCCCATGAGGAGCACCATGGTCTGAGACCTGGCACCCAGGAGGACTGGGGCGGGGGGCCCAGGCAGGGGCCCCCAGTGCAGCACCTTGTGTGTGTCTGTTTTAAGCAGAGGGGAGAAGCAGAATAGTTGAGTTTAAGAGGGACTTAATGAGAAATCATAAACTTCTGACCTCGCAAATGTGTTGTTAAACAGAAAGAAAGTTGTGTTATACACAACTAATGGATCGGTGAACACTACATCAAAAACTAATGATGTACTATATGTTGGCTAACTGAACATAATAAAAAGAAAGGAGCAGAAAGGCAAGCCACAGACTGGCAGATACTATATTCAATAAAAAGGATACTAACAACTAAAAAAGGGCAAAGGATTAGAATAGCTACTTCCCAAAAGAAGACATCTGAATGGCCAGCCAGGCACGTGGAAGAGCGCTGAGTGTCATTTGTCAGAAATTCAGATTAAATCACAGTGAGATATCACTGCACCCCCACTAGGATGGCTGAAGTTAAAGAGACTGACAATACCAAGTGCTGGTGAGGGTGTGGGGTAACCAGAGCGCTGCTGCTTTGCTGGTGGGCTGAGAAAACATAGAGCCACTTTAGAAAACAGTGCATCAGGTCCTTCTAGAGGGGAGCAACACCCGCACAATGGTCCAGCGACGCCACCCACAGGTGTTGCCCTGAGACAAAGGAAAACAGATATCTCCACAAAGACTTGTATGCAAATCCTCAGAGAAGCTTTATTCATAATAGCAAAAGCCTAAAACAACCTCAAAGCCCATCAGCGAGTGAAGGAACAAATACATTTTGACATATTAGTGCAATGGGATACTAACTCAGCGTCGACGTCAGCGAACACCTGGTGAGCACAGTAGCATGGATAAACATCAAAATCCTGCAGAGGGAAAGAAATCAGGCACAAAAGAGTGCCTATTCTATTTTTCCATGTATATGAATCTCTAGAAAAGCCAAGTGGAATATATAATGATGGGAAACAGACCGGTGGTTGCTTAGAGCCTGAGGTGGAAGGGAGTCTCGACTAGGAAGGGGCCTGGAGTCCTTCAGAGAGGTGAGAATGTTCTCCACCTTGATCGTGGGGTGCTTACATGGGTTATATACATTGTCAAGACTCGTCAAAACACAGACTTAATATGGATGTATTTTACTGAGTGGCTTTATACCTCAATAAAGTTGACTGCAGGGATATCACTCAGACATGAGGCAGAGTCTTGACAAGACCCTCAGATATGAGGCAAGGACCCATCACCAGAGAGAGCCCCCACGTGGAGCCCCCTTCGGATTATACCCCCTTCACAGCCGCCTGTGCTGGGTATCTCTGTTTGCTCCCCCACCCTCCTTCCTGCTCTGTGTCCGAGAGGCTGACTGGAGTGGACTGTGTGGATGGTGCCCTGTGATCTTCCCGTCAGAATCACCAGCAGCAGGCACCAGCAGGAGATCCGAGGGCAGAGGACAGGGTGTTGCTGCAGGCCGCCCATGCCCCTGGACTGAAGGACATAACCCCCTCAAGGCAGCCCTGTCTGGATGGCTCTCCCTTCTGGGTTCTGGTACCCCTCCCATCTTCCCACCGTTTCTGAGTCTGCATTGTCCCAAAGCGCCCTACACCTGCCCACACTGAGCCATCCGTTGGTTAAACCCCCTTCAAATTCTCCTAATTCGAATGTGCCGCCTCTTGCTTGAGGGGATCCCAGCGGACAGAGCACACAATCTGGTGAAACAAAACAGAGGCTCTGACCCTGGCAGGAGAATCTGGGGTGCAGGTGCGGGTGGCGGAAGCAGCCTCCCTGCTGACCCCCCAAACACCCAACCGCACACTCTATACTAGTTTTTGGAGTGTCTAAAACATTCATGTAGAGTTTATAGGATATATACAAAGTGACCACCCTTGTACATCGCCAGGATCTGAGAAACCCTGTGTGAGCAGCCACCCCTTATCCCTTGGACTAGGGTGTCTTAGGAGCAGCGCTGGGACACTTGGGGCAGGATAATTCTCAGGGCAGTGTGTGGGGGGCTGTCTTGTGCCTTGTGGGTATTCAACAGCGTCCTGGCCAGTAGCACACTCCTACCCACCATATTTGCGACAATCAAATTCTTCTCCAGACGCTGTCAAATCTCTCTTGGTGGGGGGCAAAATCACCCCAGTGGCGAAGCTCGCCCAGGGAGAAGACCACCATTGTGACTTGGTGACAGTCAGGACTTTGATTTTTAGAGTTGTAACACCCATGCACACATCCCTAAAGCAACATGGTTTTGTTTTGCTCGTTCTAAAATTTGGTAGACATGGACTCACACGTACACGCTCTCGAGTCTGAACAGGCTGCGTCCTGCCGCTGAGCGTAATCGCCTGCTGTGCGTTTTCATCGCTGTGCAGCATTTTGTCGTGTGAACACGCCACCCTGTGCTGTCCTGCACGCTAGCACCGCCAGCCCTGGGCTGCTTCGCTGGGGCTGTGCGGAGCGGGGCCGCTGGGCATGCGCGCCTGCCGCTCTCCTGGTGCGCACGTGTGTGCGCTTCTCCAGAGCGTATACCTGGGAGTGGAATTTCTCCTCGGGGTCACAGAGGATGGACATTGTGTTTTGAGTAGTTGCATTAAATCAGCCTCCCACTGGCAGGGTGTGAACATTCCTGTTGTTTCACATCGTTGCCAACAGCTGAGATGACCATTTTTCAAACACTCATCAACTGATGCGTGCGTACATGTTATGTTCTTCACACCCTATTTGTCTGCACACCGTTGGGAGCCTGCCCCCCGCCCCATGCTATCCCAAGTGATCAGAGCTTTCCTCTGACTTTGCTGTGTCTGCCCGCATTGTAGCTGCCTCATTTCAGTCCCCTGTTTCTCTTGCCTGGGAGCCTCACAAAAGCAGGGATGTGTCTGTGTCCCCCAGTCCCCTTGCAGACCCTGTGTTGGATGAATGAATAATTCTTTTGAGGGGGGAGATCTGCATATATGTTAGCCTCTCCTTCTGACAAGAGGAGAAATGGGGCCCATAGCTCCAAGGGGAGGCAGGCAGAGGCTTTGGAGTCTTAACCTGTGTTTCCCAGTGGGACCCAAGCCCCAGCCGTCTCCCACCCCCAGCTGCTACTTGGGCTGAAAGAACAAAAAGACCTTAGAGTCCTCCTCCTTCTTATTGTTCCCTACCCACCCCCACTCCCAAATACACTTTGTCCTGAAAGCCACTTGGGATCCCAAAAGGAAGACAGCAGGCAGGTTGGGGGGACCTGCCACACTTCCCGCGGTGGCTGGATTTCCAGAAGGTCTCAGCTGGGGAGAGGGCATATGCCAGTGCTGTGACTGGGGCACCGCTGCAGTGCGGGCTGTTTGTTTCTCAGCTGCGTTTGGGGAACAGTGACATTGACTGTCATTTCCCATCCAGGAAGGCTTGGGGAGGGCAGACAGAAGGGCACTAGGGAGCCAGAAGCTATAGAGGCCAGTAGCCTGGAGTCCTGAGAGTGTGGGAACACGGAGAGGCAGGAGTGAGGGAGTGCCTTCCCCACAGACAGAGTGCATGGGTGACGGCCAGCGGGCCAGCCTGGCCTGGTGGAGGACGGGCCCAACAGATGGTCGTGGTAACTAGCAGGTGCACTTACTCAGGGCCCCCTGTATGCCTGGCAGCCTATTAGGTACTTTACGGGCATTGTGCTGTTTTCCTGTCTTACATCCAGGGTCGGCATCATGGCCATTATACAGATGAGGAGCCCAAGGCTCGGAGACTGGGAGCAGCTTATCTGCGGGCTGTGCTTCTGCAGCAGGCACACACTCCAGCCAGGGCTGTTGAGTGGACTCAGGACCCTCCCACTATGCTCATGCTCCTTGAAGGCAGAGCCACAACAAACCTTAGCCACATGAACCACGGAGGGCAGCACCCAGAGCAGAGAATGACTTCAGCAGCCTCCAGAGTCTGGAGGTAGGTGGGTTGGGGGAAGGGGGGCACGTGTGAGAGGAGGTGGGGCGGGGGGGGGGCGGTTTGGAAGAGCAGGGGAGCCCTTGAGAGATGAAGAGATTCCACTAGAGGGGGGGCATTCGGTGGTTTAAAGTGAAGGACCATTTTGGTTGCTAAGGTTACTGTCTACCATCTTTCTAGAGTATCTCCCAGTGTGCATTTTCAAAGTGTGGACAGTTTTGAAACCCTTTCACCCAGATGACCCCTCATAAAGTCTGAGGGAGTAGAGTTGCCGGATAAAACACAAGATGCCCGGTTAAATTTGAATTTCAGATAAACATCAAATAATGTTTTAGTAGAAGTATGTCCCAAGTACTGCCTAGAATATACTTGCAGGAAAAGATTATTTGTTGATTATCTGAAAATCAAATCGATCTGGGCATCCTGTGTTTTCATTTTGCTAAATTTGGCAACCCTAAGAGGAGGCCTGGACTGGTGTCCCCATTTTACCTGGAAAGGAACAGAGGCCCAGAGAAATTGTGTGGGGCGTGGCCGGCACCGGCACTGCACCCCGATCCCAAGCCCGGGCCCTTTCCACTCCACACAGCTTCCACCTCTGAGAGCTAATTGCTGCACGGAGTTGCAACCTGACATCTGGGGCATGTGTCAGACCACAACAGAGCCTGTCTTCCCTTTCATCAGGCCCAGCCGGGGGAGCTGCCGGAGCCCTCGGAGGGAGGGAGAGCCGTAACTTCAAAGGCCGTGTCACTGAGAATTCCAGCTACAGCCTTCCAGGTTTGCTTTTGGCTTCATTTCTTGGACTCACTTGGCTCTGGGAACTGAGGTTTTACTTCTATGTACTGAGAAGATACTGCTGCTTTTTTCCATTGGGGGGAAAATACCACCTTCGCTAAATGGTGCGTGGCCATTTTCCAAATTCCTTTACATGGATCCATTCATCCTCACATCAACCCCATGAAATGCCTTCATGTACTCTTGTTCCCATATTACAGATGGAATCATTGAACCTAAGGCATTCTGGGGGCTGTCCAGGGAGCACAGAACAGGGCTGGCTCTGCTTCAAAGGTCTTGCTGGGCCACCACAGTGAGGGGAAAATTATGTGATATGGGGAGTGGCTCCCAGATTCCAGAATATAAATCTCACCAAGCCAGAGCCCAACAAACCAAGTCCTCCCCGATTCTGCCTTCGTCCTCTGCCTTTTCTCTGAAGGAGGCAGTTTCAGGAGGCACGGAAGTAAACTAAGATTTGAACTTTTCCTCCGAAGAAGTGGTCCCCACATACATCTTTAGGACCGGTCAGTGCCTCCTCATGTCTTGCTCTCCTCCTCCTTCTGTGGGCTTTCTGTCGCTGGGGTGCAGCGTTAACATTCAAAACCACCAGCAATGATGCAAACTGTGTCCACTGATATTGCAGAAAGATTATCGGCCACGGGCAGAGAAAAGGAAGCAATCTGGGGTCCTGCTTTATTCCCTAACGGAAGAGCCCCTGCCCCATTCCTCTGGCCAGCCAAAGTCTCCTGGCCGACAGTCCCAAGGCTTGGTGATCAGGTCACCTTTGGGGGAGATGCCACGCTGCATGGGAGGGGCCTCCAGCCGCAGCACCCTCTCTTCTGGTGTGTGGCAGAGGGGTTCAGTCCTGTCAGCACACCATGTTGCCATGTGGTTTGCGCAGCTTTCCTTCAGAGCAGAGGTGGTCCTGGCCCCCATGCATTCCATTCCTTAAGTGTATCTGTGGGTGTGTGTGTTGGGGGTTCGTGCTGCCCTGGGTGCCGTAACCAGCTTCTCTCCTTGAGACAGCTCAGACGGGCCTCGGCTGGTCTCCTTGCCTTGCTGGGAAGTGGAGGGGGGGGGGGGCTGAAGCCTCAGACGTGGTGTGTGTGTGTGTGTGTGTGTGTGTGCGCGCGCGCGTGCACATGCACGTGTGCACATGCGCCATGAGCTAGACGGTCCTGTCATCCTTAGACAGAAAGGACAAGAGAGCCTCCACTCTCAAGCCCATTTCAACAGTCAGGACAAGTTAGAGAAAAAGTAGCCTTCCAGACTCACGGTTAAGAACAGGTGAATCGCCACAATGACAAGGCTACATGTACGTGTGTTGATCAACAGCTAAGCCCAGCTGCCTGGCCATCCCCTCCAGGGTGCCAGCATGTAAGTGAAGTCGTCTTGTATCCATGAGACCCAGCTTATGCGCCAGCTGAATACCACAAGGAATCTCCACTGATGCCATACAGAATAGAAGGATCACCCAGATGAGCCCTACTTGAATGCCTAACTCACAAAATTGTGAGAAGTAATTAAATAGTTGCTGTTTAAACATCTTAAAAAAAAAAAAAAAACCAAACAGCAACAGGCTAAAATGCACACGGATTACGACAGCCTCCAGGCTGGCTTCTCACTGTGCCATTCCCACTGCTGTCAGAGGGATCTCTCCCAGGGCTGCCCCTGGTGGGTAGCAGTTCCCTGATGGCTGTGGTACTGGGTTCAGATCCAGCAGCCAGCCACTTAAGTCCTCCTCCCCCATCTGCCTCTGTCCTCTCCTTCCAGCTTGTGCCCCAGGCTCCCCTGACCTCACGCTTTCCAGCCCCCATGCTCCTGTGAACCCACTCCCCCTCCACCCATAATCCTGTTGGCCTGGCTCAAGGTCTGTCTCTCCCTTCCACCCTCCTCTAGGTTCCCTGGCCCTGCCCACATCCGCCATTTTGTAGATGTCCCAAGGCTGTCCAAGTTTGTTATCTTTTTGTGATAATCACATCTCACAGGTGCCTAGAACTTTCCAACAGACAAAGCATATTCACAAGATACACTCACGTATTCCTTATGGAACCCTACAAAGCAGGGGTCACTCGCCCCGCTTTGCAGATAAGCCTCAGAGAAGTTACCTGCAGACTCTGATTCTAAATCCCCCTGTTTGTGAAAGCTGGGCTTGCTTCCAGGTCTGACGTTTCCTGACTCATGCTCTGTCCTCTACCCACATTGAAAATTCCACAGTAAAGGCCTGCAGGCAAAAGTGGGTTTCCTAAGTACCAGATGGGAAGGGGTCTAGGCTTTCTGACTCTGTTAAACCCTTTTAGAAAAGCAAGTCTCCTCAAAGACAGGGTTTGCAGAGCTTTATCATCAATTCCAGAATTAGAAAGAGGAGTTTGCATGCCTGGATGTGGGCTGTTGGCTTTTAGGATGTAGATGGGGTCTCTGCAGCAAGGTCACTCTCTCTCCCCCTATTGTCTGCCTTCTGCTCCCCACTGTCCCTGCATCCTATGATATCCCCTGCCTCTTTGGCTGTCAGCGGGGCCGGGGCCGGTGAAGAAGGAACCAAAAAGCTGCATGAAAGGGGAGGACACGCTCTGCCTTTCCAGAGATGCTGACCATGGAGGGGTTGGCGGGGGAGGGGAAAGGCACCCCAGGGCTTTGTGCTGGGGAGGACCAGATGCACCAGGGTCTGGGTCCCAACGGCGGTCCCACAGCGCCATCTAGTGGCATCCAGGAAGAACATGCGTGCCCTCATGTGGAGAGGGGCTCCGTGCAGGAGCCCAGAGTACCTCCTAAGCGCTAGAACCTGGGCCAGGAACTTCTGCACATTAAGTGGTCGGCTCACCTTGTTAATCCTCCCACCAGCTCTGCCTGGCGGGAGAAAGAGACTGGGCTTAGAGAGAGTAGGTGGCCCTAGAAGAACTTGGTTCCTCGCTGGGCCAAGTCAGAGCTGCTTCCAGCAGTGGCTCCTCATGTCCGCCTCCAGTGCCCTTAGCCCACAACCACCTGTTTCCCCCTGCCCCTGCTTCTCACTTGCCTCCTGGATGATTATCTGCGCTCTTCTCCTGTCAAGTCATTTCAGGGGCAAATATAAAATGTCTTCCGGAAGTAATAAGCGTCACTCACTGAGTACCTGCTCTGTGCCTGAGGCTGCTTAGAAGCTTTTGAGTATTCTCACTAAGCCCCATAGTAGCAGGGATTATCAAGCCCATTTTATAGAAGAGAAACCAAGTCTTGAAGAAGTGGAGTAAGGCATACAAATTCGCCCTGCCTGTACAAAACAGAACTGGGATTCACACCCTAAAGCCCTTAGGTCCCTGGTTTCCTGGGAGGACCCCTTGCTCTAATCATCATTGTCTTAGAGCAGCCTCTGCTGTGGTGGAAGAAAAACATTTGCAACAAGGAAACCCCATAAAACAGTAGTAAGTTTTCTACCAAATTCAGATCCATTTTCTCTTCATGGCTTATATAAAAATGGGCATCACTATTGTCACCATCATCAACATCACGTATTCCACAAAGATATAATGAACCCTGTCACTGTCACTGCAGGAGTCCAGCATGAATCATGGCCCCTGTCTGCCCTCAAGGTCACCATCACTGCCATTCTCTGGCTCTGATTAGGGTGGGCTCCTCTCATCTCTGCCTGGAGGCTGGACTCTTCTCGTCCTGCTTATAGTTATTCATGTGCTTATATGTTCATCTATTTAATGGATATTTGTTGAGCTCCTATTATGTGTCAGGCACTGTGACAAATAGTAAAGACACAGTGCCAAAAGACCCTGCCCTCACAGAGCCTGTAGTCTGGAAGATAAATAGATAATAACCAAGTAAATGAACAAGTATTTGATGACAGTCTTCATAAGCACTCTGAAGGCAGGACTGGGATACTATGACAGCATGTCATGGGACCCTGCCTTAGTCTGGGGGCTCCCCTCTCTGCAGCCTGCCTCACATCCTCCAGCCCACACTGATTGTGCACTAGAGGAAATTCTCTAGACACAGGTCCCTCCATCCTGGATACTCAGTGACATTTCCGGTTTCCAGGGATTTCATTGCTTTTTTTTTTTTTTTTTTTTGAGTTGCCTTATAGTTTGTATTACTTTGTGAGTCTTCATGAATTGTAGTTTTTTAAATCAGAAGAAAAACATCCCTTGACAGTCTGGGTTCATAAAATTCATGTTCTGCAATCTTGAATCACTCCCTAATGGTATCATATAGATGTCTGTGTCCTTCAGACTCCTTTGAGGAGGACTCCACTTCCATTCAAGACAGAGGAACAGGGACTAGATTTACCTGAAAGAAATAAACAAAAAAATACAAAATATATAAAATGATGGTTTTCAAAATACTAGACACCAGGTGATGAAGGACAGTGATCCCTGAGATGGGAAACAAATGAGGTGAGTCCTACAATTTTCACTCTTATTGACGTGAGAAGTTCTCCAGGCTATAGTGTAGAGAAGGGGAACCCAGCTAGAGCCCAGAAAACTCCCTGAGTTCAGGGGGTGGAGCTGAGAGTCCAGGGAGACCACAGTGGCCAGAGTTTGCCAAATATAGTACCAAAGATGCAGAGGGCTACACGCACAACTCTGAAGATCCATAAGGAGTTCCCTTCAAGTGTTCAGCAGAGTACTGGTCAGAGCGTGTGTATGAAGATACTACCTGAAACAGGGGCAGGGGAAACATCAGAAAGGAATAGAGAACAGTGCACTCAAAGGGCTGGAAATAGTGACTGTTCTGACCAGCAAGAAAAGTTCACAAATTATGGGACATTGGGTAGAATATTTGGAAAGGTCTTGTCTGAGTCATGTGAAATAATTAGCCCTATGTGGAACACTCTTCTAGACCCACCTAACAAATCATAAAAGAATATTCAGAAAGATCAGATGTTTTCAATTCACTTAATTGGATCCCAAACCAAGGCACAAGAATCTGTATAGGAATACTGAAATATTTGACACCCAACAAAGTAAAATTCACAAAGTGTGGCAATCAAACAAATTAATGGGCATAAAAAGAAGCATGAAAACATGATTAATAACAAGAATAATCAATATAAACTGACCCAGAACTGACACAAATATTAGAATTAGAAGAAAAGGACATTGACAGTGATTATAACTGTATTTCAGCTATTCAGAAAATTAAGTAGAGACATTGAAGACAGAAAAAAAGGCCTAAATCAAACTTCTGGAGATGAAGACTACGATGTCTGAGATTAAAAGTACACTGGGTTAGGGGCGCCTGGGTGGCACAGTTGTTAAGCGTCTGCCTTTGGCTCAGGGCATAATCCCGGCGTTATGGGATCGAGCCCCACATCGGGCTCCTCAGCTATGAGCCTGCTTCTTCCTCTCCCACTCCCCCTGCTTGTGTTCCCTCTCTCGCTGGCTGTCTCTATCTCTGTCAAATAAATAAATGAAATCTTAAAAAAAAAAAAAGTACACTGGGTTAGATTAAAAGCAGATTAGACTCAGCAGAAGAAAAGATTAGTGAGCTTGAAGCCATAGCAATAGAAATTATTCATAATGAAGCACACATAGAAAAAAGATTTTTTAAAAAGAATAGAGAATCAGTAAACTAAGGAACAACTTTAAGTGGCCTTATATATATGTAATTGGAGTCCCTGAAGCACAGAAAAACATTTGTAGAAGTAATGGACAAAAATTTTCCACATTCACTGAAAACTATATACCTGCTAATCCAAGAAGCTCAACAGATCTAAAGCACAAGACACACGAATAAAGCTACTCCAAGGCACATGGTAATCAAAGTATTCAAAACCGAGGAAAATGAGAAAAATCTTAGCTGCCAGAGAAAAAAAGACATGTTATGTCCAGAGGACCAACAGCAACAAAAAGTAGTACCACAGATTTCTCGTCATTAAAATGTAATCAAGAATACATTGGAGCCACATCTTTAAAGTACTAAAAGAAAAAATTGACAATTTAAGATTTTATACCTAGCAAAAAATATCTTTCAAAAAACGAAGGTGAAATAAAGATTTTTTTTTCAGACAAAAGATGTAAAAATTTGGTATCGGGGAAATGAAGAATGCCTTTGATGGGCTCATTGGTAGTCTAGACATGGCTGAGGAAAGACCCCCTGAGCATCGGAAGACACATGTATATTAAAAATAAATGGATGGAGAAAAATGTACCATGCTGTCATTAATCAAAAGAAAGAGAGTCACTATATTCAGCCAGAGCAGACTTCAGAGCAGGGGATGTTATCAGGGATAGAGAGGGGCATTACACAATGACAAAGGGGTCAATTCTCCAGGAAGACGTAACAACCCTTATGTGTATGTACCTACCAAGCACATCGAATATGTGAAGCAAAACCTCTTGGAACTCCACGGAGGACTAGATGAATCCACAATTATAGTTGAAGAATTCAGCAGCCCTCTATCAGAAATGGACAGACTTATCAGGCAGAAAATCAGTAAGGAGACAGTTGAACTCATTAGTACCATCAATCAACTGGATATCATTTGACATCTATCAACCACTTCATCCCACAACATCAGGATATATGTTCTTCTCAAGCTCGCATGGAACGTTCACCAAGATAGACAATGTTCTGGGTCATAAAACACACCTTGGCGAATTTAAAAAAACAGAAATCATACAGTGTCAGCCCTCAGATCACAGTGGAATTAAGCTAGAAATCAATAACAGGAAGATAGCCAGGTGCACACCGAGCATTTACTAAGTTTGACTGTACTTTGGGCCACAACACAAGTCTGTCAATTTAGAAAGCTTCAAGTCATACAAAATATGTTCTCTGACTGCAATGGAATTAAATTAGAGATTTATAACAAATATATCTGGAAAATCCTCAAATATGGAGAAACTAAATAATCCATGGGTTAAAAAAAGGAATAACAAAGAAAATGTAAAAGTATTTGATCCAAATGAAAATAAAAGCACAACATATAAAAATCTGTGGGCTGCTGCTAAAGCAATTCTTAAGGGGAAATTTATAGAATGAAACACCTACATTGGAGAAAAAAAAGATCCCAAAATAATGACCTCTGTTTCCACCTTAAGAAACTAGAAAAATAAGCGAACAAAGGGAATAAATAATAAAAATTAAAAAAGAAATCAATAGAGGGCGCCTGGGTGGCTCAGTCGTTAAGCATCTGCCTTTGGCTCAGGTCATGATCCCGGGGTCGGGAATGGAGCCGGATCGGGCTCCCTGCCCGGCGGGAAGCCTGCTTCTCCCTCTCCCACTCTGCCTGCTTGTATTCCCTTTCTTGCTGTATCTCTCTCTGTCAAGTAAATAAAGTCTTAAAAAAAAAAAAGAAAGAAAGAAATAGAAAACACAAGAACTAAGAAAAATATGAAAACAAAAACTGGTTCTTTGAGATGATCAACAGAATTGATAAACCTCTAGCTAGACTCATCAGAAAGAAAAATACACAAATTATTAATATCAGGAATAAGAGAAGTGATATCTTGATAGAATCTAAGGTTTTAAAGGCTAATTAGTTAATACTATAAACAATGTTATGCCAATGAATTTGACAGCTTAGATGAAATGAACAAATTCCTTCAAAGATACAGACTACCAGAGCTCGCTTAAAAAATAAAATAAAAAGGTATTGGAAGAGCCCTATATCTACTAAAGAAACTGGACTTTAGTTAACCTTCCCACAGTGAAAACTCAAGGCTCAGATGGCTTGATGGGTGAATTCTTCCAAACACTTATGGGAAAAGCAATACCAGTTCTACACAAACTCTTTCCGAAAATTGCAGAGGATGAAAGATATCCCAGCTGACTGTAGCCAGCAATACCTGATACTAAAACCAGACAAAGACTACAGGAAAAGTAACTACAGATCAGTCCTTCATGAAAATAGAATAAAAATTCTAAAAATGTTATCAAATCAGCCCAACGATATGTATTTAAAAAAAGGGACATCCTGGGGCGCCTGGGTGGCTCAGTTGTTGAGCATCTGCCTTCGGCTCAGGGCGTGATCCCGGCGTTCTGGGATCGAGCCCTGCATTGGGCTCCTCTGCTGGGATCCTGCTTCTTCCTCTCTCACTCCTCCTGCTTGTGTTCCCTCTCTCGCTGGCTGTCTCTCTGTCAAATAAATAAATAAAATCTTAAAAAAAAAAAAGGGACATCCTTATCAAATGAGGTTTATTCCAGGAATGTGGGGTTGGTTTAACATATGAAAAGCAATCAGTGTAATTCCCCATATTAACACACTATAAAAGAAAAACCTTATCGTCATCTCAACAGATTCTAAAAAAGCATTTGATGAAAATTAGACATCCATCCCTGAGAGAAACTGTCAGCAAACTAGGAATAAAATGAATTTCTGCAACCTGACAAAGGACAGCTATGAAAAAACAGCATTACACTTAATGTGAATGTGACTGAATGCCTCTCCTCTAAGATCAGGAACAAGACAAGGATGTCTCTTCTCACCACTGCTCTCCAACATTGTACTGGAGGTTCTAGCAAGTATGATTAGGCAAGAAAAAGTCGGGATGGGGGGGGGAGTCATCCAGATTGAAGAAGTAAAAGCTATCTTTATTCACAGACAACCTGATTGTTATGTAAAACACCTGATGGACTCTACAAAGAAGCTACTAGAACTAAAAAGTGAGTTTAGCAAGTTTGCAGGATACAAGAGCAATACACAAAAATCGATTGTATCTCTAGACTAGCAAAAATCATACATTGAAACTAAAATAACATTTACAATAGCATCAAACATATGAAACACTTAGGGATAAATCTGACCAAAGATATGATCTGTACATTGACAACTACCAAACATTGCTTAGAGAAGCTAAAGAAGCCCTAAATAAATGGAAAGATAAGCATCGTTAATGGGTTAGAAGACTCAGGATTGTTAAGATACCAATTCTTTCCAAATGGATTTATTTGGAGAGAATCGATTTGATTTAGTTGGAGATCTTCAGTTTGTTCTGGGATTTGATATACTTTTCATCAAAACTCCAGCAGGATTTTTTTTTTAAGATTCATTTGAGAGAGAGAGAGAGAGTGAGTGAGCGCACGCACACGCCAGTGCAGGGAGGACTAGAGGGAGAGAATCCCTGATGAATGGGGAGCCCAACACTCGGTGGGCGGCCCCCCCCACCCTGAGATCGTGACCTGAGCCGAAACCAAGAGTCAGATGATTAACCGACTGAGCCACCCAGGTGCCCCTCCAGCAGGATTTTTGTAGAAACTGAAAACCAGATTCTAAAATTTATATGGAAATGCAAAGGACATAAAATAGCCAAAACAACTTTGGGGAAAAAAAAGAAAAGGAAAGGAGAACAAAATTGGAGAACTAACACCACCCAATTTCAAGATTTATTATAACACCACAGTAATAAAAGAACAGTGTGGTATTGGCATAAACATATAAAAATAGGTCACTGCATGGGGCATCTGGGCGGCTCAGTCGGTTAAGCGTCTGCCTTCAGCTCAGGTCATGAGCTCAGGGTCCTGGCATCAAGCCCTGTATCAGGCTCCCTGCTCAGCAGAGAGCCTACTTCTCCCTCTCTCTCTGCCCCTCCCACCCACTTGTGCTCTCTTTCTCAAATAAATAAATAAAATCTTTAAAAAATAAAGGTCATTGGAATAGAATAGAGACTTCAAAAGTACACCCACACAGATATGGACGGCTGATTTTTTTAAAAGGTGCAAAGGGCAAAGGCAATTCTGCGCAGAAAGGGTAGTCTTTTCAGGAAATGATTCTGGAACAATTGGCATACATATGCAAAAATATACTTCATACCTCACACTATATTAAAAAAATAACTCAAAATGTACCATACATCTAAATGTGCAGTGTAAATCTATGAGCCTTCTAAAAGAGAACACAGGAAAAAGCTTCGTTACCTTGGGTTAGGCAAAGCACGGCAGATGAAAGAACACATTGATAAACTGAACTTCATCAAAATTAGAAAGTTCTCTCTTAAAGATGTTGTTAAAAGAATAAAGGGAAGCCACAAACCAGGAGAAAGTATTTGCGAACATATTTTTAATATAGGTCTTTTATCCAGAATATATAAGAATTCTTGAAATTCAATAATAAGAAAACAACCTAACTTTAAAAAATAGGCAAAAGATTTGAATAGAGAGCTCGACAGAGAAGATCCACGAATGGCAAATAAGCACATGGAAAGATGTTCAATATCATTAGTCGTTAGGCCAATGAAAACTAAAAACCACAGTGAGATACCCCAACACATGTATTAGAAGGGCAAAAATTAAAAAGACTGACCAGCACCAAGGGTACTGAGGAAGCAACACTCTCAAAGGCTGCTAGAGGAGATTTAAAATGGTTCAATGACTTTGGAAAACACTTTGGAAGTTTCTTGAAAAGTTCAATGCACCTTTCATATGATTCAACCATCCCACTCCTAAACATTTTCCCAAGAGAAATGGAAACGTATGTCCAAAGACTTGTACATAAATGGTAATTGGAGTTTTATTTCTTAATAGCCAGGGACTGGAAACAACCCCAAAGTCCCTCAGCAGGTGACTGGATAACAAATTTTGGTACATCAATATAATGGAATATTACTCAGCAATAAAAAGGTACAGGCTATTGATACACATGACAACATGGGTGAACCCTAAAATAATTATGCTGAGTGGAAGAAGCCGGACAGAAAGAGTACGTACTTAGGATGCCTTTTTATCAAACTCTAGAAAATGCAAGCTCATGTGTAGGGGAGGAGCTCAGTGGTTGCCTGGGGGAAGGAAGGGATTCCCAAGGGGCATGAGGAAACTTTGGGGGTGATGGGCATGTTTGTAACCTTGATATGGTGATGGTTACATGGTGTGTACACAGGTCAAAACTTATCAAATTATATGCTTTAAATATGTGCCATTTAGTGTACGCCAATTACACCCGAGTAAGCCTGTTTGTTTACTTGTTTATTTGTTTTTAAAAAATCAGCTGCGGATGCAGAAGGTGGCCAGCCACCTTTGGATTACTTCATCTTCACAAGACATACCAGCATAGAAAGAAAACTCATCGAGCAAGGCTGCTTACTGGGGTCATGTAGCTGATGGGGAGATTGTGATGTACTGAGGTAGCCAAAGTCCCAGGGCCGGAGGGGAATCGGTCTGGCCACTCATGTCTCTGGACTGCTAGTTCGGGTCAGTTCATTTCCATTTGAAATGTTTGTCGCCCTGGATGGGTCTTAAAGGGGACAGGAGAAATCCTGCACAGCCATGGAACAAGATGAGATGAGACCAGAACGAGGCTGATGTTGGCAGTAACGGTAGTAATGCTCTCTCTCACTGGCTGGGCACTGACTGTCACCCAGAGCCCCAGAAATTCATGTCTGTTCACCCTCACTCTTGTCCTCTGTGGAAGCTGCTATCATGTCATCTTTGAGAGGAGGAAATGGAGGTGGGGAGTAGCAAGGGCTGAGACAGCTAATGAGTTGTGGAGCTAGAATTTTAACTCATATCTTACCTGATCCCCAAGCTCTTACCATGAAACTGCCCCCATTCCCAGGCCAGTATACACATGTGAACACATGCGTATTCACCTGTACACAAACAAGACCATACACACACACACACTTTACATATATGTGTGTGTGCATGCACACATGGATTTACGTTCGTGTACATACGTATTTGAACACATACACACATTCACGTGCATACAAAATGGCCACCGATGCATACACACATGCACCCATATATGTCCCCTGAAGCCACACACATATACGCACACACATATGCATGACACATATACAGAGGCACACATGCTGAGAACACCCTAAGAATTTATATTCTGCTCTTTTGGTGCTGGCTTCCCGTTAGCAGCAACCACGGCAACCCACTGCCAGCCTCTCCCAGTCCAGGCCCCAGGAATCTTCAGGACGCTGCAGTCCTGAGTCTAAAGTGAAATTATGCTCAGGCCCCTGATCTGGGGACTGCACGCAAGTCAGGGCAATCAGATGCATCCCATTTTCTCATGAAAGAAATTTCTGACAGGCTTATTAACCTTTGAAAATACCAGCTCTCTGTCCAAAGGACTTCCGGAGTCCAGATCGAACTGAAAAATAATCTTGTGACAGACCACCCGGTTCTGAGCTGATGGGAATTACTTTCAACCCAGGCCAGCATGTCCCTCCGACAAAATGTTCCACATACCAAATCTGACAGCAGCCAGCTCTCGGGAGCAAGGGAGCCAAGTGTCAGCTATTATAGATCATATCCATGAAGGCTGTGACATAGGGTGATTGCTCTGGGCCTCCGTCATTGTGGGGGCATCGGGGATAGCAGGAAGGAGCTGGGCTAAGTGCCTTTGACACTTACGTCCCTGTGCTATAGGACAGAGAGTCTGCCTGTCATCACAGACAGATGTAGGCTTGGCCTCTGGCAATCATTTTCTCTTTTGAGTGTTCAGCTTGGGGTAGAATTATAGTTTGGTGGGTGCTGTCAGGAATAAAAAGACAGAGTGTCATGTGGAAAATTGGAGATAAATGGATTAACTCCAGGATTGGAGGAAGTGACTCATCCACCCCATTGTCTCATGGTGGAGGACAGTCTTCTTGTCTGCTCTTTTTGGGCCACCTTCTGGGGTCAGAAGACGGTCTGTATCATTTCTGGAAGTCTCAGTGTTTTTCCTTACCCCATGAAACACATGTGAAACAGCTTTTCTACCATAATAGCTGCCAGGGACCCCAAGTGTAGCCTTGTCTTTGCCTTGAATAAATTGGATGACCTTGGGCAACACCCTTAACTTTGGAGCCTCAACTTACACATATAGAAGATGCTCGTATGGATGCCTGTCCTGTCTGCCTTACCAATTTGCCATGAAGACCAGCAGGACTGATGAAAAGACTGCACTCCAAGTGACAGGGACGGTGGCTGTGCTTTGTCACATCTTTCAGCATCCTCATCATTGCTCACGGTGTTTCTGCTCCAACGTCGACTTTCACAGGCTTCCAGGCAAAAAGTTTTCCATCTTCCTCTAGAACTATCTGGGAACCCTGGAGTTTCCATCCTTCAAGGCCTTCCTGTGGCTTGGCTGTTCAGTTTTCCCTTGAACTCTGTGGGATATTCAACATCTTTCTCATCGCTTCCATCCCTGTTTTAGGCAGGAAAAATCTCTGTCACTTATAACCAGGTAATCTTAACTGATGAACATGTAACTCCCTAAAACTTTCCCTCTGACGATCTTCAGAAAGGCACAAGTACCTGCCACCCAACCGTCCTGCACCCACCCCATTTATGAAATACCAGGCATCAAATCCTGAAAGTCCTTTATCCTCAAAGTCTGCAAGGTAAGGGCTCTCATTATGTATCCATTTTGTAGGTGAGGAACTGAGACTCTGAAAGATGTGAGCATCTGTCCAAGATTACAGCTAGAACCAGGAATCTTGGTTGATACATGTCAGTAAAAACCCCACGTAAGGGAGATTAGTGAAAGGAACAGGGGAGGATCTCTGGCCAAGATAGCACCTTTCCCCATCTCTCACTTTCTCAAAGCACATAGTCTGCCATCTCTGCTTCTGTTCCATCTTCCTGCCTTTCTCTGTGGACTGGCTTTCTCTGCTTACTCATCAGGGAGTATATTGCTGGGAAAGGGAGCTCCAAACCTAACTTTAGTAATTAATTTCAAGGTTCTGCCATCAACTATGGTTTTTGTGTTTCTTAATTTGAATATTAAGAGAAAACCTGTTTGGTGCTTGGACAGCTGGGGTGAGCTGAAAAATGTCCTTCCTTCCCCAAAGATATCTATCTAACTCCTAGAACTTGTGACTGTTACCTTATATAGAAAGTCTTTACAGAAGTGATTAAGTTAACGATTTTAAGATGGGGAGATTATCCTGGATTATAAGGGCAGGTTCCGAACGGAATCATACATATCTTTATCAGAGTGAGGCAAAGGGAGATTGGGCACAGACAGAAGAGGTTATGTGACAATGGAGGCAAAGCTGGGAGTGATGCAGCCATAAACCAAGTAATGCTTGCAGTTACCAGAAGCTGGAAGAGACAAGGAGCAGATTCTCCCCTAGAGCCTCTGAAGGGAGTGCAGCTCTGCTGATACTCTGCTTTTGGCAGTGATACTGATTTCAAATTACTGGTATCCAAGACTGAGAGAGAATAAATTTATGTTGTTTTAAGGCACCAGATTGTTCTAATTTCTTACAGTGGCTACAGGGGACTAATACAGCAGTCAATGGATTCATTCCTCCTGCATTGGGTGTCCACTCGTTGTCCAAACAGTATTATCCAGGGGGATGTTAATATGAAAAACATAGCCAGTGAGGCCTACCCATAGCAGTGCCTATGGGAAAGAAGTAGGTGACAATCTTTAGAGAAAGGGAGACACTTGCATGCATCTCACTACCACTCCCTGACACCTGCTATCATGTAGGTGTGAGAGGAAGTGTTGGGAAGCACAGGGCAGCAGCCATGCCTGAATGCAGTACCACGATGAGGGCTCTCTCCTTCTCCACCCAAACAGGGAGTGTGTTCAGAAACAGCTCTTAAGGGGCAGTAGTGGAAAACAGGAAACGTTAGAAAATGAGTCTGCCTGTCCAACTAATTCAAACAAGTGTTAACATCCTTCTTTAGCTAGGCCTTGGGATGAGTTCTTAGCATAGGCACCAAACTACAGGGAAGAGAAAGACCTACACATCCTGGACAGCTGGTAAGAAAATAACAGGATCATTAAATCATTCACTTAGTCATTTATTCAACCAGTGGTTGCTGTGCATAGAGATGGACCAGGTTAGGTGACAGTACAATAAAATATGTAGAGCAATCCTCTTCATGGGATGAGAAAAAGAAGCAAAATAATCATAAATTGAGAAAAGGGCTATGAAATAAAGGAGTAAGTTTCTGAGACAGAATGAGGTGTATGAGTGGGTGGGGATGAAGGTGGTGGTGGCAGTCAGGCCTTGGAATCAGGAGTTACATTTGGCGTGCGGGAGGGTGTGTGATAAGTTTGAATGGATAAGTCGAATGGGCAGTTGGATTTAAACCTGGGGCTGGGAGAAAAAGTTTGGGCAGGAAATGGAAATTTGTTAGAGCTAAGGAAATGAAGGAAAGGTCCAGGAAAAAGAGAATTTAGAGTTGGTGTAAGTTTTACCTTTGGGTCTGTGCATGCAGAGGACACGAACATCTCCCACGTGTGAAGAAAACGTTTACAAGAAAATTGAAAAGTTGCGTAGCCCGGCCTCCTTCCTCCCTCAACCAGACTACATTTCCCAGAATGCCGTGCGTACCTCGCGAGACTCGAAATCGCTCAGAGCCGCTTCCGGCGCCGATGGCCTCGGATAATCATGGCGACCCTCAGAGCATGTGTTTCGCAGTGGAGCCTTCTAACAGGTTCTCGGAGCACGGAGCGGGTCTGTTTCCGGGCCCGAAGTCGGCTCCAACTCGGCGCCCTGCTCCAGCCACTGCCCGGGCCCTGCGGTGCGGGCCTCCCATGCCGTCGGCTTGCCTCTGAGGCGGGTAAGTGACCTGCCAGACGTCCGCTGGCATATTCTCCTGGGAGACGTAGAGCCTGCTCCTGGCTGCCGAGAACCACGCGGATCCCATCCCCGCACCCTCGTCCCCTTCTCCTCTAGCAGTGCGCCCTAGGCTAGCCGGCTCCCTTCTGTACCTTGTCCCTACGCCTTCTGTCATTGCCCGCCTTTGTCATTCGTTGACTCAACCGACAGTGCTTGAACTCGGTTCCTTGCAAAGCACAGTGCTAACGTTTGGGGAATACGGCCAACTGAACGGGTTTGTCTTTGAGGAACTCATGGCCCAGAGGGGAATTGGCAGTACAGTGTGACCCAGGTCGTGATAGGGGAACACACATAAAAGTGGCACTCAGACTTGGTGGGAATGTCAGGGAAGGGTTCCTGGAAAATAGGACCAGAGCTGAGACCTGGCTAACCATACTAGGGAGAAAACAGGAAACATTTCAAGCAGAGGAAACAGCATAAGCAAAGTCCAGAAATGAGACTGAACACAGGTAGTTTGGAAATGCATATTCGAGGTAGGATTGATAAGCTTGGTTATGGCTTTGGCTTTAAGTTTAAAAGGAGAAATCAGTGTTGCTTCTCAGGTTTCCGGCTTGAGCGTTGAGTGGAGAAGAGTAGTCCCAAGACAGAGAAGATTAATTGTAGGAACAGGTTTTTGTTTTGTTTTGTTTTGTTTTGTTTTGTTTTGTTTTTTGGCGGGGCGTGGAGGAGGGGAGATGAGGGAAGAAAAGGCAGTAGATACGATGAGATTGCAAGGGAGGCAGAAGTAAACGTCTGTTTGCACGCATTAAATTTGAGGTGCTTTTGAAATTCGAGTGCGGGTACGCAGTCGTAGCTAAAGTGAGAAACATCGGGTAAAAATGGTAACTCAAGCTGGGGTAATGGGTGAGATTGAGGAGAGAGTAGTGCTGAGCGCATATGGTCTGCCAGGCACTGTAACTGACCTGGGTGCCAGGGATGAGTACAAAAAGTAGAAGACCTGGTTCTGGCCTTTGGGGGAGCACATTGTTTAGTGGGGGACACAGTGAAGTAAGCAGACTACCTTAGTTTCTTTTCTAAATGAAGTTGGAAGCCATTGGTGAGTTTTAAGCATGAATCTTGATTACACTTAAAATTTTTCAGCTTTTTTGATATATAATTAACATACAGCACTGAATAAGTTTAAGGTGTGCAGCACAATGATTTGACTTCATATATCATGAAACTATTACCACAGTAAATTTAGTTTACCTCTTTAATGTAAATACAAAGAAAAAAAATTTCGCTGTGATAAGAACTCTTAGGATTTACTTTCTTAACAACCTTCATACATGCCATTCAGCAGTGTTAACTGTATTCATCATGTAGTATATTATATTCCTAGTTCTTTATCTCTTACCTGGAAGTTTGTACCTTTTGACCACCTTCATCCAATTGCCTCTCCTCCTGCCCCCTCCTCTGGTAACCATAAGACCACAAGTCTGATCTCTTTTTCTGTGAGTTCTTGTTTGTTTTAAGATTCCACATATCGTTGAATCATACAATATTTACCTTTCTCTGCTTGATTTATTTCACTTAACATAATGCCCTCATGGTCTGTCCATGTTGTCCCAAATGGCATGATTTCCTCCTTTTTTATGGCTGAATAATATTCCATCACACACACACACACACACACACACACACACACACACACCTTTATTATCCAGTGATGGGCACTTAGTTGTATCTTGGCTGTTATAAATAATGCTGCTGTGAACACGGGTGTGCAGATATCTCATTGACAGTGTTTTGATTTCTTTCAGGTATATTCCCAGAAGTAGGATTGCTGGATTATATGGTAGTTCTAGATTTAGTTTTTTGAGGAACCTCCATACTGTTTTCCACAGTGGGTGTACCAGTTTATAATCCCACCAACAGTACACACATCACCAGCATTTATTATCTCATGTCTTTTGGATGCTAGCCGTTCTAGCAGGCATGAGGTGATACCTCATTGTGGTTTTGACTTCCATTTCCCTAATGATTGGTGATGTTGAGCACATCTTGATGTACCGCTTCATCATTAGTGTATCTTCTTCGGACAAATGCCTATTCAGGTGCTTTGCCGATTTTTAAATTGGATTATTTGGTTTTTTGCTGTTGAGTTGTGTGAGTCTTTATATATTTTGGATATTAACCCTTTATAGATACATGTTTTGCAAATATTTTTTCTCATTCCATAGGTTGCTTTTTCATTTTGTTGAATGTTTCTTTTGCTCTGCAAAAGTGTTTTAGTTTGATGTAGTCCCACTTGTTTAGTTTTGCCTTTATTGTTTGTGCTTTGATTGTCCTACCCAAAAAATCACTGCCAGGACTCATGTCAAGGAGCTTTTTCAAACCCTATGTTTTCTTCTGGGAGTTTTATTGTTTCTGGTCTTACATTTAACTGTTTAATTCATTTTGAGTTAATTTTTGTGAGTGGTGTAATATAAGGTTCTGGTTTTATTCTTTTATATGTGAACGTGTAAATTTCCCAGCACCATTTATTGAAAAGACTCTTTTCTCCATTGAGTATTGACTTCCTTGTCAAATATTAGTTGAACATATATGCAAAAGTTTATTTCTGGTCTCTCAATTCTGTTAGATTTGTCTGTGTGTTTATTTCTTTGCCAGTACCATACTGTTTTCATTACTATGACTTTATAATATAGCTTAAAATCAGGAAGTATGATGCCTCTCACTTTGTTCTTTTTTTTTTTAAAGATTATTTGAGAGAGAGAGTGAGAGTGCGTATCAGGGGAGGGGGGGAAGTAGAAGGAGAGGGAGAGAGAATCTCCAGCAGATTTCCTGCTGGGCGCAAAGGCCAACGCGGAGCTCTATCTCATGACCTGAGCTGAAACCGAGTCAGCTGTTCAGCTGACTGAGCCACCCATGTGCCCCTCACTTTGTTCTTTCTCAGAATTGCTTTGGCTGTTTGAGGTCTTTTGTGGTTCCATACATATTTTAGTACTGTTTTTTTCTATTTCTGTAAAAAATGCCATTGGAATCTTGATAGGGATTACATTGAATCTGCAGATGACTTTGGATAGTATGGACATTTAACAATAATATTTCATCCAATCCATGAACGTTTATTGAGTCCTTTCCATTTATTTGTGTCTTCGTTAGTTTTTTTTTTTCATTGAAGTATAGTTGACATACAATGTTATATTAGTTTCAGGTGTACAACATAGTGATTTGACAATTCCTTACACTGCTCAGAGTTTACAATGATAAGTGTAGTCACCGTTTGTCACCATATAATATCGACTATATTTCCTATAGGCTGTACTTTTCATCTCCATGACCTATTTATACCTGGAAGTTTGTACCTCAGTATCCCTTTTACCTGTTTAACCCATCCCCCAACCCACTCCCCTCTGGCAGCCACCAGTTTGTGCTCATTATTTATGAGCCTATTTTTTTAATTTGTTTGTTTTGTTTTTTAGATTCCACATATAAGTGTAATCATATGGTATTTGTCTTTTTCTGTCTTATTTCACTCAGCATATTACACCGTAGGTCCATCTACATTGTCCAAATTGCTATCTCTCTGTTTTTATTGAAATATAGTTAACACAATGTTACATTAGTTTCAGGTGTATGCACAGTAATTCAGTAATTCTATACTTTATGCTATGCCCACAAGTGTAGCTACCATCTGTCACCATACAATTCTATGACAGTTCCATTGAGTATATTCCCTATGCTGTACCCTTTATACCTGCGACTAATTCTTTCCATCACTGGAAGTCTGTATCTCCCACTCACCTTTGCCCATTTTGCCCATGCACCCATCTTCCCTCTGGCAACCGTCAGTTTGTTCTCTGTATTCATGGCTCTGGTTCTGCTTTTTCTTTTTTAATTCATTTGTTTTGATTTTTAGATTCTACATATAGTGAAAACATATGGCATTTGTCTTTCTCTGTCTGACTTATTTTACTTAGCATGATACCCTCAAGGTCCAATCATGTTGCAAATGGCAAACTCTCATTCCTTTTTTATGGCTGAATAATATTCCGTGGTGCATATACATATATACATATCTATGTATCTATATATATACATACACACCATGTCTTCTTTATTCATTCATCTATCAATGGGCACTTCGTTGCTTTTGTGTCTTGGCTATTGTAAATAATGCTGCAACAAGCATGGGTGAATATATCTTTTCGAATTAGTGTTTGTTTTGGGGGGGTAAATACCCAATATAGTGGAATTACTGAGTTATATGGTATTTCTGTTTTTAGCTTTTTGAGGAACCTCCATACTGGTTTTCACAGTGACTGCACCAATTTACATTCCCACTAGCAGTGCACTTGAGTTCCTTTTCCTCCACATCCTTGCTAACACTTGTTTCTTTTTGAGTCTTGCCATTCTGACAGGTGGAAGGTGTTATCTCAGTGTGGTTTTGATTTGCATTTGTCTGATGATTAGTGATATTGACCATCTTATGTGTCTGTTGGCCATCTGTATGTCTTCTTTGGAAGAATGTCTGTTTAGGTTTTTGACCCATTTTTAATGAGACTTTTTTCAGCATTGAGTTCTATTAAGTTCTCTCTGTATTTTGGATACTTAATCCCTCATCTGATATGTCATTTGCAAATATCTTCTCCCATTTAGTACGTTGCCTTTTTTGTTTGTTTTCTTTGCTGTGCAAAGCTTTTTATTTTCATGTAGTTCCAGTAGTTTATGTTTGCTTTTGTTTTCCTTTCTTGAGGAGATATATCTAGACAAACGTTGCCATGGCTGATGTCAGAGGAATTACTGCCTATTTTTCTTTTCTGGGAGTTTTATGGTTTCATATTCACCTTTAGGTCTTTAATCCATTTTGAGTTTATTTTTGTTTATCGAGTAAGAAAGTTGGCCCACTTTCATTCTTTTGCATGTAGGTGTCCAGTTTTCCTGGCACCATTTATTAAAGAGGCTGTTTTTTGGGGCACCTGGGTGGCTCAGTCGATAAGCGTCCGCCTTTGGCTCAGGGCATGATCCTGGCGTTCTGGGATTGAGCCCCGCATCAGGCTCCTCACTGGGAGCCTGCTTCTTCCTCTCCCACTCCCCCTACTTGTGTTCCCTCTCTCGCTGGCTGTCTCTCTCTCTGTCAAATAAATAAATAAAACCTTTAAAAAAAAAATAGGCTGTATTTTCTCCATGGTATATTCTTGCCTCCTTTGTCTTAGATTAATTGACCATGTGAATGTGGGTTCATCAGGGATACTGGCCTGTGGTTGCTCGCTCTTTCTTTCTTTCTTTCTTTCTTTCTGTCTTTCTGTCTTTCTGTCTTTCTTGTCTTTCTTGTCTTTCTTGTCTTTCTTGTCTTTCTGGTTTTGGTATCAGGGTAATACAGGCTTCACAGAATGTATTTGGAATCTTTTCTTCCTCTTCTGGTTTTTTTTGGAATAGTTTGAGAAGACTACGTATTAGCTCTTCTTTACATGTTTGGTGGAATTTACTTGTGAATCCATCTAGTCTTTTGTTTGTTGGGAGTCTATTATTATTATTATTACTGATTTAACTTTATTACTGATTTAACTTTATTACTAGTAAGGGGTCTATTCAGATTTTTTCTTTCTTTCTGCTTCAGTTTTGGAAGACTGTATGTTTCTGGGAATTTATCCATTTCTTCTACATTGTCATACAATTTCTTATAGTAGTCTCTTATAATCCTTTATATTTCTGTGGTGTTGGTTGTTACCTCTCCTCTTTCATTTCTGATTTTATTTGAGTTCTCTTTTTTTCTTGATGCGTCTGGCTATAGGTTTATCAATTTTATCTTTTCAGCAAACCAGGTCTTGGTTTCAATGTTCTTTTCTGTTGTTTTTTTATTCTCTGTTTCATTTTTTTCTGCTCTAAACTTTATTATTTATTTCTTTTAATGTTGGGCTTTGTTCTTTATCTAGTTCCTTCAGATGTATGGTTAGATTGTTTGAGATTTTTCTTGTTTCTTTGGTAAGCCTGTATCGCTATAAATTTCCCTTTTAGAACTGCTTTTTGCTGTGCTCCAAAGATTTGGGGCTGTTGTGTTACCATTTTCATTTGTCTTCAAATATTTTTTTATTTCCTTTTTGATTTCTTTGTTGACCCATTGGTTGTTTAGTAACATGTTGCTTAGCCTCCATGTGTTTGTGTTTTTTCCATTTTTCCCCCTTGTAATTGATTTCTAGTTTTATTCTGTTATGGTTGGGAAAGGTGCATGATATGATTCAGTCTTCTTAAATTTGAGACTTGTTTTGTGGTCTAACATGTGATCTGTCCTGGAGATTGTTTCATGTGCACTTGAAAATAATGTGTGTTCTGTTGTTTTTGGATGGAATGTCTGTATGTATATCTACTAAGTTTATCTGGTCTAATGTGTCATTCAAAGACACTGTTTCTTTATTGATTTTCTGCCTGGATGGTCCATCCATTCATTTAAGAGGGGTATTAAAGGGCCCTGCTATTATTGTATTGCTGTCAGTTTCTCCCTTTATGTCTGCTAATATCAGCTTTATGTATTTAGGTGCCTCACCATTGGGTGCGTAGAGATTTACAGTTGTTATATCTTCTTGTTGGATTGGTCCTTTTATCATCATGTAATGTCGTTCTTTGTTTCTGGCTACAGCCTTAGTTTTTTTTTTTAAAGATTTTATTTATTTATTTGACAGAGATAGAGACAGCCAGTGAGAGAGGGAACACAAGCAGGGGGAGTGGGAGAGGAAGAAGCAGGCTCATAGCAGAGGAGCCTGATGTGGGGCTCGATCCCATAACGCCGGGATCACACCCTGAGCCAAAGGCAGACGCTTAACCGCTGTGCCACCCAGGCGCCCCTACAGCCTTAGCTTTATTTATTTTTTATTTTTTTTAAGATTTTATTTATTTGAGAGGGGGGGAGCATGAGCAGTGGGAGGGGCAGAGGGAGAGAGAATCTGAAGCAGACTCCTCACTGAGCAGGAAGCCTGATGCAGGCCTTGATCCCACGACTGTGAGAGCACCACCTGAGCCAAAACCAAGAGTCAGACACTCAACTGACTGAGTACCCAGATGCCCCTACAGTCTGATGGAACAGTCTTTTAAAGTCTGTTTTGTCTGATGGAAGTACTGCTACTCTGGCTTTTTTTTTTTTTTCCTTCCATTTGCATGGAATATCTTTCCCATCATTTCACTTTGAGTGTCTGATGTCTTTAGTTCTGCAGTGAGTCTCTTGTAGGCAGCACATAGATGGGTCTTGGTTTTGTTTTTTAATCCATTCAGCCACCTTATATCTTTTGTTTGGAGCATTTGGTCCATTTACATCTGAAGTAATTATTGATAGGTGTTGTACTTACTGCTATTGCATCATTGTTTTCTGGTGGGGTTTTTTTTTTTTTTTTTAAAGATTTTTATTTATTTATTTATTCGACAGAGATAGAGACAGCCAGCGAGAGAGGGAACACAAGCAGGGGGAGTGGGAGAGGAAGAAGCAGGCTCACAGTGGAGGAGCCTGATGTGGGGCTCGATCCCATAACACTGGGATCACGCCCTGAGCCGAAGGCAGACGCTTAACCGCTGTGCCACCCAGGCGCCCCTCTGGTGGGTTTTGTAGTTCTTCTCTGTTACTTTCTTCTTCTCTTGCTCTCTTAACTTGTTTGGTGGCTTTCGTTAGTGCCATGTTTGGCTTTCTTTCTCTTTACTTTTTGTGTATCTTAGGTGTTTGACCTGTGGTTCCCATGGGCTTCATACACAGCACCCTATGTGTATGGCGGCCCCAGTAACTTGGTGGTTAAGTTTGAACACATTCTAGAAGTTCTAAGTTCTCACTTCCTTTTTTCCATGGTTTATATATAGGATGTCATGTTTTATATATATTTACTTTGTATGTCCCCTAATTTTTGTAGATATAATTGATTTTATTGATTTTGTGTTTTAACTTCCTTACTGGCTTTATAAAGTGATTAACCTACTACCATTACTATGTGTTTGCTCTTACCAGTGAAAGGTTTTCCTTTCACAATTTTCTGACTTGTAGTTATTGTCTTTTTTTTTTTTTCACTTAAAGAATTCCCTTTAACATTTCTTGTAAGGATGATTTAGTGGTGATGAACTCCTTTAATTATTGTTCACCTGGGTAACTCTTTATCTCTCTAGTTCTGAATGAATGATAATCTTGCAGTATATTCTTTTTTTCTTTTAAGATTTTATTTATTTGAGAGAGCATGTGAGCTAGCAAGCAGAAGCTGGGGAGGGGCATGGGAGAGGGAGAACCAGACTCCCTGCTGAGCAGGGAGCCCAACACGGGTGCTCAATCCCAGGACCCTGAGATCATGACCTGAGCCAAAGGCATATCTGAACAGTCTGAGCCACGCAGGTGCCCCAAGAGTATTCTCGGTTGTAAGTTTTTTTCTTTCAGTACTTTGAATATGTCCTGCCATTCTTTCTGACCTGCAGACGTTTTGCTGAAAAATCAGGTGATAGCATTATGGGGTTTCCCTTGTATGTAACTGTTTGCTTTCCTCTTGCTACTTTTAATATTCTCCCTTTATCTTAAATTCTGTCGTGTTAAGTATTATGTGTCAGTGTGGACAATTTTTGGGTTCATCTTGTTTGTAGATTTTTGTGTTTCCTGAACCTTGAGGTCTTCCCAGACTAGGGAAATGTTCAGCTATTATTTCTTTAAATAAGTTTTCTCCTCCCTTATCTCTCTCTTTTTCTTCTGGGATCCTATAATACAATGTTCTTGTGCTCGATGATGTTATAGAGGTCCCTTAACCTGTGCTTACTTCTTGCTGTTCAGCTTGGTTGGTTTCCGTTATCCTGTGTTGCAGATCACTGGTCCATTCTTCTGCATTCTGTGATCCGCTCTTGATTCCCTCTGGCATATTTGTCCTCTCAGTTACTGTATTCTTCAGCTCTGAGTGGTTATTTTTTATATTTTCTATCTCTTTGTCGAAGTTGTAAATTCATCTGTTCTTACGTCCAGTTGAGTATCTTTATAATTGTTACTTTGATCTTTTTATTAAGCATATTCTTTATCTTTATTTTGTTTAGCCCTTTTTCTGTGATTTTGTCTCGTCTTTCATTGTGGACTTATTCTTCAGTCTCCTCATTTTGTTCTGACTTTGTTTGTTTCTCTGTGTTAGACGGGTATGTCTCCTGGTTCCGGAACTGGTGTCCTTGTGTAGAAGAGGCCCTGTGGTGGCCTGTAGCACAGTCCCCCCGTCACCAGACCAGGTGCTCCTGTGCGGTCTGTGTGCTCTGTCGTGCTGTGGCTGAGCCACAGTTGCCGTGGGCGTGCTGGCGGGTGCGACTGGCCCTTAGCTCAGCGGGCTTAGTGTCCGGCTTTGTTTACTGCAGGCGCGCCGGGCAGCATTTGCCGTCTGTACTGTCGAGACGCCTGGCTGCAGCTGCTGTGGGCTTGCTGGTGGCTCGCCTGGCTGTCTGCAGTTAGCTGCTGAGACGGCTGTGGGCCCACTGAAGAGGGCAGGGTTTGCTCCCTGTGCAGGCAGGTAAGAGACCTGGCTGCGGGAATCGAGTGCATGCTGGTGTGGGGGGTTATCTCCCCCCTCTCCCCACGGCAGGAGTTGCTTTGGCCCGGTGCTCGCCAAGGCAGGTGCGTTGGGTGGGACGGATCCACAGGGCAACACGGAGGAAAGGCACGCGGCGCTAGTAGGGTAGACGGAGAGCGTGGCTCCTGAGAGTGTCTGGCTATCTGGGCTTGGGGAGGGCAAGAAAAATGGTGCCCACCATCACTTTCATTCCTGAGGAAGTTTCCTGCAGATTCCTCTTTCTCTGGCAAATGTCCTCAGATGAGTCAGGAAATCTCTTTAACATATGCCCCAGGCACTTTTCAAACTGCTGCTTTTGTGCTGTGTCTGGGGTGAGTTATTTAGCATGCGGGGTCTTTATGGACAGCGTCTCAGTTTTTTAACCTCCAGCTCACCCAGAGTTTAAAGTCAGCCCCACTCATTTTCAAAGCCAGACCTTTTGGGGACTCCTTTTCCCAGTGTGGGTCCCAGGGCTGGGGGAAGGGAGTCTAGTCTTGGGGTCCGAGCTTCTTGCTCCTCTGCGCTTGTGATGTCCTTCTTGTTTTTGGTTAGTTGAGTCAGGGGTTTGGTTCCTGAATATGTTTCCACCCATCCTACCCTTTTTGATATGGTCTTCATTCTGCGACTAGCTGTGGAAAATCTGTTCAGCCATCTTCAGTTTTTTTTCATAGTGGCCATACATGTAGTTGTTGCCTCAGTGTGCCATGGGACGAGGTGAGCTCAGGATCTTCCCACTCCACCATCCTCCCTTCATTCCTCTTCTTTGATCTCTTTCGTCAGTGTCTTTTAGTTTTCAGTATAGGGATCTTTCACCTCTTTGGCTAAATTTATCCCTAAGCATTTTATTGTTTTTGATGCTATCGTCAGTGGGATTGCTTGCTTTCTTTTTCACATAATTTGTTAGTATAGAAATGCTACCAATTTTTAAATGTTAATTTTGTATCCTGCAACTTTACTAAATATATTAATTAGATCTAATGGTTTTTTGATGGAGTTTTTAGGGTTTTTACATACAAAATCCTGTGGTCTGCAACTAATCAGAGACAAGTTTACTTCTTTCCAATTCTGGTACCTTTTACTTTTTCTTGCCTAATTGATTGGCTAGGACTTGCAGCATTATGTTGAATAGGAGACAACCTTGTGTTATTCCTGAGCTTAGAGGAAAGGCTTTTAGTCTTTTATGGTAGCTGTGGGTTTGGCATATATTATGTTGAGGTATGTTCCTTCCATACCTAATTTGTTAAGAGCTTTTATCAGGAGTTGAACTTTGTCAAATGCTTCTTCTGCATCTGTTGAAATGATTATATATATGAATTTTTTCTGTCAGTTAATTGTGATGTATCACATTGATTTGTGTATGTCAAACTATCCTTGCATCCCAGGGATAAATTCCACTTGATCAAGGTGAATGATCTTTTTAATGTGCTGCTGGATTTAGTTTGCAAGTATTTTATTGAGAATTTTTACATCTGTAGTTATCAGGGATATTGGCCCCTATAGTTTTCTGGTAGTGTCCTTTTCTAGCTTTGGTAAGGGACTAGATTGGGTGCATTCAGGGTGGTATGGTTGTAGAGTCTGGCTTTGGTATCAGGATAATGCTGGTCTAGTAAATGAGTTTGGGAGTGTTCTCTCCTGTTCAGTTTTTTGGAGGAGTTTAAGAAGGATTGGCATTAATTCTTCTTCAAATGTTTGGTAAAATTCACCTGTGAAGCCATCTGCTGCTGGGCTTTTCTTTGTTGGGAGATTTATTGTTGCTGATTGACTCTCCTTAGTAGTAATTGGTGTGTTCAGATTTTCTGTTTCTTCCTCAGTCTTGGTAGGTTGCATGTTTTTAAGAAATTTCCCATTTTTATAGGCTGTCCAGTTTGTTGCCATATAATTATTCACATTGCCCTCCTAGAATCCTTTGTATTTCTGTGGTGTGAGTTGTAATGTCTCCTTTTTCATTTATAATTTTGTTGATTTGGGTCTTCTCTTTTCCTTGCTTAGTCTAGCCAAAGATTTGTCAGTTTTGTTATCTTTTCAAAGAACCATCTCTTAGTTTTGTTAATCTTTTCTATTGTTTTGACTACATTTTAAAGCGATTACTCTGGCTGTTCTATGGAGAATGGTCTATAGTGGCGTCAGAATACAGTCAGGGAGACTGGTTAGGAGGTTAGGGCAAGAGATGAGGATGGCCTTGATCAGAGTAGTGGCAGTGGGAAATGGAGGATTAAAGAGAGATTTATGAGGTATAATAGACAGTATGTTGTGTGATAGTGTCCTTTCTTTGTAAAATGGGGATAATCCTATTTCTGGGGTTGTTGTAAGGATTAAATGTGTTAAATATGTAAAATACTTAGGTCAGTAAGTACTGGCATATAGTAAATATCTAACAAATGTTACTTGTTATCACAATTGCTGTTACTGGTAACAGCTGCTGTTGGCTAGATGTGGAGGGTAAAGGAGAAGTCAGGAATGACTATAAGGTTTCTGGCCCACATGACCTGTTGGATGCTACTACGATAAGGAACAATAGGAACAGCAGGTTTGAGACAGGAGAAAATTGATGTGTTCTGCTTTGGCAATACTGAAGTGCATGTGAGATCATGGGGTAGGTGGATGGAAGGATCTCGACTGAAGATTCAGATTTTAGAGTCTCTAGCACATAGAAGTAAATTAAAATTATAGGTTGCTAGGATATCCTCCAGCAAGAATGTAAGAAGGGAGAAGAGAAGGGTATAGTTCAGAATTTTTAGGGTCACCAGCATTTATAGGACTAGCCGAGGAGCTGGGAAAAATGGTACTTTTTCCCCCTATTTCTTTTCCTAATGGAAATGGAAATAGAGGAAGTTAGGCAAAGGGATGGGCAAACTGTATAGGTGGTATCTGGGTCTCCTCACCTGTCCAAGGCTCTTCCATGACACCGCATGGCCTTTTCAGTCTCACATCCGGTGATCCAAGCCTGTATTTCCTAGTTGCATCCCCTTAGCCTGGAATTTCCATCCTTTTCTCCTCTGTCCTGTTTGGGCCCCATGGGAAGCCTTCTTGATCCTGCTGCTTGGCCTTTTGTGCTCCAAGAGTATGTGTGTAGCCCTTGCACTGGGAAGCACCAGGATAGACTAGAGTTGATCTGATCTCTAGAAACAAACTTTGGTTTAAATCCTGACTCTGTCACTTAACAGCTAGTTGGTCTTTAGGTAGGCTCCAGTATCCTCATTTATAAAATTGAGATATCAGTATCTATTTTGTGGGTTGTTGTAAACATTCCTGAAAATGTATGTAATGCCTGGCATCTAGGAAACAGCTCTGTAAATTATTATTATTAGTAGTAATACATTATTTATTTATTTTAAAGATTTATTTATTTGAGAGAGTGCGTGCGCATGCTCACGTGCACGTGCAAGTAGGGTGGGGGCAGAGGGAGACAGTCCTCAAGCAGACTCCCTGCCAAGATCGGAGCCCGTTGTGGGGGAGGGGGGGCTTGATCCCATGACGCATGAGATCATGACCTGAGCTGAAACAAAGTCAGACACTTAACCGACTGAGCCGCCCATGCACCCCTTATTTATTTTTAAGATTTTATTTTTAAGTAATCTCCACACCCAACATGGGGCTCAAACTTACAACCTCAAGATCAAGAGTCACATGCTGTACTGACTGAGCCAGCCAGGAGCCCCACATTAATTACCCTTTTTTAATTTTAAAAATAGACTATTTTTTGAGCAGTGTTAGGTTACAGCAAAATTGAGTAAAAGTACAGAGTTCCCATATTACCACCGCTTTAGCCCCATTCTCAGCTTGTGTCCCCATCAGTATCCTGTATCAGAGTCAAACATTTGTTGTAATTGATGAATATACATTAACATCTCATTATCACCCAAAGTCCATAGTTTACATTAGAGTTCACTCCTGGTGTTGTACATTCTATGAGGTCTTTTTTTTATTATGTTCAGGTAGCCAACATATACTACTCCATCGTTAGGTTTTGATGTCGTGTTCAGTGATTCATTAGTTGCGTATAACAGTCAGTGCTCATCACTCTATGAGTTTTAACAAATGTATGATAACACGTATCCACCATTGTAATATCATACAGAATAAATTCTCTGTGCTCAGGTATTTGTCCACTTTTCTTAACTCCTGGCAACCATGGGTCTTTCTACTGCTTCCATAGTTTTGCCTTTTATGAAATGTCATATAGTTAGAATTATACAGCATATAACTTCTTTCAGATTGGCTTTTTTCACTTATTAATATACTTTTAACATTCCTCCATGTCTTTTCATGACTTGATAGCTTATTTTTTTTAATTTATTTTAGAGAGAGAAAGAGCAAGAGCAGGAGGGGCACAGGGAGAGGGAGAGAGTCTCAAGCAGACTCTTCGTGGAGCCCTGTGCAGGGCTTGATCTCATGACCCTGAGATTGCACCATACTTTTTTTATTTTAATTTTTTACTTTTTTATTTTACTTTTTTATTTTTTTTAAAGATTTTATTTGAGAGAGAGAGAACGAGTGGGGAGAGGGACAGAGAGACAGAGAAGCAGGCTCCCTGCTGAGCAGGGACCCAGATGTGGGGCTCAATCCCAGCACCCCGAGATTATGACCCGAGCCAAAGGCAAACACTGAACTGACTGAGCCACCCAGGTGCCCCTTAATTACTTTTTTGTTTCTTTCTCCACTAGATTTTGAATGCCATTTTGGCAATATTCTCCTGATCGCGTAAATGCTCAGTAAATTTTATCAAGGAATGAATGAATGGATTTCATAGGTATTAACATTATGCATATTGAGGTAGACATTTTATTAATCGTTTCTGTTAACTTTTCTGTTTAGAGGTCTTGTTGGCTTGTCATTTTTACCATCTTATTTACTAAAATCCATTTTAACAGAATCTGGTAGCTCAGAGAACAAGACACCTACATTTATGGATGAGGAAGTCCAAAACATACTCATCAAGATGACAGGCTTGAATTTGCAAAAGGTTTTTAAGCCATCTGTACAAGAACTGAAGCCACCAACCTGTAAGCTAATGACCCAGGCACAGCTGGAGGAGGTATGTGAATGCGGAAATACTGGGAGGATACCTTTCTTTAAAGGGTGAGACAAGATTCAGAGCCCCTGCAGATACCAATAGCTGCTCCTCCGTAGGCACTCATGAGGGGGAGTTCCAGGCGCAGACTGAGGAGAGAAATGGGAGCAGGCAGGCGGAGAGAAGCAGGGAGCATGGCCGAAATTAGGCGGACCGGGGCATTGGGTCAGGCCTAGGTGTCCAAGCAGAGACTGCTCCGCTCCCAGACCTGCCTGAGTAGCCTTCCTTTGTCCTGCCTGGTTTAGTTTCCTTTCTGAGAAACTTCTGTTGCGTTGAGGATGATGCTCTGGTGGGGTTATGAGATCCTGCTGAACCACACACTACTCTAGGCACCAGGGTCCTCCTGGAGTCATGGGGATGAGTGCTTTGTGCAAAATGCTCTGAAGTATGAATATGTAAAGCATTATCGCTCCTTTTTCTAATTCAAAAGTAAGTTACAGTCATAGCAAAACATTCAGATATCCAATAGTATATCACATGAGGAGGAAGAGTACCATTTTCACTTCTCAGAGGTAATCACTGCTCACAGTATGGCATGGAGCAGTGTGGTCAGTGGTTAAGAGCATGGGCTCTGGAGTTGCCAGGGTTCAAATCCCAGTGCTGCAACTTTTTAGCAATTTACTTCACACGTGTGTGCCTCTATTTTCTCTTCTATGAAATAACAGTGTCACCTAGCTCCTGAGGCAGTTGTGGGCATTAAATGAGCCAAATACAGTCAGAGTATTTGAACAATATATGGTGCGTAATACACACACAATACAGGAAATCCTTTATTCCATTTCAAGCAGCTGTTGCGGCCCGGCTCGGGCTCGGAGCGTTCCTTTGCTGCGTTGAGAATGGCTGAGCCTGTAGGTGGTGCTCTCAGCCACACCACATCGCTGGCAAAAGGCCAGGGCCCAGGAGCCTTTTCACGCACTGATTCGGGGCTAGAGCTGCTTCTCTTTGTAGTTCTTGGCATTTTTTTTTTTTTTAATCAGTAATCTGCTTTTGTCAGATGATCCTTCTGGCTTTCCTTAAGAAATATTTTATTTCATTAGGCTACAAGAAAAGCAATTGAGGCAGCTAAAATACGATTAAAAATGCCACCGGTTCTGGAAGAACGAGCACCAATAAATGATGTGTTAGCTGAAGATAAGATTTTGGAAGGAACAGAAACAGCCAAATATGTATTTACTGATATATCGTATAGCATACCACACCGGGTGAGTATATGTCTCATTGCAAAATGATCTTTATTTGAAATATGTGGAGATGGGTCTGAGGGAGGAGGGTCAACATTATTGTGACCCAGCTGTCTCTGAATCTTCCAAACCAGAATTCCTGTGACTGGGTGAGACCTTCTGGAAGATCCAGCCCAGCAAAAGGAAGAAGAGAAATGCAGATCAGCCCCACATCATCATGTTACCATTTCCCTACAGGTTATGGGCACACTTTATTCCAGACTGACTGCAGAGAGAGAGACAGGTGTGCTGCAGGACAGAACTAGGAGTTTACAGACAAAGCCACCCCCAAACCACAAATAGGCAGAAATCTTCAAGGCAGTGGGAGAAGGGGATTCTTTCTGTCCAAGTTAGACTAACTCCCTTAGCTGAAACATTCTGAGAAAATGGTTTCTTTCCTGTAAATTCTTGAGGATGCCAAAAAAACCCAGACTTCCCAAAGGATTTTCACTTTTCAGAATTTGCAGCAAGAATGACAGGTTTCTGCAGATAATTTTCAGACACCACTTGCTGCTTCTGTTGTGGTTTTTATTCTCTAGCTCCTCTTCCCTTGATGGCCAGTTCCAAAAGAACACTCTGGTACTTGTAAACTGTATCAGTTTTGTGTTTGAGTCAAGAGTGAAACAAGCGATTTATAATTCAGCCCACAGAATGCAGAATACTATATAACACTGTGGTTGGGAGAAGGGCCACCCCACATTAATCTTTTTATCATCTATGATTATGGTCAGAAGACCTGATTTGAACAATGTTCATGTCTGTGTATCAACGACCTGTACATCTGACATGATAAACAGGGATCACAGAGTTTCGTTTTAATTAAATTTTTTGCTCTGGGGTGCTTTACTCCATGTTTGCAGTGCTTTGAAGGGTGTTTATGGGAGCATTTTATAACCTGAAAGGAAGAAAGGAACTTAGAATTCAAATTGCCACAGTCCTTTTGAGGAATAATTGTGTTATTTAGACATCTGTTATTTTTTTCTATTTGCAATACTTAATGAAAGTTTTAATTATATTATCCTCAGAACACATTCAGAGACTCTTACACCTCTGAAAAGTAGAAAGTTAGTACCATCTGGTTAAGTTAAACATTAATCAAATGTGTATCAATTACCTGCTATGTGCCAAATTCTGTGTAAGTCACTGGGTATGGCAAAGAATTATAATCCACAGTTCCTGCCCCTTTTCAGCTGACAGTATCTGAGCAGTGTCAAGAATCTTGCACATGATAAACTGCCAGTTGAATGGCACAAACCGTAGGTGGAATTCAGAGGAAGTGATCTCATGGCCTGCGATTTGGTAGTTGGAAGAGTGAAGAGACCAGAGGCAGGTGGACAGTCTCTGACCCATGTATGTCTCATGCCAGTTTGAGGAATTATAGTGGTGCAGAATTAATACTTCACATTCCTGGGTTTGTTCCTTTTATCCCAGGGACTTTAGAAGGAGATCACAAAGTAGTAAAGTCTGCTTCAGTGAGACTTTGGGATGGGGAAGTGAAGCGGTTTGAAAGGTCTCATAGCACTTCTTTCCTCTGAAATGGATTTAGATGAATTTCTGACCAGCTTTTAGTTGAACTATTTTATGTATTAAACCCACTTTAGGACCGTAGTTGGCACTTGGTAAAAACTTTCATTTTAGATTTCTGATTGTCAGAGGCACAGCGGTGATTAGTGAAGGATCAAGTCTGGCCAAGTCTTTGAGGTTTAGAATTATCATCGAAATCATATATGACTGCATTTTGCATCTCCCAGTTGCATTTTATGTTTTGATTGCAAATAATTCTTATAATGGTGCTTAGTGGAACACTGGAACTAGAACTATGTCTTCACAAGCCCATCCTTGATTATGTTTTCTATTATAGGAGCGTTTTATTGTTGTCAGAGAACCCAGTGGCAGGCTACGCAAAGCCTCCTGGGAAGAACGGGACAGGATGATACAAATTTATTTCCCAAAAGAAGGCCGTAGAGTTTTAACACCAATAATTTTCAAGGAAGAAAATCTTAAGGTAAGGTGACTTTGGTTTCCTAGAGTCAGTGGTTATGGTATCTTTGTGGAACAAGTTGGCTCTGGTGCTGCAGGGCATTCTGCTTTGATAAACACAGATGAATGTTCCTGATGACGACTCCTCCAGTGTTCTCTATCTTGCAATTGGCTTAGTTGGGATTTGAATCGAAGTGTGACAGTTACGAAGCCTGTATTATTTCTGCCTCCCACTTACTGGGCACAGAAGTGGGTGAGTACATCTGTCATGGCATCAGGACAGGTGTTGAACTTTCATGTTTTTCTCATCTAATTCCAACTGTGCTGTGCGGTTTTAGACCATGTACAGCCAGGACCGGCATGTTGATGTCCTCAATCTCTGCGTTGCCCAGTTTGAGCCAGATTCTGCTGATTATATCAAAGTGAGTATATTTTATAGTTTCTAAAGTATGGTTCTGAGTAAGATTTTTACACGGGGAAGAGAAATACCTGGACATCTATTAAGTACCTGATGTATGTCAAATATTTTGTCCTCAGAGTAGCCTTTGAGTTACGGTGGGAGAATTTAAGCTTGGAGAGTTCCGTAGCTGCTGCGAGTTGCACAGCTAGTAAGTGGTAGCGTGAAGGACCCAAACGTGATGGCAGAGCTGCTTCCCTTCATTTTATCATACAAGAACGGAGTCACTTACTAAAATTTGCCAAAATGTGTCTTTCAGTTCAATTTAATAAGTAATCATGTAGTGCTTTCTACATAGAAGATAGTAGCGTAGATAGTATAGGTGACGACATGAACTAGGATAGGGCAGCTGTGTCAAAGCTTGCAATCCAGAAATGATTGTGGGGAAGGGTGCTAGACAAGTATGCAGATAATTATCACCTTGGGTTTGAGATGTCAGGTGCTAAGAGAAGATTACAGAGTGCTTTCAGGAAAGGTTTCATAGGGGCCTTGAACAGGGTTCTAGAATGGCAGGGAACAATGTGAACTTGGGTGAGAAGAGGTGTTTCAGGTAGGGAGAGGGAACAGTGTAAACAACAGGCAGGAAACAAAGTGTGCTTGCAAATGGCCAGTCATCTGGCTTGCTTGTCTATGTATGGGAGGTGTTCAAGGTTAAACTAGAAGAGTAAATGGGGCCATGTCACGGGTGACCTCAGATGCTAGGCTCTGACTTCAGTCAGCAGGCCTTTGAAAGCCTTTTGAACACAGGAATTCCTTTGTCACAATCCTCAGTTTGCAACATCAATCTGGAAGAACTGAAGGAACATTAGTTAATAAGGCGGAATGGGGTAGTTGATGGGATAGAGGAAAAACGAAGGAGTGATGAAAAAATATTCTTGATTTTTTAATCCCCTAGTGACCAAGGTAAGGGTGGTCCATTATTTCTAGTGGTCTACGTATATGTAACAGGTGCTTCATAAATAGTGCTTGGCTGCTGAAAGTAACTGATATGGCTGTAAATGTGTGGCAGACTTGTTCCGGGCTGCCACACACTTACACAGTGCGGGTGGATCTAAACCGTACCTACTGGTTAATGAGAGTAGAGGCGGGTATAAACAGACCCCGTTACTGGTCCTTTCTTGGGCAACACTCATGCAAGTAAACGTGTATCCAGTAATGCTTTTTCATGTTTCTGAAAAAAATTGTTTTATGTGAATAGATTCATCATCAGACCTATGAAGACATAGATAAACATGGAAAGTATGACCTTTTACGTTCAACAAGACACTTTGGTGGAATGGCTTGGTATTTTGTAAATAAGAAAAAGATTGATGGTTTACTGATTGACCAGATTCAGAGAGATTTGTAAGTACGATCTTAGTAAGAGAAATTCTTACTATTATATCTGTATTTAAGCTATTTTTTCCTCAGTGATGACAGTGGATTATCCAGTGATAAATACCTTTCACTTAACTCATTTATTTATGGGTTCTTCCAGCATAACCCACTTCTCTCAGTCTTTGCTTCTGTGCTATTTAAATAGGGCTACAGTCTTTGAAAGAGTAAGTGGCTGTGGATCTGTATTATATACCTTGCATACTGACTTATCCTGGGCCTCGCCAGTGTTCCTGGGTATCCACGAACTTTCCAGACACTCAAAGGGGATTAGATGGGAAATGTAAAGACATAAGCTCTGGCAGGTGCTCGTTTTTCGGTGGAACTAGGGCTTTTCAGTAAAAGTCATCATTTAACTTACGAAAATACTGTTGCTTTTGATATCCCTTGCTTTTGCAAGATTTCTAAGGCACTGAAAAATTTTTTTTTCCAAAGTTGCACGAAACAAGGAATGTTTATTGTATTTTAACGGGTGTGCTCCCAGGTTTCTAGCTAAAACAACAGTGTACAGCAGGTGACGAAACTAAAAAGAAAATTGTTTTTGAGTATCTATCAGTTGGATTAGAAATGCCAAAATGACAAAGAAAAGAAACCATTGTGGCTGTAGTAAGAAAGTCAACTTTCTGCAAAAAGTCCTTGACTGACTCAGAAGTCTGAACTACAAGAGGGTTTAGTGATTACTGCCACCTTCAGATTATAAGGAGCTGTGACTTAGCATATCCTCCATTTTATGTGATCTAAGCCATTCACACAAAGGTCCGAAGACATTTGGAAATAGAAGGTTCCACAGGCATTATCTGAGAAATACATTCCATATTTGGAAACAGAGCACCATTTCTCATAGAAGCAGCATTCCTAATGGCACATGTCTTGAGGCCCGCCACCAGCAAGTGTAGTATAGTCCAATTGAGAGGGCAGATATATACCTTTATCCCACATAAGTAGGGGGCTGGTTGATAGTCAAGGATCCTCAAAAAAGGAACCTATTTTCAGGTGTTTTAGCAGTGACATCTCCTGTGAATGAATTTTCTTATAAAGTTTTTTAGATGGACTCATTCTGAAATAATTTTATTGTAAGGACATGTAACATTTTTGTCAACAGAGTAAGAGATTTGTAACTGAACTTAAAGTTCTTTATCAAAGTGTACTAATATAGTAATATTACCACATGTAAGTTTTACATCTGAAATAGTTTGCTTGTATACTGGGAGGGCGTTTTGAGTACTTAATTTTTCTTGCCCTGCATTAAGTAAAACCATTCCTGTGGGATTTCTGACTAGGGCAGGGTGCTGCAAATCCCAGACTAGACAGTAGAGGGTGCACGTCCTCACTGAATGGAACCCAAGGCGCAACTGGGATTCTGCACATTTCAGACTCAAGTCCCATTGCTGGTTTTTAATTGAGAGTCTTTTAAAATCTTTTTGAACATGTACATTTATTTGCTCTTATTTTCAGATATGGGCTGGATGTTAACCTAACTTGTTCAGTAGGATGCAGGCATAAAGTAAGATACTTTCGCATGAATGTAATGAAGCCCTAAACAGGAATCTAAATATAGAAGCCCAGTTAAGCTCTTTACAGGACCACATGCCTAAGCTCCAAAGGGAATTTTATTATTTTTTTTATTTGGGGAATTTTGTTGCCATGTGTATTAGACTTTGTTAGATTATAACAAGCACACGTAATGTGCTTGTTATGAACATGTTTCAGTATTTTTCCCTGAAAAACTTTACTATATGAACAGCCCTGGTTTCTCAGTTCTCCTAGAAGATGGCCTTGAGAGTGGATGGGCCTTGGGATAAGCTAGAGCATTTCCCTAAGGTCAGCATGGCTTGAGAAATTCTTTACTCCCACTGTCACTCCACTTTTTATCGCCCAGCCCAGGTGTAATACGGAAACAGGGAAAATTAGTGAGATAGCTGGGGAAACACTGAATTAAGATGTCTTCACCCCTCCACCCCCCAGCTGGAAGCCAGTAACTCAGTATAGAGCACAACCTCAAAAGCACAAGCATTTTATAAAGGATATTTACCACCTCAGCTTTGAGGTGGCAAATGGTGGGCAAGTGTTGACTATGTGAGAGATTGTGATTGATTGGTTTGGGGAAGGCCGAGGAGGTTTTTATGCTGATAAAAGTTATTTAGAGGTTTCTAAAAAGGCAAGTACACAGCAGAAGAACTGAACTCTAGATTGCTAAAGTAGAACCTGACGTTCCTTCTAACAACACAGGAGCAGATTTCGTATTTGTTTCACTAGGATGCTCATTTTTAACTAATGGGTTACTATAGACAGACTGGTGGCCTGGGAGTCTTGGACTCCTCCGAGGCCTCTTGTGGAGGCATTTATTCACTAATTCAGAGTCTTAATGAAGGAGAGGTCACTGCTAGTGAACTGGAAGGCAAGGCTTTGAGCATCCCCAGACCACCAGCTTCCAGCTTACGTGGGATGCAGGTAATATTCCTGCCCTCTGCGTTGGATTACATTGGTATCTGCCGGTGAAGTGGGCTGGCCTGGCAGCCATCTACCATTAAGAATGCGATTTCTGTGAGAAGTGATACTCTGTTTCCAAAAAGAATACAGTCACGTTTAGAATATATTCACTTTCGTAAACTGGGCAGTAAACAGGCACTGCCTGTACTGATTCCTGCCCTGCCTACTTCAGAGTGGATATGAAGCTTAAATTAGCCAATTTTCTGAAAATGCCTTTGAAAATATAAAACTAAAGGCTTAAAAAAATGTCTGGTCCAAGGAAAGCTGTAATTTAGTTTTAAGTTGGCACACATTTTTATAGGACTATGAAGCAAATGAAGAAAACCCACTGACAGCAGTAACTCCTTTTACTCTAGAGTTGATGATGCCACCAGCTTGATCCAGCTGTATCACATCCTCCATCCAGATGGCCAGTCCGCTCAGGAGGCCAAGGAGCAGGCTGCTGAGGGATTACATTTAGTTAAGGTAAAGGGACTCCCCACACTGGCCATTGTACGGTGATAACTGAGTTGGGAAGAATTCTGAAGTGGGTCATATGTAATGGTAACTAAACAGATTCACGTATACAGAAAATTTGTGATCTTGAAATAGTAACTAGAGCCCCATATTTCTTCATCTGATAACAGAAACAGATGGGATGGGGCTGGGGGAGCTGCAGCAGGAGTCCAAGTAGTTCAGATAGTAGGGCAACAGCCCCCTTGTTCTTTGAGGTGATCAAGTCACCAGCAGGGCAGGGTGGAGGACGAGGTAAAGCACATGTTCTCAGTGTACCTTCCGGTCCTGGAGTGTGGTCACATTCCTGTCCAGAAGGGGAGAAGGTGGTGCTTGTATATTACTCGGCCTTAGTCGCACTATCATTTTGGAACTGCATCCTCTCAAAACCATGGGTGTATACAGTTTTCTCTGTCATTGTATATTTTCATATCTTCTAATGCTCAGAACAGACATGGTTTTGTTGGTCTGGCTTCTCTCCCAGTCTTATTTTATGCATACTACAAAGCAAATAACCGGTGATGACCCCCTTGGAGTAGAGAGAAACTATGGTACTAATTCTGGTATTCTGTGATAGGCCAGATAAAGCAAAATGCGTTTGGGGAAAATACTCTTTAAAGTGAAAAATGTTTGTTTTTTTTGACTCTCATCCTCCAAATTTACCTTGAAACCTAATGATTTTCATTTTGATCTAGCAGGAGGTGCTGTGTCAGGTTTTAATTTTTTTCTGGAAATAAAAAGGCTTAGGATTCTTCTGGTGTTTAGAATTACTGTGGCTTGAACTGTGTGAGATACTATTTTTTGGTCCATACAGTATGCTTATTGTTTTATAATCAGAAAAAAAAATTGTGAACCTTGGAAGAGTTTTTAAACTGGGACTTTGCTAATGCAGAAATGGAAAACTTTATAAATAGTAAATGTTATGTTCTATTGCTTAAAAAAGTTTCCTTTTTTAACTTTAAACAGGTCTTTGCAAAAACAGAAGCACAGAAGGGAGCATATATAGAATTAACACTACAAGCTTACCAAGAAACATTCATGAGCCATTCTGCAGCTTCCTGAAAACAGTTTTTAAAATAAATTTCATTTTATTAAATTATAACTTGCTTTCTCTGTTTGTTTAAGAATGTCAAAATTAAAAGTACTGATGGGAGGCTACAAGGGGATGCTGAGTGCCTGGTTATAAATTTCTCTAATCAGACAGGTGCAGTGTAAAAGATCAGAAAAAGTAATTGTATCTTTCTGTATTACCAAACAAGTAGTTTAAACAGCCCAGCTTAACAAGGTCAGAAGAGCTGGGTTTCAGATTCTGATTTGAGAAGCAGGTAACTATTAGACAAAATCAGGGTGAGGCATAAAAACCCAAGTATATAAACCTGGGGGGGGGAGAGGGAACGTGATCAAGAAGGGTTAAGAGAATGATCCCTAGATGACGTGTAGTTTGGTTCAGCCTTCTAAAACTAGAAGCTTATTTTCATTATTTAGAAAGCAAACTTTCAAGTATTTTCATTAATTCCAAAGATTTTATGAGATACGGTCTAATGACAGTATGAAAAAAATCAAAGCCCACATTTGGTTTACTTGATTTAGATGCTGCGCATAAGCCACTCCTAAGATGAGACGAGCACTGTGCTCCCAGTGGGCCACACACAGCCTTTTCATATAAAAATCTAGGAGTTTCTCGGAGTCCAAAGCACTGTGGTCAGGGTGGCAGTCAATACCTGTCCGTAATAATGATCTGTGTAGTTGGGTTCTCAAGAAACATACTCAATCATCCAAAATGTCTTCATCCAGGTTGATGTCTGTTGTGTCAATATCTTCTAATTCCAAATTATCCAGATCGACTTCCAGTTCGAATAAACTCTACAAAGAAAAGAGTTATAGAGCACTTTGTTATCTCTGATAACCTTCTGAAGTTACCTCTGATTCATGATTCAAAGAGAACCAAAGCAGTAATCAAAGGGGGCATTTTCTCATTTCAAAGCCCCTGCTCTGAAAGTGATGACATCACTTGAAATGCAGAGGCCTGCCCATCCTGGAACAATTCATGGGGAGGAAGGAGTGAGCCTGGGGTTCCCACAGGAAGATGGGTATGATTTCTGTACCTTTTCTTCTTTGTTGGCTGTGTGGGAGGCCACAATAACTGGAGTAGGAGAAGCAGGTTTCCCATCAAGTTCCTGAAAGCCCAAGTGGAGACACAGATAAAGATGAAGGAATTTGTTCAGGTAATTTCCCCCGAAGGGAAGGCTGTTCAGGATTAGGAAGTGGGAGATGGTACTGAAAATGAACAAATCTTAACCAGATGATCTCATGCAATACTCTACTGACCTGCTGAGGTGCAGATCTTGAGGGCTGAAAGCCTTTTGCCTCTTCCATAACATTTCTTTCTTCATTTGGCTATCAGAATAAAGCAATGATAAAATATTCTGAAGTCACAATTCACCTATGAACTTGACTCAAATCCCAGATGTTAGCTCTTAATCCAACAATAATGTAAAGTATGAATGCACTTCTGCCCTCTAGTCACAATAAGTGAGGTCTGGATGCCTGGCGACTCACCGTGACAAGTGGGTATTGCTTGGCTGGCCACAGATCAGCATGTGTCTCCTTCACCCATTCTTCCACAACAAAGGCTTCTTTTAATCCAGGAAAAAGGTTTTCATACTCTGTTGGATCAGCAAGGGATTCTGCTGCTTTCTGATTAACTTTTGAAAGATTTTCTCTCCAGAGTTTCACCACCCTATTGTAGAGATCATGGAGCCAAAGGGAGACTGAGTGAGTGTGCTCTAGTTTTTATCTGCAACGTTTGTTCCTAAAACTAAAAGTCTGTACCTTGAAACCTGACTGGGTAAGTAAGTCCGGGCCAGGAAGGCAGCTTCTGGCAGTCGGCCAGTTCTAATCAAGAGTTCCAGGCAAGCATCAAGCCTAAACATTAAAAAGGAGAGGCACGATCAATTGCCGAGAATAGACAAATGTAGATTTAGTGTTGCAAAGTCAGTATTCTTTCCCCAACTTCCATACATACACTTCATTTCTGTCACTGAGCCATTTACTTGTCATCACCCGTGTGTTTACATAATCAATGGACTCCATGAGCATGAAGGGTAGCACAGGTTTGTGACCATTTTCAATGTCCTGATAACTTGTTTTAACAACTCCTAAGACTAAGGGGGGGTTTTCAAGACCAGCTAAGGCAGTTTAGACAAGCACATTTTAAAGGCTTTAAGGAGATACAGGACCAGAAACTCCGTTTCACAAGTGGGATCATTGAGGGCAGTGTCTCCAACGGGGGCTGTGCTGGACAATCCAGTGATGCCCAGCCAGAAAATGTCCTAGTGTCTGTTTTCTAAACTTCAGTTTTTTTCTTTTTTTTCTAAGTTTGATAAAGTAGATAATGTGTTTTAGAATTCACAGGTTCTTTGGGGGGAAAAAAACACAGGGTTTTGGGTTTTAGAAAGGCAATATAAATATAGTACATACACTACACATTACCTAACATCCTCGGCATCAAATAAAAGTCATAAACATTAATATTCTGCAATAACACATGAATACTAAATGTGATAAAAACTAGTGGCATAAAAGCAACTAGTCAAAGTACTTCTGAGTTCAGGTTTTGCTAATCTTTAGTTATAGGAGACTATTTTCAGGACATTTTTTGGCTTTTAGATTATGGACCTATTCCTACAAGTATACAAGTTTATAAATACATATATTACAGATACACACTGGGGTACACTAAGTTTTTATGATAAAGTGTGAGGTTTAAAAAAGTCACTAGGGGAAGATTATTAAACACTTTTGTGTTTTATTTCATATGGTCAATTAATGTTGAGATGATTTGGTTTGCACTAACTGCTAGACTTTCAGAAGTGTATTTTTATGCTCTACAATTAGACTCAATTCTAGAAGTACCTGACATCCTCAGCCCCATTTTTCCTTGCCAGGGATAGGTCAGAATTACCTAATTTGGGTAAAACTACCTGCCATTTGGGTACTACGGGAGCAGCACAACAGCTTCCTGCTGTGGTAAAATAAAATGGCTCAGCCAGGGAGAGGCAGGGCTTTTGAGAAAGGGGTTTAACATTTCTCTTAGTCCAACCCTCTCAGAACAGCTCACTTTGCTCATTTAGACCACGTGTGAAGAACATCCCTTGCTGAAGGGGAATGCCACCAAGGGAGCACTGTCCTCTGACTGCCCCCACTAGCCAGGGCCTAGGCCAGAACTCTGTCCTTTCTCTTTCCAGGTTCATTCTTCCTCTCAAAACCACCCTCAAAGTCGGTGTAGAAATCAGTGTTTTAAATTACTATGCCCACCTCTCTTAGACCTTGGATACTTACTTGCCCTGTAAAAAGTAGCTCATGAATGCCACGTTATTCTTGCCGTCTCTCTCCGCACCCTCTGCTAGTTTGTTCACCATACTAGCATTTCCGGAGGCAGTGGCCAAGAGCAACAGACCCCCATAATCCTGTGCGTGGTGCAGGCACTCCTGGGCAAGGCCAAACTGACATTTACTGATGGCAAGTTCGGCAAGTTGTTTCCACTTTTGTTCTGACTGTAAGAAAGTTTCCAAGTTAAAACATCTATGGAAATAAACATCTGAATTTTCAACATCAACACTCTTCTGTTAACCTGAGTATTACCGTGCCGACAATGGGAGATATTTCATACATATACCGAGCTGTGCCTATTAAGTTGGTTCTATCAATCAAAATAAGAATGGAATGACAAAATGTGTAATGAGAAAATGGAAGTTATTCGCATATACAAAATTAATTCAATCACAAATCAATTTTAATGATGCATGAATAATCATCAACCCATTATATTTTTATTTTGTAATTACACAGTAAAACTAAAAGTAATACTATCTAATTGGAGTTTTAAGGTAATTAGATTGCAGATATTTTTATGAGTGATTTAATACCATTTTTCGAAAGAGCAGAAAATTGTTTTTTATATCCTAAATATTTAACAATAACATTATCTGTCATTTGTAGCTTCTCAGAAATTAAAATGCTACACATTTGGATGATCTTAACAAAGCTGAAATTTATTTAGCACAGAATTATCAATAAATGCTAGACTTAAACCACAGCTGGGGACCCTCAATATAAAACAATTCATTAAAATGTCACTGAATTGTGTCAAAATATTAAAATCTTTCTTTAAAACCAACAATTTTCTCACTAGTTAGGCATACTGGCAAATTACTGCTCTGTCTACTCCTAGAGTTCCCAGACCACTACGTCTATTATCTTACACCTTCTCATACAAAACAGATCTCATCTAAGCTACTGAAAACACTTTTTCTTAAACAAAATACTAAGAATGTATCTCCAATATAAGCCATTTAATTTACATAAAGACTAACAAAATGCATTTTTAAATGATCAAAGAGAGGCAATAATCTCACCAAAGAGAGTTACTAATATGCATTTCAGAAAACTTTAATAAGAAACTTACACTAAACACAAAGAAGTATCTTCTAAACTTTGCATCAGTTATGAAAAATCATGACTTAGTACATACCTCTGCTTCTACTGCTAATTGGTATGCAATGTTCAGTTCTCCAAGCTGAAGAGCAAGTTCGAAGCGATGCTCTGGATCTGTGGATACTGTAAGAGCTTGCTGCTTAAAGCCCTAAACAGAATAGATGTAACCGTGTGTGTGTAGTCCGTATGTGTTTATATACAGTAAGCACACAAAGAAACCCCACTGCCTAAACCAAAGTAATAGATAACAAAATACTCTTTAATGAAAAGACAGAAAAATTAAGGAGTCATTAAATTAATTGGTAAGAAGCAACCAGTGACAAAATTCAGTCCCACAATACTGCTTTCTAAGCAGTAGGAGGTGACTGATGCTAGACACACTCATGTAAAACTAGTAAAAATCAGAAATGCAAAAGCAAACCAATGTCAAAAAGAAAACGATTTTGGAAAGCTGAGTGCACGAGAGCCATTTCAAAAAATGAAAGGCACAGTGGCGTAGACCTAGCTGTTCATAATCTACTCACTAAGCTGGGCTTAGAGATCATCTAGTCCAGTCCCTCAAAGAAAAGCAAGTCAAATGTAAAAGCTTCTTTCCAATTTTCCCTGATCTGAGGGTCAGTTAGCAAACATTTTGCTTGCAATTCCTGACACGGATAGGGAACCATTACCCAGACTTTACTGTTGGTCTTATGTCCAGTTTATTCATCAGCAAGCATTCCGGAGGCAGAAAATCTAAAACTGTCTTCCATGTTCCACTGGGCCATCAAAACAGGCTTTTAAACCAGCCGTTGTAATTATCAAATTACAGGGTACTGATGGGAGTCTGCACTATGGGCAAGTTCATCAGCTCTATGGATGTGGTGCGTTAGACAAAGCTCAGACTTCAAGAGACTTCACTGGAATGAGGGAGAATGCTCAGTTATGGGGTAGCCAAGATGGAGGAACTGGACAGCTTTCCAAGTTCTGTCCAGCTGGATCCTTCAGGAAGGCTGTATCATTAATGTTTAAAATGTTTTAACTTCCCAGACTATACAAGGTGCCCATTCTCAAATTCATCCATGAGTACAATGTAAACAAGGCATTCTGAATAATCTGCATTACTCCTTTCCTCTCCTACCACTGGTGTAAATAATAAAAATCCAAGAACAGAGGATGTAAGATCTATGGAACATGTCAGACATAGGCAAGGGCAAAGCAGATGAAATTAGGTGGACTAAATACACTTTTGTTTTCCCCCAATTCCCACTGAAATGACATAAAAGGGACCCTTTTTTTAGGGCATAAATTCCCAAGGACACAGAAAGGCAGAGGAGACCTCTATAACAAAATTTTGGAAGCTGGAAAACTGGTAGAGACATATAAACAGTTAAAACACTAATCCTAAATCAGGAGTGAGGACAGCATAGAAACAACTTCATTTACACATAAGAATCCCCAATGGCGCCTCATGGAAGGCAGTGCTAAAGTAAACAAAATTGCCTGAAAGTCTATGTAACAAGCTGGAAAGAAACAGATACTCCAGGTCTCCCACTCCTCTCCCCGCACACCTCGGGACACACAGCAGACAGGAAGTTTATTGCTTGAAGAGGGTAAACTAGGAGGTCTCCAGTCTGAGAGATACCCTACACACCTTTCCAAAGGAAAATAGGAAATTATAAGAGTAGAGATTGAAACTAAATGAAATACTAGATACTGAGACACCAAGCTGTTTTCTACTCAACCCCCAGAATGATGCTGATTTAAGCCTAGTCTTACCCCTTGGGGTAGAAACTCTAAACAGCCCAAGAGGTAACACTACGATGTCAACTCCCTGCGGGCCATATGCCAGCTAGCACAGTGCCTGGTGCAATGTTAAGTGCTCATTAAATTCGTGAGATGAACATATGGACACGGAGAATCCCCAATCAAATGGCCCAGCCACATCCATGTTATAAAGTCCATACCCAACAAGACCATCCACAAATTCAGATCTTTGGATCTGCTTCTTATTAGACCTCCACTCTTAAATGAGGGCCCAAGGATCATCAGATGCATGAAGAAAATCTCTAACAGGAAAGAAAGTGATCAAAATGAACAATTAACAGCAACTTGAAGGAAGCATACCATGAAGGGAAAAAACTCCCAAACAACAACAAAACCTATCATTCGGATTCTGAGAGAAATAAACTTTCATCCAAACACAAGAGTACGATTTTAAAAGTACAAATAACAAAAAGAGACTAGTGCAGGAGGCCTAACATTTGATCAATAGTTCCACAAAGACAGAATATAGAAAACGAAAGAAGGAAACCATCAGAGAAATGATTCAAGAAACTCTCTCAGAAACGAAGGACATGAGTGTCCAATTAAGAGAGTTCATCTAATACCCAACAAAATGAGTAACTGACCCCAACCCAGGCCCACCATCATCAATTTTAGTACAAGAGGGACAAGGTCCACAAAGCTTCCAGAGAGAAAAAACAGATCAGGTATCAAGAATGAGGAATATAAATGGCTTTGCATTTCAACAATAACTAGAAGCTAGAAGGCAATGGAACAATGCCTTCAAAATTTTGGGAGAAAATTACCTCCAACCTAGAATTCTGTATCTGTTAAATGGCCAAGGAAGGATGTTTTAGAGTAGAATGACGGCAATTTCAGATAATCAAGGTTACAAAAAATTTTACTATTAATAACCCTTCTCTCAGAAAACTCCATGCTCCAGCAAAATGAGGGATAGGGGACGTACGAAACAATGGATCCAACTCAGAGGCAAAGGGAAGCCCCAACATGAGGGTGAGGGGGGATATCCAGGAGAGCACAAACAGTACAGAAGCAGACTAAACATACTGAGAGATTTCAAGGAAATCTGGAGAGCCACCAGAATATAGGGAGAATTAATCATACGTACACAGAAAAATAAGCAAAGGAAAAAAGGACAATTATTAACTACAAGGAAAATGAACAACTGCAGGAAGGGAAAGCTGTAACACACTACATGGCTCAGCTGTAAGCAGTGTTTACACAGCCATAAAAATGTCAACACTGAAAACTGATCTAATCAAAATCATAATATAACTATACTGGGAGGATGAGGACAGGAAAGTAGCACGTATGCTGTAGAAGTAGGGGAGAAATAAAGGTAAACCGTCACCTCTATACAGTGGTAAGTCACAAGAGATGCCTAAAGCTAAGAAACAGCAATATGTTAGAGATGTAGAAATAAATACCAAGAGAATCAACCAAAAGAATAAAAGTGATTACCTCTAGGAAGTAAGTACAAGAGAGGTAAGGGAGTGCAGTCGTTTTTCTTAAGCTTTGCAGAACTTTACACTTTGTGCACATACAAATTTCATTTTATAACACTCCATTCAGAAAAAGGCATATCACTAGTGGTGATTTTATATTATGTATATAATGTATATATATAATGTATATATATTATTTATATTATGTATATTTTACCATAATAAAAAAAAGAAAAAAAGGCCTGCTAGCATAGAGAAGGAAAATGCAGGAGAGAAATGAAAATACTGACAATGGAAAGGAACTCTACAGAAAGAGAAGGCTGATGATTGCTTCAAACATTTAAAGAAGGTACTGAGTTGCAGCACTTTGGGTAGCTGAGTCAGTTGAGCATCTGGCTCTTGGTTTTGGCTCAGATCATGGTCTCAGGGTTGTGGGATTGAGCCCCACATCAGGCTCCAACTAAGTGTGGAGTCTGCTTAGGATTCTCTCTCTCCTCCCTCTCCCTCCCTATATGTGCACACTCTCTCTTTCAAATAAATAAATAAAATCTTAAGGAAATAAAGGTACTATGGGCATTAATGAGAAGGAAGAGTCTAATAAATGACTTAAGTTTATAGAAAAAATTCCATTGCCATTAAGTGGCAATAAAGACATCGTTTTCAAACCCATACCAATACTCTCTTTAAATTGGTTAAAAAAAAAAAAAAAACCCAAAAAGAAAACAAACAAAAAAACCCAAAAATCTCTTACCTGCTTTTCTAGAAAGTGTGCAACTCTGGTCCTCTGTTCTTTTGGAATGGTAGGAAGAACCTTATCAGCCATGCTGAAGTCCCTTCTCATGACAGCTGTCTGGTATTCCAGCACTGAAACCAGCAGAGAATAGCTAACGATGTTCAGTTCTTTATCCCCCAGATAAAGCCTGTTGTCTTTAGGAATATAGCCCAGGAGATACATTGTCCTATAACAGAAATAGAAACTAATTTAGGAGTAGGCCCAAATCAGTAGGTAAACACACACACAAAACCTACAGCCAACCTACAAGCCTATCACTGCTACAAGCCAGCAATAAGTTTTGTTTAAAAAGTGTTAATTCTAAATTTAGGATGCCTGAGACAAAAGCAAAGCAATACTGAGTTACCTATCCAAGTGGGCAATGGTGACTATTTCTCCTCCAACATAATAATTTAATCTGTTCACAGAACTTGTGTAAATGAAGCAATCGCCTACCCACAGCCCTGTTTTCACAATTTCCTGAATCTCACCAAGAACCTGCAGAGAGAAAATAGTCTATTATTATCTTATTGAGTATTAGAAATCCTGTCAATAACAAAAACAATACGACTGGGGGTGATAAGGTAGAATAAGGAACACAAAGTAAAATCCTACTTCAAGAAAGAAAATATTTCCTTGGAATTTCTTCTTTCTCCATCTAAAAACAGATTCCTGGCTGAGTATATTTAGAATGTAGACTCTTACTGCTGCATCAAAGCTGTGATCTAGGGGCGCCTGGGTGGCACAGCGGTTAAGCGTCTGCCTTCGGCTCAGGGCGTGATCCCGGCGTTACGGGATCGAGCCCCACATCAGGCTCCTCTGCTGGGAGCCTGCTTCTTCCTCTCCCACTCCCCCTGCTTGTGTTCCCTCTCTCGCTGGCTGTCTCTATCTCTGTCAAATAAATAAATAAAATCTTTAAAAAAAAAAAAAAGCTGTGATCTAAAAAGTGGTGATCTAAACTCACACACATGAAGATAAAAAAGGAAGTATTTCATATAATCTTCCAGGACCATCTCCACAATAGATGATTTAACTTTACCATTTGAGAGCTCATTTAAATCACTCTGGGTAAACTGTCTTAAGACCAAAACACCTTCTAATTTCCTTATTGAAAGATATCAAAGTGAATCTAAGATTTCCCAAAATCAAAGTACAAATTTCTTTTAAACATACATACTTTCAAACTGATCTTTCAGTCAAGACTTTAATTTTCACATTTCACTGCAATTCCTTAAATGTTTACTTTCCCCAAACCTAACTTAATAAAATATTAAAATCAGTGAAGTTCCGTTATACAGATATAAATCATTTAAAAACAAAGCGGAAGCTGTGTTGGTCAATTACCTCAAAGGCATCTTCAATGCCGTCTTCAGTAACTCCCTCATGTGTTTCCTGTGCGGCCAAGACTTTTTCCGACAGATACTTGAGTATAAAAAATGACTCCTCGGTGGCAATACAGACCAGCTCTCCAGAATCAGACCAGAAAATCTACAACATACAAACAAAATGCAAAGTTCTGGATTTCTGAGTGGTATGACGAACTGCATACACTTTGTTTCTAACAAGATCTGTCTTCTTCTACTAGGATAATCAGTATGCATTTAACAATTTTACGTAGTGCATAGTGTGTATATACAGATATATATGTATTTGGAGGGTGGACAGGGCAGTGCCCACTATTTAGCCTAGAAATGGAAAGACCCAGGGAGACAGGAAGGAAAGCTGTCAGGAAACACTGCACGTGCTGTAACTTAGGAGCAGCAGCCTATTCCCTACTGCTCTGGAAAAGTGTTTTTCGGCCTTTTTTTTTTTTTTTTTTTTTTTTACATTATCACCTCCACCCAAACACCCAGGAACCTTTTTAGACATTTTTTTCCTCACCTCCCCTATAAAATTTTAATACCACAGATACTATATATATACACACACATATGTAACACATACACATATGGTGTACATATAGACATAACGTATATATACTTATAAATATGCTTTACAGATAAAGTGAATTTTCTTCACCCTCAGTAACCAACCTTTGCCCCGTTGGGGTGCTAGTGCCCAGTGCCCACGCTGTAAAAGACACCACCGGGACCCTAGGGAGGTGGATTTGTCTCCAAAGAATTTTGTGACAATGAAAGCTGTCAAAGAAGCAGGTAGTTCCAAAGGCAGAAAACTCTGTCACTGGAGACATTTACCTGAAGTTTAAATAGCCATCATCAGGTAGAGTATGAAAAGGCTTTCCGAATGGTATGGGAGCTCCTAGGCCTTTCCAAGTCCAGAGCTCCCCGACTTCCTGTCTTCAAAGCATGCTCTTTATACTTTTGTCAAACACCATTTAAAATATGAATAGTACTTGGCATTTGTATAACTTTTGATGCTTTTCAAAACACCCAGTGTCTACTGCCTCATTCATATACCACAATTCTGATTTTCTAAGCAACCCTGAAGTAAATGGTACTGTGTCCAACACAATGGAACCAGGACAGCTGGATACAAGGACATTTCTTTGCCTCAGGGACCCAGAGCTCCTCACAAAGGTGCATGTTCCAAAAGTAACAATGGAGGGAAAACTCACATGTTTGGGCTGAATTTCAATTCTGCGTATGAGTTCTGTATTGTCCCAGTCATAGAAAGCTAAGCCATTTACAGATCTGACTCCCAATAAGAAGCCTCCGTAGATACCTAAAAAGAAAAAAAGATTTTGGTTTAGATGTTTCTGAGCCATTGCAAGTTTCTAAAATTGTGTCATAAATAAATAGCACTCACTTTCAGCTCCAAAATCTGGTTTAAATGACTTTTTTTCCTTAAAGTTCTTAAATATCTTTACAACACTGTTGCTCTCTCTTATTGCATATCTGGGGGGAAAGGAAGGAAAACATGGCATATTATATACCAATCCATACTTCCATCAAATGTTAGAAATATTTTCAAATATATTTGAGTAATGAATTATGGGTTCTACACTATTATACACGTTATTAGGGTTTACAAACTATTTTAGAACCTGAGAAAGACCCACCATCCCTCAAAAGGTGAGTGATTAAACCAACTATGGTATATTTGTGCAATGGAACACTACTCTGCAAAACAGGGGACCAATTACTGATTCACTCAACAACATGGATGAATCTCAGAAACATTATGCAAGCAAAAGAACCGGACACAAGAGTGGATATGGCAGGACTCCATTTATATTAAACTCTGAAGACAAATCTAATCCACATGGTGACAAAAAGCAAATCAGTGTTTGTCTGGGGCCACGGAAATGACTGTTAAGGGAAAACAAAGGGATTTTCTGGGGATGATAGAAATGTTCTATGTCTTGATCGTGCTGGTGGTTATAGACTGTATACATTTGCCTAAATTCACTGAAATATACATTTAAAATAGTGCATTTAATTTTGTATAAATTACAACTCAATAAATATGACTTAAAAATAAAAACTTTTATAAGTGGCTCAGCCATTTTTGGCAACAATTTAGAACATTGTGTATATTTAGGCCTCTTGAAAAGAGGGGCTGTGGCTGTTGCTAGATAATCAAGAGTATTTATGAAAGTGATCTAAAGAGCATTCCTATCAAAATATGAAAGATGCTGAATAGGGTCATAGCTGGATAAAGCTTAAAAAAAAAAAAGCAAATTATCAAAACAGAGAGGTGTGTTAAGAGAGGTAAGGCAATCCATGAACTATAATTTTTTTAAAGATGATATAAAAGTACATTTTAATATTTGGAACTGTGGATGTATGAATTTACTTAGGAAATTTATGAAAAGATCCAAACAAATTCTTATCTCTCAGTATATCTTACTGTTAAAAAATTCAAAAACATGTACCTTATATGCAAAACTGAGGCTCAGGTTACTCACTGTCGAGGGCAGGGGCAATACAAAATATGGAAGAAACAAAACTAAGAAAACTAAAGATGTACAGCTGTGTGGTCAGAAGAAACCAAAGCCCTGATATTTATTACATGCATCAAAAAGGAACCAAGAAGGAAGCACTCGGTAACTAGTATCTAGTATAAATAATTATAAAGAATTATAAATAATTAGCATCTAGTATGATAATTCAGAGTTAAATGATTTTTCCTATATTTAATGAGAGTATTTTATGAATACTCTAAATTTAGATGAATTTAAGAATGGGGGTTGGGTAACATTACAGAAAATGAGTTTTAAAAAAAGATTCAGTGAAGTTTTCATCAAGATGACATCAGACCGCATTCTCTCCCAACTAGCTCAGGACCTAGCAGCACCTCAGGACACCAGGTCACTGGGAGAGCCTACTTTGTCTTGAGCCCATAAGCACCAGGCCCTGCCACAGGGTCTATCAAGTAAATGGGTGCTGGGCCCCCAGTTTAATGGGATTATTGGATGAGCCTGAGTGAGTTTGCTGAATACTGAATACAGAAAGGGCAGTGCTAGTGAGAACTGTCCTTAACATGGAGAAGCACAGCCAACACTGAGCCTTTGGAACATGTTTCATACAGCTGCACACAGATTACCCATCTGCAAGCAGGGCCAGCTGGATAGCATAAACCAAAACTTACTCTGAAGAATCATGGGCCCATGCAAACTCCTGGGCAGACCCAAAGCTCTTGTTTCTCAATGCCATGGCTGTGTAGATGATATACTCACCATCACCACACACCACAACAAACCTGGAAATTATGCAAGCCAGGGAGAGAAGTAGGATCAATGACATGGAGAAGTCATGAAACAATGCTTCGTCTTCATAATAAAATACTTCTAATAACAAATGCTACTTCAGTTGACTGTTATAACTGAATCTAGTATCTTTTAAAGTTACACATTTCTTCAAATACAGAGCTAGACATAAATATTCTACCCAACAAATACAAAATCATATGATGAAGATGGGGTTTTGCTGAAAATCTTACTGCAATGACCTTCTCTTATAAACAAAGGAGACTTGGGGCAGGAAGAATGGCTGGAGATGTATAGGGGCCAGGACTCTAATAATTCAACTAATTTTTTTAAGAGGGGAAGAGGCAGAGGGAGAATTTTAAGCAGACTCCACACCCAGTGTGGAGCCCAACATGGGGCTCAGTCTCGTAACCCTGAGATCATGACCTGAGCCAAAATCAAGAGTCAAGACACTTAACTGACTGAGCTACCCAGGAGCCCCTCGACTGCTATTTGTTAAGCACCAAGATGCCTAGCACTTTGCTAATCACATTTACACCATAAGAAAGTGCTACTTTGGAGTCCAGGGACTGAGCCCCCGATCAAGCTCCCTGCTCAGTGGGGAGCCTATTTTTCCCTCTCCCTTTGCAGCTCCCCTTGCTTGTGCTCTCTCACTCTGTCAAATAAATAAATAAAAATCTTGAAAAAAAAAAAGTGCTACTTTGTTGCAAGACTATCTTAATTTTTAAGTGGATCACTGAAAAGAATAGAAACACTCGTTTTTAATGACTGTTAAGTTTATCAAAATAAACAGAATATTTTAACATTTAAATTACTAAAAATAGAATGCTGCATAGTCAAGTAAAATTTTCTCAACAGATATAAAACAACTTTCTTTAAAATACTGGGACGCCTGGGTGGCTCAGCTGGTTAAACGTCTGCCTTCAGCTCAGGTCATGATCCCAGGGTCCTGGAACTGAGTCCTGCTTTGGGCTCCTTGCTCAGCAAGGATCCTGATTCTCCCTCTGCCTCTGTCTCTCCCTCTGCTTGTGCTCTCTCTCTCTGGCAAATAAATAATTAAAATCTTAAAAAAAAAATACTATATTGGCTGCTATTAGATTGCCAATGGTAAAATGCAAAACTTAGAGCAAAAAAAAGTTTTATGATATTAAAGGAAAAAAATATATAATGCATTCTTAATCTTCCTAAGAAAATTATATTACAAGTAACTATGGATACCATTTACTGACCAAGTTAGCATACTTGATTTACACAGCTTGTCTTTTTCAATACTCAGCAAAGAATTACAAGATGCCCAGATCTACTGTAAAATAACTTTTAAAGGTGCACAGGTTTAAACTCATGCTTGAAACTCAAGATGCTTGGTGCTTTCTAAATCTTAAACAAAAATGATGGCTCAAATTACAGATAAGCAGCAGAATTATAACCAATCCCTCAATTTTTTCAAAGGACACATACTTAAGAGTCAGCTTTTCTTCCTAAGTTAGCAAGTATTTAGAGCACCTGAGTCTCAGGATAAGCCATGATACCTGCCCTCAAAGGAGCACAAGAACACAAACTCAGTACAATTAAAATGAATAAATACAGAACTATTTAATGGTTCAAAACTGTGTGGTGGGACAAAGCCAGAAAGGCAAATAGCTATCACTCTGCATGCGAACTCAATCAACCGGCATGCTGCCTGCAGCTGTGTTGAGGATTGTGAGACCAGGGCAGAAGCTCCTGAGGAATGTCCACCAGAGAGTAAGAGTGGTATACGCTGTGGATATGCAAACTCTGTTCTAACATACACAGCTCAGGAGAGATTCTGGTGATGGCTTACCGCCCGTTAGGATTGTGCTGGATAGTCTGGGGGTATATTTCACAACTGCCCATATCCTTGACGGCTAGTGGCAGTCTTTCTCCATCTTTAATTTCAGCATCTCCCATTGCTTTTAGGTTGGCCTGCTGGACTTCTGAATGCTTGGCCCAAATTATCTTTCCATTGGCATCCATGGACATGGCAGGTTCCTCCCGACCAAGCTGGAAGAATGACAAATGGCTTTTAGCAATAAAAAGGAAACAAAACCACAAAATAAACATTTTCTATTTTCATTTAACAGACAGGTCCTTTCTTCCACTTTAAATCTCCAGTGCTTAGTGAAAGAAGAGTCAGTTTAATAAAACCGGTGACTTAGAAGATGACTGTACTAAAACACAAGAAAACTGCTTCCACTCTGTTCATTTATTCAGAGAGTGTAATGAGAGATTACCTTAACAATGATGCTCCCTTCGTCATAGCCCAAAGCCACATTGTTGGACCCTCTCAGACTGGCCACACACCACACCCTCTCCATTCCATAATTCAAAGTGCTCTCAAGGCGATACGTGCTTGAATGCCAAATACGCACAGTTCCTAAAAAGAACAATGTGAATACTCCCTTTTAATTTGAACATCTAACAATGAACTGTGTCAGGTGAACGGGCCACAGGGAAGTCTTTTTTTTTATTAGCTTCCTGGCAGCTTAATTTTTTGATCTATAGTCTATAGGTGATTTTATAAAGCAACAAATAACACAAAATTATGAGAAACCAAGAAATGTAATTTCCACGTAAAATAATGAGTTTCCTCAGCACAGTGCCTACTGTGTACCCGTAGATGCTTTATACACATGATCTTTTCTTTTTCACTATAATCCTATGAGGTGAATATGTCTGTTCCCATTTCATAATCTGCGCAAACCACAAATGCAAGTGGCAGCGCCTGAATGTGACCCCAGGTTTTCAGACTCCAAAGCACTGACAGGCTTTTTCACGTTTTTCTCTAGGACTTCTGGGTGTCCTCTTATTTAAGTAATAGTCAAAACACATTAGGATGATGATGATGACGAAGATAACAATGCCCCTTCACTCTCTTACAGCTCAAGTATTCTACTCTAAAAAAAACAGCAAAATTCTCAGAAACTTCCAATTACAATGCAGGGCACTACCTGGCTTAAATGTCCACTTAGTAATTACAAACACAGGAATAAACATACATTTCAAACTTACCATCTTCTGAACCTGTGATGATGATTGGCAACTCTGGATGAAAACTGGCACAAGACACATTTTGGGCATGTCCCTCCAGTGTCTGTACACAGGTTTTATTCTGTAATCAAGACACAGAAAATATTTTTTTTAGTGAAAAACAAGTAACTCATCCTTAATTTTTCCAGTGCAGAGATAACATAAATGATAGTGGTTATGACAATCTAATTAATTTTTGATACAGAAATTTTTGAAACACAATTATCCTATGTGCATATTTTCTCTAATTCTTTGACAACAGAGGGAAACGTAATTAATTGTAACCACTACATTTAAAGAAGAACACACACACCTCAAAAGATCTGGTTTTCATATGAATATTTTCTCCCCCAAACTTCTAAGATAATATCTTTAATAATTTTATCCTGTACCTAAACACGAATCTGAATAAGGTTCTAAGTAACACTCGTTTTCTAGGCCTCATTTTATTAACTGCTTATGGAAATTTTGATGTGAGAAACAGAAAACAGAAACTCAAGCTGTCCCAAAAGACAAAAAGCAGAGTAACAAGAAGTCATAACTAGGTTTACAAAGTATTTGTGGCAAAATGTCTGTACCATGGCTATGTCATGATATTATTCATTTATCTTCTAGTTTTCAAATATAAACAGAAGTCTACCAGTGAGGTCGTCAAAATGTTTAAATTTCTAATTTCTATTATTGAGCGAAAAATAAACATGATGGCATTTTATTTTAAAATCTCGATAGGTTTTTTTTTTTCATTTTTATGGAGAACCCTGGGACTACTGTTTAGAGACAAATACTGAAGCCTTAAGTTATTATGCGCTGAACAGAGTTCAATAACCCAAGTTTTGGGGCGCCTGGGTGGCACAGCAGTTAAGCGTCTGCCTTCGGCTCAGGGCGTGACCCCGGCGTTGTGGGATCGAGCCCCACATCAGGCTCCTGCGCTATGAGCCTGCTTCTTCCTCTCCCATTCCCCCTGCTTGTGTTCCCTCTCTCGCTGGCTGTCTCTCTCTCTGTCAAATAAATAAATAAAATCTTAAAAAAAAAAAAATAACCCAAGTTTTAACTGTCCTGTAAGAAACAGTGAAATCCATGTCTAACATATGGCAGAGTAAGATTATGAAAAAACTGTACCTGATAGTCCCATATTTTAACAAGACGGTCATCTGCACCTGAAATAAGGTATGGTTTGTCGCCACCACTGTAGTAATCGATGCAATTCACGCCTTTCTCATGTCCCTCCAGAGTGAAGTTTGGTGAGGAAGAACCCAACTGCCACACCTTTAGAGAGCAACAGTCAATAAGGGGCCTTACTTTTCAGAAAGCAGCTCCACCACACTTCTGACATATAATATAAAGTGCCAAAGCCCAGGAGAAGAAAACTAAAGAATGTACATTTTTTTCAGCCATTTATATCTGTTCTTTACAAATAATTATTAAGTGCCTCCTACAGAAGAGGCCCCCTGGGAAGTACAGAGATGCATAAACAAATGTTTACCACTGATTGTATACAACGAACTTCACTAGAGCCAAAGATAAGACAATGTATGTACTCAAGATATACCTTTTAGTGAAGAAAGTTCAAAACCAATTTCAAAGTTTCCAACCTAAGTCAAAAGCAAGGACAATCCAGCAAAAGGGAAAAAAAGTAAGGCCAAAACCCTAAGATATTTAGACAGATATCATTTAATACTAAATTATCAGACAAGTAACATGTAATATTTTATATAAATTAAAGGAAACTAATAAAAATTTTATATAGATGTAAGCATACACATGTAACCGAAAGTTAAAGCAATGTAACATTTCAAATCTATGCACATAGAGACATTTTAAATATTGTAATGGAAAAAGCAATATGACTACACTCATTAGTTATTAGCATTAGTACAAGCAGGGCACCCTGTTGCTTGCTATTAAGTGTCTGTTTGAGGGAGTGGGGATGACACCCAGTTCCTTAGCCAAAAATCAACATTTTGGGGGATAAAGATTTCTGGAGACACATTAGTTATCATTCAAAATGAAGGCCATAACAGAGACAAAAAGGAATGGAAGGAATGGGATGAGCATGATTGGCTCTGTCTAGGGGTGAAATGGATATCTGAAGACAGCCTCTCAGAGTAAATAACTGTGCTAAGCCTTGAAAAATGAGTAGTTCTCCAGAGGGAAAAAAAGGGAGAATAAAGAGTATTGCAAGGAGAGGTAACAGTTGAATAAGGTTCTGTGACATTCACGGCATCACTATAGAGAATGGTGGGTAGACCAGGGTTACAGGAGATATCTCATAATATTAGCTGTGGCTAGTGACCCTCGTGTTCAACAGTAAGGTAGTGGAACTTTATCCTTAGATTGGGAACGGAAAGGTGAAATCCATGTTTTACAAAGATACCTGGCAGCAGTACAGAGAAATGCAGAAAGAAAAAGAGAATGGAGGAAGAGGAATTTTTAATATAAAACAGATTAATAATCAGATGTCAACAATGAATACACTAAAAGGAAATAAGAAATAGAGGAAATACACAAAGCAGAGGAAACAGAAGAAGACATAATGGCATCTTTCTTATTCTGGGTTTCCAGTAGTTTAAAAGTCTTATAATATATTGCTTTGACATGGAAAACAATTCCTCCCATTAAGAGCACCAAGTTGCCACAATATTTTTGTAAACAGAATATGTCCCTTTGGATCAAAGTGAGAAGTCCTATTTTGATTTCAATATGAGCTTTTAAGAGAAACTTCTAAGCAGGAATAACTTTCTGGGCAGCCAGTAGTAAAATACTTTCTAAAACAACTATATTTTACCATCATAATGGATACAAATAGTGGACACCCTACCTTAATGGTCCTGTCCAAAGATGCACTGGCAAACTGATTGTTATCTTTAGGATTGATCACAATCTGCATAACATAATGGGTGTGTCCTTCAAACACTTGTGAGCAGGACCATTTTTTATCCCAGTCCCAGAGCTTAATAAGCATGTCATCTAGGCCAAAAGAAAGTCTCAAGTTAGTTGCCATTTATATTTCTTCCATTCAGAACTAAGATACAGTCTTCGTGCCTTTTGAGGCAGCAAATCAAGAGAAATCATACATTCCATGACTTAAAGAAAGAGAATCAAAACTGAACAGATTTGGGGCGCCTGGGTGGCTCAGGCGTTAAGCGTCTGCCTTCGGCTCAGGGCATGATCCTGGCGTTCTGGGATCGAGCCCCACATCGGGCTCCTCTGCTGAGAGCCTGCTTCTTCCTCTCCCACTCCCCCTGCTTGCATTCCCTCTCTCACTGGCTGTCTCTCTCTCTGTCAAATAAATAAATAAAATCTTAAAAAAAAAAAAAAAAAAGAATTGTTTAAAAAAAAAAAAAACTGAACAGATTTTTCAAAATCCTTATTTATCCTAAGAATAAACCTAACTCTTTACAGAAGAGTGGAGATAAGATAGAGAAATTACTACTAGCAAATATAATTTCATGAAAAATTTTAAGAAAGACTCAGTGGGCTTTACAGAAAGAAGAGTAACACAAGTTTGATCAGAATCTACGTATGACTGAATAATTATGGCAGTGACCCTAGGGAATAAGCATTCCTCTTATAATGATGAAAACAAGCTTTGAATTACTTCTCAATTTTAACTTAAAAATGTTTCAAAGCGCTATTACCAAATCAGTGCAACTTGTTTTAATTACCCTCCAAAAGGCCACCGTTTTAGATATAATACCAAGGAGCAAACTAGCCTGAATATAAAGATAAAACTGACTAGGTTATGTAGCAATCTGGCAAAAACTCACCCACCAGCATGTAAATTAGCTTTCTGTTCAGCAGATGTTTAATCATCTAGACCTTCAGGCCTTCCCCGACAGGAATTGGAGCAATTGTTATACAAATTCTAAGTAGAGCTGATATTTCATTAAATACGAAAGCAAACAGCATTGATAGCATGGTAATGGATTCAAACAGTTGAAAGGCTGCTTGGAATTAGAACTCTACATGTAACAGCAGTGAAAGAATTGCATGTCTCACTGAATGAAAATGAATTACTCAAAGAGATGCATGTGACCAAAAGGAGTCCTCTCTTACCGCTGCTAGTCAGGATGAAAGGCTGGGTTGGATGAACAGCAATACAGCGAATGTAGTCTGAGTGTGCTTCGAACATATGAACTCTCTCCAGAGTGTTATAATTGAACACTCTAATCTGCATGTCATCCTGAAATGGAGATTTAGAAATCATCATTATTGTTATAAACTGTGCAAATAGTGTAGGGGCGCCTGGGTGGTTCAGTCTGTTAAGTTTCCAACTTTTGATTTCGGCTCAGGTCATGACCTCAGGGTCCTGGGATGGAGCCCCACATTGGCCTCCGCGCTCAGCAGGGAGTCTGCCTCTCTCCCTCTCCTCTGCCCCCACTGCTTTCTCTAAAAATAAATAAATAAATCTTTAAAAAAAAAAGTGTAGTATAGGCTCAAGGTATAAAGTCCATGCTTCAAAACACTATGCTAATTAACAAATCAAGAATCAAAATCATTCACATAATCACTAACCAATTAAAAAATTGAAGGGATTAGAAATTCATATAATTACTTACCGCTCCTGTCACAACCCAATTCTTTCTTGCAACAAACTTTGCAGCTCGAACAGGAAGATCACACACTTCAAATGTTTTCACCAATGTCTTTAAAATTTAATAAGAATATACACGTTAAGTTATGAGAAAATAACTGAAAAATCTATTGTGTTATTTAAAACATCCAATGATTTAGATCACTCCTAATTTAAAAATATTCTCAGGCTTCTCACGATTGAACTGAGGTTATGGACTTTGGGGAAGAACAAAATAGAGAGGAACTACCTTTCTCATTATATCATATCACAGAGTACATAATATCAATATGTTTTACTACAGGTGGTGTTGACCATGATCACTTGGTTAATGTAGAGATCATGTGAAGACACATTGTTTGCCAGGTTTCTCTATGCTAAAGTTACTATTGCTCACTTTTTCTTAAGTGAATTATCAAATTAAGCCCACCAAGGGGAGGTGAAGTAATTTCCTCTTCATGGAGAGAGTAGTGTCAAATAATTTTGGAAATATCTTAATATCAATATAGTAATGAATAAATAAATGGTTGGGGGGAGATGCTTTGAAGTTATTCAAATATCCTGTTTCTTTTTAAAGTCTTTCACACTAATTCCAGGACTTATCAGCAGATCTTGTCTGCAACAATTATTAATGTGGTATTCCAATGATGATTTTCTATTTCCCTAATTCTTTCTAAATTTATCAACTGGAATTCTTATGTTAATGGAGTTGTCTCTTTTTCCTCATTTATTTAGTCACTTATTTCAGTATGGACTTATAGACACTGATTTTTGGGGTTGAATCCAATATTATCATTATTTATTTTCCTGCTCAAATTGCTCCAACTTTGGCAATTGGGAACTCTCTTAAGTTGGTTCATATGTCCATTTTGACATGCTCTTGTCCTATTTTCTGAAGATGATGCTTTGTTTTCCCTGTCCAGGCCTGTGATCACTCATTACTCTAAGGGACCCTTATTCATTACTAGAAAATGGTATTTAGAAACCAGGATACGGGTGCCAAAGAGCTAATTTGTGGTTTTGTTTTTTTCCCTCCATCACTTTGTTGTTCTTCATTTCACTGACTTGTGTTCTCTCTTTGTTATTCATTTATTCTGAATCTTTGTATTTTCTCTGGTGCTTTCTCACTTCCGCCTTCTTGAATTAAATATTTAGATTTTTAAAAATAAATAAATAAATAAAAATATTCTCAGGCTAAAACACAAAAGCTCAACAATAAAATGAAAAAGACAGACCAATCATCTTTTAACAGTTTCAAAATTAAAATACTTACAAAGGATAAAAGAAAGCAAATGTCCACAGGATGGAATTCCAAATCTTCTGTGCTCTGGCCTGCCCTTCCCCATCTCCCTAGCCTCACCTTTGGCTACTCCCAGCCTTACCTTTGCTCCTCCTGTTCCCTCTGCCTGAAAACCCACCCACAGAACCTTATACTCCCCTTTCATAACATAGCACCTTCATAATTATGAGTTTAATGTCAATCTTTCCTACTAAGCTCCCCGAGGGCAAGCATCTTGTTCACCACTGTATTCCCAGAGCCTAGAACAGTGGCTGGCAAACAACCAGTGTGTAATAACTATTTGTTGAATGAACTGGCTCTTAGGTTTTTCTTTTTAAAATTAAATCTATCAACTCACAAAATAAACTCATAAACAAGATACAAGTCTTTTGAACACTTCAGCAATATGTTTCCATACAAATGCTATTTACCTCTCTTTAGTGAAGCATGAGAATACAGTGATTAAGATGTCTCTTCGAGCTACTCAAAATGGAATAATATACACAGGATAAACGCAGAAAACTAAAAAACCCTCCTAGAAAGAACAGGGATGAATGCATCTCTTTGTCTTCCCACTTTGATGCCTCATTTTTTTAAAATTCTGAGAATCAAACTATCATTTTGCAATCTTTCTGTACCAAGAGTAATGAAAATCTTACTGATTAACCATGTGCACTAAATAAAAAGAACAGAAATGAGTACACCTGAAATTAATGTTATAGTATATGTCTACTAAAAAAAAAGTTATAAAAGAAAAAAAAGAATAGAGACTGATTCATAAGAACTGTTGAGCCTACTCTGGCTTCTGAAGCCAGACTTCACAGATTCTTTACACAAAGACAATAAATGGGGACATCAGCTCCAACCTGTACAACTACCAGTTGACTACAGTACAGACACTGAGAGCAGACAGAACATACAATCTGTAAGATGACAAATCCACAAAAGCTCCTAAGGAGCCAACAAATCCAGGGATCTGCTGAGCAGTACAAACAAAGCAGCAGCAGAATAATCACGGTTCAGGTTCATGTTAAGTGCTGTGGCTGATACAAATGACACAAGAGATGGTCTCCACATTCTAGAAGCTAAACAATCTACAGAGGAGGAAATGCTACACACCTAATATACACTTAATGTAAGTTAGGAAAATAATGACTGACACTTGTATGGGACCGTACAGATCTCACAATATTATCTAGTTTGATTTAATCCTTTTGACAATCCTGTGATATAGGGAAGGCAACAATATCATCCTCATTCTAGATAAGTAAACTGAGCCTTAACACCGTTAAAAGGCTTGCCCACATCACTTAATTAGCAGGATGGCTTCAAATTCTAATATACTGATTTTTAACCATTGTACTCATCCCTTAAAGACTAATTTCAAATTCAAGTACATTTGAATTTACTTCCAAAAACTTTTTGCCTCTTTCAAGAATTTTGCTTTTAATATACATGAGTGGCAAGTAACTTCTGTTGGTGATAAAAGAAGGAGAACCAAAAACAGACCAACCATTCAACAAAGACTTACTCAGTATCTACTGTAAGCCTGACTGTCAGATATGCACCTGGGAGTAACAGTGGGAAATAAGACTAGGATAATCCCTGTCCATCCCAGGACCTCCATTCTTGAAGGAAAGAAGGAAATTAGAAGTTACCAACAAGATGAATTTTGAAAGTGGAAGCAGGCGGCCCTGCCATGGGGCACAGAAGGGCACAAAAGGGAAACGGGGGCAAAGTGGATGAACTAAATAGAGTTACGTTACAGTAAAACCCAGAGAAAGGTAAAGGAAGTACAGCTGGGATTTAGAACATACTACAGTGAAATGCCAGAGCTGAGAAATGGCTAAATGGAGTTGACAGAAGGGATCCCCAGGAAGAATTAGGTTGTGTGGTGGGGGTTGGGGGAGGCAGCAACATATCTGTTAAGCATAAAATCACAAAGATATTAAACCCGTGAAAGCAAAAGTAGATCAAAAAAAGCAGTTAGCATGCATACTAAAGATTTGAAATTGCAGAGGTTAGAAATCCCAATACAGTGAAACAGTGATAAATGGAATATTTATTATTCATTAGCTCAAAAAATAATTATTGAGTACTTACTATGTGTCAGACAATGTTATCAGCACTGGCATAAAACACAGAACAAAGTGTTAATGTTTATAAAATGTCACTGATGGAGTCCTGGTTTAGTGTGCAGTCACTCTGTGCCATTACAGTGACATAAGACTGTAAGGGTGTTTTTAGGTTTATTCCTGACCCTGGTTCCCTAAGCCTATTTTTGCCATCTTAAATTACTCAACCTCAATTTTGTCTGGACGTTAAGAACTTAACCTTGGATGTTGAAGATAATGATTGTATAAGTAGACACATAACTGTATGGGATAGTGCTGACTATATGTTCTGTATTTTGAAGGAAAAAGATTAAGAACCATCAAGAAAGGTTGGAAAATATGAGATAAACCAATTTGAAGGATAAATAATTCACTCAGATGAAAAAGAACAAAACAAGCATTTAAGGCAGATAATCTCCACGATGCATAGTCTCATATGTGTAATCAAAAGCGGACTACAAATATTTCTCTGACCTACTCTACAATTTGTACGGTTGATTGAAAGTTATCTGCATGTCATTGTATCAATTATTTGGGGAAAAATAAATAAAATTAAAAATCCCATTCTTAAGAATATTCACTGAATAGAAAATTAAGTACTATTCAATACTTTATCTACAGCAAGTGACCTTATATTGGTGGCAGTTTCCTTCATTTCAAAAAAAAGATAATACTAACCTACATCAGAATTTAACATTGAAGTATTGTATATAACAAGACCCAAACATTTTCTCCCACGAGCTATAACCCCATAAATGTTAGTTCCTCTTTCCTGAAAATACTTTGTACTTATTTATTTGAGAAAGCAGTCTGCATACCTACTGGACTCTATGTTTTTTCTTGCGTTATAAACACAGTCTAACACACTGTTTCTAAAAAGTCCTTAAAAATTCCTACCTGTGTTTCATGATTCCAAACGCACACACTGCCATTGTAAAGACTTGCCAACATCCATGGCTCTGTAGGATGCAAATCCACACTCTTAACTCGATCCGATCGAGCAGTTAGCTTTCTCTTTATATCAAGTCGCAGAGGCTAAGGAGAAACAACATAAAAAATCCTCAAAATATTAAATTGCTATGCCAAATAAAACATGTTTGAGATCCTAACTAAAAACAGTGCATTAACAGGCCTTCAAAACAATTCAGTTTTCACTTTGCTAAACTGTAGACTCAGTCTCAAGTCTAAAGCACCTACTCCTTCACTCATACTAACATATGAGTATTTAAATTTTTTTAATTTACAGTAGTGGTTGTCAAACGTTTTGGTCTCAGGACCCCTTTCCACTCTTAAAAAAAATGTCCTAAAACCTTTTGCTTATGTAGGTTATATCTATTGATATTTACCATGTGAAACATTAAAACTGAAACAACTTAAAAATATTTATGTTTTGGGGCGCCTGGGTGGCACAGCGGTTAAGCGTCTGCCTTCGGCTCAGGGCGTGATCCCGGCGTTATGGGATCGAGCCCCACATCAGGCTCCTCCGCTATGAGCCTGCTTCTTCCTCTCCCACTCCCCCTGCTTGTGTTCCCTCTCTCGCTGGCTGTCTCTATCTCTGTCAAATAAATAAATAAAATCTTAAAAAAAAAAGAAATTTATGTTTTAATTCATTTTCAAACAACAAAAATAAGCCCATTACATGTTGACTTAAATAACATATTTTTATGAAAAATAACTATATTTTCAAAAGAAATTTAGTGAGAAGAGTGCTACTGTTTCACATTTTTGCAAAACTCTTTAACATTCTAATAGGTGACAGCTGGTTTCTCATATCTGCTTTGGCCTTCAATATGTTGCAATATGTTGTTCTAGCTGATGTATATGAAAAAAAACTTGGCCTCACAAAAATATGTAGTTGGAAAGAACGAAATATTTTTTTAAAGATTTTTTTAAGTTTATTTATTTGTGTGTGTGTGAGAGAGAGAGAACACATAAGCAGGGGGAGTGGCAGGCAGAGGGAAAAGCAGACTCCCTGCTGAGCAAGGAGCCCAATGCAGGACTTGATCCCAGCACCCAGGGATCATGACCCGAGCTGAAAGCAGACATTTAACCAACTGAGCCACCCAGCTGCCCTAATAACTTTTTTTAAATAGTTGTGAATATTCCTCTTTCATACACACCAAAACTTCACAAGTGGTAGTTTCTTAAAGGTTAGTTGCAATGTGAAATCTGGAACCACATAAATGAACTTTTTATACTTTGTTACATAAAATCTCTTGGCCTATTATATATTTTGAATGGATCTCTCACCCATACATCTTTTGTAGCATCATGCATTGGTCATTTGGAAAATTCTGGTTCACTGAATCATGCAGGTCTTCCAAATTTTGACACACTTTATTATATAGTAACAAAAAGTCACATTCATCACCATCTACCTCAACGGATAAGTCTTCAACTATTAGAAATCTATCCAGTTCAATGATAGAAGTTTTCTAAAATTCTAATTTTCACTTGAAAGCACCAGTTTTATCATCAGGAACAAATACTGTCAGGGACAGCTAACTTCTTTCAGTTTTTAGAAAATGTCTACCAAATAATCAAGTCTGAACAAACATAGTATGTCAGTCACTGTTTCAAGTAAGCTTGCAACTTAACAGTATGCAACAGAAGTATCTTGTACATACTTCTCATGTCATTACACAGAATATTTAAAAGATGTAAGCTCAAGTATCAAGATGTAATAAAACTAATATTTTTTCCTGCTCCATCAATGACATTCTTGAGTGAAACTGGATTTAAAAAAAAAAACAAAACTGTGTGGTAACAAAGAATATACTATTAGTAAAATTTGGTGACATCACACCAGCAGTTCAGTTTTACCTTCCATTACTTTTATAGCAACAGTGCAAATTATCAACCCAGTGAACTTCCTGGAACAGTATGGGGGTCTCCTAGGAGACTGCAGATCACACTTTGAGAATCCCTGGTTTATAGAATATCTCATAAGTAAATAGAAAATATCTACTAAATCACAATGTTGTGCCCATGTCACTAGTGTCTTATTAGAAAATATTCTGAAGAAGTATTACTCATGAAGTCTTAGTAATCCTAAACTATAATACCAATCAAAACAGTATGGTATTGGCATAAAAACACAAAGATCAATGGGACAGAGAACCCAGAAATAAACCCATGCATATATGGTCAATTAGCCTACAAAAAAGGATCCAAGAATATACAATGGGGAAAGGATGGTCTCTTCAATAAATGGTCTTGAGGAAACTGGACAATGATATGCAAATGAACGAAACAGAGAGGCGCCTGGGTGGCTCAGTCGGTTAAGTGTCTTGACTCTTGATTTCAGCTCATGTCATGATCTCAGAGTTGTGAGACTGAGCCCCGCATTGGGTTCTGTGCGGGGTGTGGAGCCTGCTTAAGATTCTCTCTTTCCTTCTGCCCCTCTCTGCGACCCCTCTCCCGCGCTTAAAAAAAAAAAGAGAGACAGAGAACGAAACTGGACCACTATCTTATACCATAGTTAATTTTACAAAAATTAATTCAAAATGGATTAAAGACTTGAACGTAAAACCTGAAACCATAAAACTCCTAGAAGAAAACATAGGCAGTAAGCTCCTTGATACTGGTCTTGATGATTTTTTGGATTTGACACCAAAAGCAAAGGCAATAAAAGCAAAAAACCAAGTGGGTCTACATCAAATAAAAAGCTTCTGCAGAACAGAGGAAACTATCAACAAAATAAAAAGGCAACCTACTGAATGGGAGAAAATATCTGCAAAACGTATATCTGGATAAGGGATTAATACTCAAAATATATAAAGAACCCATACAACTCAATAGCAAAAAGTTAATTCAAGTTAAAAATAGGCAGAGGTTCTGAATAGACATTTTCCCAAAGAAGACTACAGATGACCAACAGGTACATGAAATATGTTCAATGTCACTAATCATCACAAATCAAAACCACAATGAGACATCACCTTACACCGATCAGAATGGGTATTATCAAAAAGACAAGAAATAACAAATGTCAGTGAAGATGTGGAGAAAAGGAAACCCATGTGCACTATTATTTGGAATATAAACTGGTGCAACTAGTGTGGAAAACAGAATGGAGGTTCCCCTCAAAATTAAAAATAGAACTGGCCATGTGACCTAGCAATTCCACTTCTGGGTAATTATCCAAAGAAAAAAACAAAACATCATCTTGAAAAGATATCTGCATCTCCATGTTTACTGCAGCATTAGTTACAATAGCCAAGACATCAGAACAACCTAAGTGTCCACTGATAGATTAATGGATAAAGAAAATGTATATAATATATGCATATTATACCTATTTCATTGTACATACATTATGTATGTATATATGTAATAATACATATTATTTGTATATATATATTATTATATATACATTGGAAGTAGATGAATAAAAGCCTTGTGAGGTGTTTGCTTTGTCTCAGGAAATTATCTCTGCTGAAATTATCTAGTGATCTTCATTTTGTGTTGAAAAGTAACCTTAGTTTTTTATTCCATTCATGATCATCGTGGAAGATCACGAAAATAAAGATACACACACACAAACACACACAAACAAGCATATTATTCAGACATAAAAAAGAATGAAACCTTGCTATTTGTACAACATGAATGGACCTTGAGGGTATTATGCTGTGAAATAAGTTGGAGAAAGACATATACTATATGACCTCACTTATATGTAGAATCTTAAAACAAAACAAACAAAACAGCTCAAGCTCTTATATGCAGAAACAGACTGGTGGTTGCCAGAAGCAGAGGATAGGGGTGGGCAAAATGGATGAAAAGAGGTCAAAGAGAAAACTTCCAGTAATAAAATAATTAAGTCACTGGGATATAATGTATAGTTAACAATATTGTGTTGCATATTTGAAAGTTGCTAAGGATAGATCTTAAAAGTTATCACCAAAAAAATTACTGTAACCATGTATGGTGATAGATATTAACTAGACTCACTCTTGTGATCATTTCATAACATATACAAATACTACAACATCATGTTGTACACATGAAATTTAAATAACATTATGTCAATTATACCTCAATAAAAAAATTGATTTCTTCAGAGAAAAGTATTTTGGCAATAATATTAGTAAATGGTAGGTGAATGTGATGTGTGATCAATACGGGTTACATCCAGGTCCATGAAGGCCTTTGGAGACAGACAGGAATGTTTATAGCATTTTAATGGATTTCAGCTACAGGAACCTAATGTAACTTAATTGGGAACCTGACTGTGAGTTACCTAGTAATTTAATACAAGTACCTAATTCTAACTTAATTAGAACAATTTTAAACAAAAATTAAAATACTCTTGAGTCAGAAAATGCTTATAGTTTAAAATCGTTTTTTTTTTCCAACCTGGATTCATCTAAATAGACAAGAAAATGATGTGGATAAGTATTTTCTCAATTCTCCCAAGGATATCATTCCAAGAGAAAAGTTAATTCATTATAAACAATGATGCCTTAGGTCAGTAGTCTTAATTCTCTCTTGGACACAGATTGGGGAAGACTGATTTAAAATGTTTCCCCTTCAAGAGATTTTAAACACAACCTAAAAGTTTACTCGGCAAGTTACCACTGAATCTTTATTTTTGTGATCTTCCACGATGATCATGAATGGAATAGAAAAGTAAGGTTACTTTTCAACACAAAATGAAGATCACTAGATAATTTCAGCAGAGATAATCTCCTGAGACAAAGCAAACACCTCACAAGGCTTTTTATTCATCTACTACTTTCAACCTTGCTATTACTTCTATACATGCCTCCCCCACTTTGAGCAATAACCTGGATCTTTTTACTTGAAAAGATCAGAGTTCTTTGGCTCTTCTCTACAATCACCAAAAAAACCAAAAAACAAAAAACAAAACGTTTCCACTGCCATGCCTTCCTCTCCATCTCAAACTTTCTACTTTCAAACTACCATCTCACATTCCTTGGCCATTCAGGGAAGCAGGACCCTTTACTTCATCCTTTTCTTAATTTTGTCTCATTAATGAGCACGACAAATATCAACTCCTTTTACTGGTCTCTTTAGAGTGAACAAACATGAAGTGTGTTTTGTGTGCCAGGAACCACAGTGGGAGCTTTCACGTAAGCCAGCACATCTCATACTCTTCCTCTAGCAAATGAGGAAATCCATCACTTACAAATTGTGTATATTTTACCATATGGATGTTTAATGATTACTGACTAAAAGCGATGCTCTGGAAATGTGGGCTGGGGGACTAAGCAACCCTGGTTTACCTCCAAATACCCCCAATTCACAAATCCCAGTTTAAAAAGCACAGCCGAGATCTTTTGCTATATTTCTCCCAACATTTAAGTGATTACTTTGAATTAGATATTCTGAAATACAAAGATATTTATACTATACCCTTAATTCTAAATGTCTCCATTTTCCAAAAGCATTTAAGACTCCGCTTAAATGCTACTGACACCAATATCATCTTTTGGATTACCCTAGCCAGAACTATCCTTTCCTAAGGAATCTTAAAAAAGTTAATTTTAAACTTTAACATCTGTATACATGTCTATTTTTGCTTTATAGAGTAGATGCTCCTTAGGGTGGAGTCATTGCTTACTCATATCTTTATCTCCACAGCATCCTATATATTTGGATATGGGGGTTTAAGGACAGATGGTATAATCAAGGTCTAGAGAATTATGCTGAATACAAATTGCATTTCCACCACTCATTTCAAATATGCAATGTTGGACAAGTTTACTCAACTTCTCTGAGGTCTGACAAAAGTAAAAGAGGGAATGTTAGTGTTATGAGAGTTAAATTCAATGTTAAGCAGTTAGAATAGTGTCTGGCCTATTATAACCACTCCATGAACATTATTTATAACTCATTCTCCCAGCTGTTGTGAGAAGGAGGCAAATGTTTGGCAAAGTGCATGGGCACATAGTAAACACTCCACGGTAAACAACTGAATAATAAATTCACGTTTTGTATCTTACACAAAAAAATTTAAATGCATTAAAGAACGAAGGATATTTCATTATAAAATGTCCATTACTGAAAGCAAAGCAGACTCCAGACCATAACAGATCACTAGTAACATGAGGCAGAATAATTAAAAGCCCTGAGCGAGATCTTGTTGAGGAGCTCTTAACCTGGGGAGATGTGGTGTCTATGAGTGAACCTACTTAAGTTTTTGCAACACTGTGTCCTCTACCATTTTTCTAGAAGGATCCATAACTTTCACCTGTTTCCCCAAGGATTCAACCTCCGTTGTAATTCCAACTCTGCCTCAATCAGCCTTGTACAAACTTAAAAGTTTTAAACTACAAGATACAGAACTTGGACTTATTAATCCCTAAGGTCTTCAAGCTCCAAAATCTTTGAACTTATGCTTCATAACAAGTAAAAAGAAGAGCGGGCAGGAAAACGTTTAAATATAAAATACTTTCTTCCATTTTTTCAGAAAGGATATTCTCATACTATTGTATTTTTTTCTTCTTCTTATAACACTCCTGAGCCAAAGTACTTTAGAGTATTTGGGGGGGGGGTGAGACTGACAATAAAAGAGTGCTGTCTGTCGTGACTGCCATTCTTACCAGCCACTTATATTTGCAAAAGCAGAAAAACACGTCAAACAGTTTTAGAAGCAACGTCCTAACCCTTCCTTGACCCCTAGAAACTTAAAGTGGGATCCCAAAGCATTTGACATTCCACTTTTGACATATACACTGTACCTAATTTCAGAAGGAGTGCTTTTCTGCGTAAGACCGTAGTATGTGGTTAGCACACACCACTATAGCATGAGTTAAGATCAGCTGCCACCGTTTCAGGGCAGAATGAGGTAGGTTTGGCAAAGCCCCGGCACTGCCTCCCACACCACCTCAGATTCGCCCCGGCACTGCCTCTCCACACCACCTGAGATTCCCGGACCCCACCGCCGCCTCCCTCACAAAACTCAAACTGGACCAGGGCCCCACAAGGCCTGAGGCGGCGGCCGCAGCGGGAGCACAGGCCGCTGCTTACCGCAGCCCCCAGTCCAAAAACCCAAGAACTGGCCTCAGACTAAGAGGCCCCGCTCCTTCCTGCAGGGTCTGGACCTACCATCGCTCCGTTGGTCCGAGCCCGGGAGCCCTCACTTGCCACCGGAGACGCAGTCCCTGAAAGACCCACCGACCCGCTGACCAGCCGACTGACTGACGTGGAACTTCCGGGAGGCGATTCTCGCGATAGTGGAAACCAGGATCCTAGCGCCTGCGCAAACGCGACGCAGGGGTGACGTTTCCAACTCACTCCCTAGTTTCCTAGGCAACGCGGCCTTCTAAACTGTTTGGAGTCGCCGTGGGGCCGCTTGGGAAGGGGGCGTGTGTGGTTTTTACCGCCGAGCGAAATGCTCTGGGGCTCTTAAAAGAAGACGAGAGCTAGGCAACAAAGATAGAAAAAAATATATACATATATGAGAAAAACGAGATGCTTAGTACCCTTGGACGCTAACAGCAGGGGGAGCTCCCCCTCAGTGGAGTTGTGGCTTGAGGAGCTCCCTTGGCTTCCTTCCGACTCTGAAGGGAGGGTTGGGGAGAGAGGGTGAAGCAAGGCTCCAAGGCCTCAGTACTCGGATGGGCTAGAGAATGAGGCCCGGCGAGTTCTCTGCGAGGCCTGGACCGAGCGCCGAGGGAGGCTGGGAAGAAATGGCCGGACTCGGGGCCGAGCTTCAGGCCTGCGAGGTTGGAAGGAGGCTGAGAGCCTTCAGTCTGGAGCCCTCAGGAGATGGGGACTACCCCACCATGCACGATCACTCTTTACTGAGCATCCACTGTTTTATTCATTTATTTAACATTTATCCATCTTCGGCTGTGTGCCGGAAGTATTTTCCTCTCAAATCCTCACATCAAATCTGAATTATCTCCATTTTACTAATGAGGAAACAGACTCAAAGAAGTTCCTTGGTCAAAGCCGCATAGTAAGTGCTGGAGTCGGGATTTCATCCCAGATTCCTATGTCCTCAAAGTCCCGTGCTCTTTCTACTACAGCAGGTACCTTAAGGTAGTTGAACTCTGGAATGAGGACCTGAGCCACAGGGGTTGGAAAAGACTGCAAGAACATTTGCCTACCACCATCGTCCTACACTCCTGCTTTTTATTTTGTTTGGTTTTAAAGCCCGTGGGCCAAAAAAAACTTGTTACATATGAACGAGTACCTCTGGCTTGAGAGAAGCCTTGGCTTTTTTAGACCTCTTTTCAGAAAATCTAAAATGGGGTCTCTGTGTGTAGAAAGTGTTATTCACAGGGAGACATGGACTCTGCATCAGGTAATTGGGCTTTTAGTGGGAAATTTGGGGCTAATGTGATGGGCCTCAGAGTTCCTCATATTGAAAAAAGTTAGGTTGGGGCGCGTGGGTGGCTTAGTTAAGCGTCTGCCTTCCGCCCAGGTCAGGATCCCAGGGTCCTGGGATCAAGCTGCACTTTGGGCTCTCTGCCCAGCGGGGACCCTGCTTCTCCCTTTCCCTCCTGCTCTGTTCTCTTCCTGTCAAATAAATAAAAATCTTTTTTAAAAATTGGGTTGAATAATTTCTAAAGATCCTTCCATTTCTACTATTCTGTGTTTCTGTAATATTTAATAGTAGAAAGAACAGCAGGTCTGGAACTGAATTTTAAAGCCAGCAGTTTTATCTTATGAAATGTAAATTGAGACTAATAATTGAATACTTTGCTTACTCTGTGGAGTGATTGAGGATCACAAGAGTTACAAATGCAAGCTCTATCTAATTGACTTAAATAGTGGAGCTTCCAATGTTTCTGATTCCTGGATCCCCTTGCAGTTGAGAACGTATCTTCAGACTTGGCACATTACCAAGTAATACAAAATAAAATGACATAATCTCTATTCTCAAGGCACTCAGTTGGGGATACTTAAATCCTTATGTACCACTGGGCACTCAAGGATTTATTTAGCTGGTATTGAGGAGAGCTGAGCCCTCAAATGTCACACTCACTTTGACTTTATCTTTTCTCATTTTTTCCACTGCAGTTAACCAACATTAAGTCCTGCAGTTGTATACTATAAATTCATTTTTCTTTCAGCCATTACATACTGAATTTGTACCATATCCAAAGCACTATACTAGGTGCTGCCTGAAAATTAGACCTATAAAAATTTAGTTTTGGATTTGGTTGAAAAAAAATTCCATTTTAAAGAAATAAGATTCTCAGGGCGCCTGGGTGACTCAGTCGTTAAAGCATCTGCCTTCGGCTCAGGGCGTGATCTCAGGTCCTGGAATCGAGCCCCGAATCGGGCTCCCTGCTCCACTGGGAGCCTGCTTCTTCCTCTCCCACTCCCCCTGCTTGTGTTCCCTCTCTCGCTGGCTGTCTCTCTGTCAAATAAATAAAATCTTTTAAAAAAATAAATAAGATTCTCACATATGAACTAATACATAACATTAAATATATGGGTATATTCCTATGTTTTCAACTGTGGGTTTAAAATCTTTTGTTTACTCTGTGGTTTAGAGGAGACTGGAAGGTTAGGAATATAGCTCTGAGGAAAAAAAGAGATATGGACAAGCTTAGCAAATTGGTAAAGGTTTTCCCAAGAGGTTGATTGCAATTGATCAACAAATCTTAAAGTCTTACCTGGTCAATTTCTAGAATGACTGTTTCAACCCTGCTTTTTTTCTGCTGCCAGGAGAATTCCAAATGGAAGTTCAGCTAGCAATGCCTCTATCAGTACTCCGTATACACCATGCTCTCCCCATTCTATTCCCACCCCTTCATAAAAAGTTGAAGTGAAAATAATTCCTTGAGGAAAAGTCTAGTTGGTATTTAAAAAAAAAATAAACCTCTCTCTTTTTCTTTCTCCTCCTTCCCTCTACCTCTGTGCACACACGTGTATGTGTATGTGTGAGATTACTTAGCAAAGTGGTGGGTAGGCACATGAATAATAACCTAGTTTCTCTCTTCAGAGGGAGGTCAGTTATGTACAAATAATGAAACAATATACCAAATATGAGTACCAGGAGAAGTACCAATCAAGTACTCCGAGAATAAAATATCTAGCCAGGGGTATCAGTTTCATAAGTGAGGCATAATTTGAGCAGGACTTTGAGGTAAAGAGTATATGGTATGTTTGAGAACCACCAAAAAGTCCAGTTTGCTTGGTATTTGTTTAGAAGGGCATTGAGGGAGAAGACTGGAGAGGAAGGATGGAGCTAGAACCTGAAGATTCTTAAATAGGGAGGAATTGGGCTTTGATTCAATAAGCAATTTGGCCAGAAAAGAAACCTGTTCCTATCTGCACTCTGTAAGATTTACCTTTTGTTCATGTGTAAAAAGAAATGGATTGGGACAGTGAAATACCACACAAGAGAAGTGTGAAAATAACAGTAATTATGAATACATTTTATTGAGTCCCCACTGTGTACCCAGTATTGGAATATGCACTTTGCTCACTGTGATTCAGACAGTAATACTAAATGGTAGACATTATTTTCTCCAACTCCTAGATGAGATACTGAGGTCCATTGGTTGAGTAATATTCTCCATTCCACACTGCTCAAGAATGAGTGACAGACTTGAGATATGAATCCAAGTTTATCTCCAAAACAAACGCTCTTTTTACTGGACTGATATTTCTTCCTTTCTCACTAAGAAGCTAGAGTCAACAAGACACACAAATGATTGGCATTTGTTATGAGTTAAAGGGTTGGGAGACATCCTAATACTTTTGAATGTTTCAAATCTAAGGAACCTGGAGGAACACCTTTAATTAAAGAAGTGGAGCCAGTAAATGACACGGAGAAGAAACAGAATAAGACATCTAGGAAAACTGTATGCCACAAAAGGAAAGGAGAGGGAGGACATAATAGGGTGGCCAGCAGTCTAGATGGCTTTAGAAAACTTAAGGAGGTTTGGTATTTGGGGAAAAAAAAATTATTGCCAATGAATTAAATGATTATGAAGACACTAGTAGTCTTCAAAAAAGGCATTATTTCCTGATGACTTCTTATATGACAGAAATCATGAAGAGTTCTAGAGCTAGATAAAAAAGACACCATCCCTATCCTAAAGGTGCTTGAGCTTAGTATAATAATATATTAAAAACACTGTCCTCACACACATAACCAGGGTGATTATTCTTCAAAGGGACTTTATAAAATTATTTTGCCTGCCTAAGTAATGCTAAGGGAAGCAGCTTTGCAAGGGATTAAGACATGACTGGATGGTAAGGAGGTCTAAGTAGTGAGTATAATCTATTTCACCAAAAGAGTAGTATGAAAAGGCAAATGTTGATGTCTCACTGAAAGTGAATTGATTCTTTCTGTAGGTGTAGTTGACATTACTTCATAAGAACACTCCAAATGGCCATATGCAAGTAAACAGACCTTGCAGTGGGAGTAAGAACTAGCCAGACAAATGTCAAGAGGGTATATGCGGAGCATTTTAAGTGGAGGGAAGAGAGAGTTTAACTTTTCCAGATAACTAAAAGTGTTTTAGCATGTCTGAGCCAGATAGTAAGAAGGGGGGGAATTGAGAAATGGGACTAGAAAGATAGATGAAGCTCAGATCTTGAAGGTCCATGATTGCCAGTTTAAGGAGTCTGGACTTTATCAAGAAGGCTCTAGGGAACCATTGAAGAATGTTAAGTAGGGTAATCTTCATGCTCCATTACTGATTCATCATTGCATGTCAGTTACTTTCCCTGTTAAAGGAAATGTTAAGGTTATCAGCTGGATCTCTGCATGAAGTGAATAAGAAGAGTTTTGACCACATAATCACATACCAACCATCGGCAGACTAAATTGAGTCGAAGAACCACTGAGCTGTCTTCCAAGAATGAAGCTTGTGGATGCCCGACACCAGAGGCAAAAGTTTTGATTGCAAAAGCATCAATTAACCACAACGTGCTGTGCATTTCATCTGATTACCTTCTAAGAATTTAAAAGTTGTTAAAACAAATTTACTCCATGTGATGTGGGCTTGGGGATGAAGGAATGTTCACTTTTGTCTACCTGAAAGCATAAAAACCTAAATTTTAGTCCTTGTTTTTGGTGTGGGTATAAATATTACCTTTTAAAAGAATGCATTAACTTCATGTTTAATAAAAATTTTTAGAGGAGGCAGAGTTTAAAATGAGCTTTGAATGAAATGAAGGAGGTGACTGCATAGACTGGAATTGCTAGACACTGTGAGTATAGTAATAGAATTTGGGGAATTTGTTGTTTAGTGACCTCCATAGTGTTCTATATGTCAGGACATTCTATACCCCACTCTTCACATGCAGAGTGCTAAGACCACCAATGTTAAGTCTTGACCAACAGGCTCTGGAGACTTCTCTGTCTCAGGGTTGTCTTGTGGGGTGACCTTTCCCAGTCTCAGTTACATTACCTGAGAAGTAGTGTTGGACAAAATGAACCCTGAAATCCCTTCCTATGCCAAGCTTCTTTCAACTTTTGAGTGTGAGTTTGTATTCTTGTCAAATAAAGAGGGCAAAGGGATGCAGGATGTGTGAGTAGACCTGTGTTTTTACTTCATGTGTCAATGCAGTAGTTCTTCCCTACATATTTCACAACACGCATCACTCTTTTTCTCTGGAAGCCACCTTTGATCAGCAAATTTGGGGTGAGGGTTCATTATCCTTTGAACAATACTGTACAAACCTGGGGTCCTAGGGCTTTGCGCAAGGATGTGAGAGGATCAGGAGCGGAGGCCCAAGTGTGCATGGTATGCAGAGGTCCTTGGTGAACATTTTCTAACAACCAATGCTTAACTTTCTTTCCAGAGAAAAGATATTACAAAGTTTTACATAAGCAAGTTGATAGGTTTAGAGCAATTATGTTTCCTTAAGAATTATGTCCTTGTAAATAACAGTGCTGCGTATAAATAAATGGATAATAGTGACAAATAGCCTGGATATCTGGCGTGTAGCAGTTACCTTGAAATTAATTGAAAAAGAAATTTAATGTAAAAGTGAAATATCTGGAGTGACAAGGCACTGCACAGTATAATGTCCATCAAATTGCCTTATTCCACTTTCTTCTAAAGAATTTGTCAGCTCAAGTTGATCTAAGGGCATTACTGAATTTGAATTCAAATGTCGTTCAAGCCCAAGGTTTAAAAAATGAAGTCCTTGGGCTCTGAGCTCCTAATATGCTTCTGTACCTGAAGATGATAGTCCAAATCATATTGAGCTGCACTACTACAGGACTTTTCATTTGATGTCAAAACAACTTCACGTTGATAGTGCTTGATCCACCACTAAAATCCAAATAAAGGTACTGTCGCTTGGAAGAAGAAATTGTTTCTTTTGCTAAATATGGCTATACCTTGGCATATCTTACATTGACAAAGAATGCAGATATAACTTTATCTTGAAAAAGTTTTTATATAAAGTGAATGTTACTAGCTACCTGGGTCATATATACATTTTATTTACACACACACATATATTACAGGTGGTTTTATTTGTATCTTCTAACTTTTTTCTATTATAAACATACTGTGTAATAAAATTTTTATGCAAATATATAGCAAAGGGGCTTGTCATTTGAGGGAAGCCTATTTTGAATCTGACTATAAAGCAAAGAAATACCTCTTATTTTCTGCATAAACCTGTATTTTCATTTTATAAAGCCTATTTAAAGTGCAACAAAAGGATATAGTCTTATTAGGAATGAACAGTTTGCCAAAAGAGAATGTGCAATCCCTGAGTGTTCCAGGGGAAGTATGAACCAGGTTTTGTGAAAGGAAGTTATCCTATGGATTTTTTGTTAAGGTGTATTCCTGGTAGAACTAGACAGGGAAGCAGCTGTGTTGGAAGATTTAAAAGTGCAGGGGTGGGGTGGGGGCTGGCTGGCTCAGTCAGTTAAGTGTCTGACTTCAGCTCAGGTCATAATACCAGGATTGAACCCCGCATCGGGCTCCCTGTTCAGAGGGGAGTCTGTTTGTCCCTCCGTCCCTCCCCCGCTAGTGCTCTCTCTCAAAACAACATCTTTAAAAACAAATAAACATGCAAGAGGGTAAGGTTGAGGCAGGGATCAAGAAGGAGGAAGGATGAGAGCTGCTTAAGGTAGCCCAGTGGAAGGGCTGTAAGCAGAGTTTGTATTCAGCTGGTATGTATTAGTACTGCCAACACATGTGTTAAAATACCAGTTGCTAGATAGCCGCTACTTTGAATGTCTCCACCACCCTAGCTGATCAGGTCCCTCCCCTGGGCTTCTCCACATTCTAGCCACTAAAGGGGTAACAACTTATACAAGGGGCCCCAGGACCCTGGTCTCGTGCAACAGCCAGCATCTGGTCTGCTACTGGGAATCTTCTCTGTTTGAAGAGTGTTGGTGCTTTTTAGTACTGGCAGATATTTTAAGTATCAGTCCTGTCTATAAGGTAAGGATAAGGAACGGGTCCTTGACGCACCAATAAATGAAGAATCACTGAAAGGAGGAAGCGGGTGATTTCCACCAACAAGCTATATTCATGGTAGGGCAATTATAAGGCGGGTTTGGTTGGTCTTTGACAGCCACTTTCAACCTCTCAGGTACCCCATCCCCCTTTCCCACCAACTCTGTGCCAGTACAGACCTTGTTCTGTAACTTTCTCCAATACTGGTCTGATGAACTTCTCTCCTAGTCCATCACTTTAAAGTGCAATCAATCAACACTGGTTTTTCACACCTCTCTCCAGAATTTTTGAGGGGACCATAGACTAAGAGAAGGGATCAAATTCATTTTTGAATGGCGGTTATATGCAGAATTCCAGGTTAGCACTAATTTTCTTTGAGCACATCAAAGCTGGATCAGTCTACCGTTTTCTGATATGCTGTTAAAAGTCCATTATCAGTAGCTCCTTTGAAGATATGAAGATAACTTTTTTCTCTGGTTGCTTTCCTAGATTTTCTTTATGTCTTAGTTTTCTGCAGTTTCATTATGAGTTGTCTAGGCATGGGTTTCATTCTATTCTGCGTAGAATCCAGTGAGTCTCTTAAATCTGTGAATAGGTGTCTCTCATCAGTTCTGAGAAATTCTTAATCTCTACGCTAGTTTCTCTTTCATCTCTTCCTGGCGTGGCAGCGTCAGAACTTTGTACTGTATTCTCCACACCTCCTACGTACTCTTGTGTATTTCTTTTTCATTCTCTCAGTACTGCATTCTGTATAAGGTCTTCTGCCCCACCTTCCAGTTCATCATCTCCCCCTTATATTGTCACTGTCACAAATATGATTATCGAGTTTTTATTTCAACTACTTTCTTTTTTTTATTTTTAGTTTGGTTCTTTTTCAGAAATGGGGTATAACTTTTTATAGCCTCCTTTTAGTTATTTTCAACGTTGTCATTTATTTCCACAAACATATAGGCATGTTGTTTTTAAACCTGGGTCTAATAGCTGAAGTCTGTATGGGCCGCTTTCTTCTCTCTTGTTTTGCTGGTTCTTATTCCCTTGATGCTTGATTATCTTTGGAGAATAGACTGGTCACTGTCCTTAAATTATTTATGGGGTGCTCCAAAACCTAGTTCGGGTGTGCCTCCCTTCTACCTTTACAGCCTTTATTTTGGTCTTGCCAAGCACCTGGGAGCAATAACAATTGAGATCTCTTCACACCAAATTCATGGCTTAAAAGTTTCCAGCTCACCCAGGCTAAGTGTACACACAGTACAAACCCACAAGAGGGTGGTCTGTGGCCACAACGTCTCGAAGACTTTTTGTTCCTTTTCTTTTTAATTCTCCTGCCTTACTAATTACCAAGGCAAGCTTTTCAGCAGCCCCCTGAGGTTGAGGGGCAGGGGAGGCAGATTGAGATCTGGTTTATCCTTAATCTGCATGCGTATTAATTTGGGGAAGTTGTCCAATAATACTCACCAGTTTCTGAGGACCCCAGGTCTTACCTGGTATCCAGCCAACCCGTAGCGGCCACAGCAGTGTTGACAGACACTGTTAGGGGTTTTGATCATCCAGTAGTCTTCTTACCATTTGGTAGCATCCAGATATTGACCTGAAAATTCTTTATTGTGTTTTCAGGACTTTGGTTATTTTAAAATAGTAGTGTTTGTTTAAATCCATTTGAGCAGTATTTTTTGTTCGTGTTTTCAGCAAGAGTGTTGATCTGAATAACGTATTCACTATTGCCTGAAACCTGTATGACAGTAACACCAAAGCTACATTTTTATTTTTATTTTTTTAGAGAGAGAGCACGGGTGCAAGCGGTGGGGCCGGCGGGACTGGGGCAGAGGGAGAGGAGAGACAGAATCCAAAGCAGGCTCCCTGCTCAGCACAGAGCCCAATGCAGGGCTCGATCTCAACGACCCTGAGATCATGACCTGAGTGGAAATCAAGAGTCAGATGCTCAACCAACCAAGCTGCCCAGGTGCCCCCCAAAGCTACATTTTTAAAAGAGGTGAGACAGAGCCATTCCCAGTGCCCCTGAAAATTGACCTAATCTATGGGTGATATAGCAGGGTAATATTTTGACATACTTGGCAAGAATTTCCCCCACATTTCTCCATATGCCTATTTTCTTTCAGCATCTCTCAGCTTTGAATCTCCCACAGCCTCTGTTGAATCATCTGTCTCAAACTTTCCCTCCATTCTCCCCACGACTGCCACCTCCCTGACCTGGATCAAAATATGAGGGAAAAGTTCACAGCAGTCACCAGTATTCCCAGATTAGAGCAGACTCTTCCCTCAAGGGCAAAACATGTATATACACATATATGTTTTCATGCAACTGCAACACTTCACAGAATCCATGTGAAAAACCCAAGCCCCGTGTCTATGATGTAGACATTGCAATTAAATTCAACAAACATTTTCTGATGACCGCTTCTATGCCAGAAACCATGAAGAGTTCTAGAGCTAGATAAAAAAGACACCATCCCTATCCTAAAGGTGCTTGAGCTTATTATGATAATACACTAAAAACACTGTCCTCACACACATATCCAGGGTGATTACTCTTCAAAGGGACTTTATAAAATTATTTTGCCTGCTTAAAAAAAGCAGAAAGTTTGGATGTACTCTAAATTCCATTTGCAGCAAAAGGAGCAGGCGCCTCGCTACAGGTTTCAGGGGCCTAGAGCCACATGGTCAAACAAGTGAAGAGTGAATGACACAATCTGATGATCACTCCGCAGGTGTCAGCAGCACTCACACAGAGCCCCTCCCTCTGAACCCTGGTCATGGAAGGCCATGTTCTCATAAGAAGTTGGGACCAATAGCAGTGGTAATAGAGCATCCATGGGACACCAAAGGGAAATGCAAACCGCACGTTGTTACCAGGCACATTGCCTGGATAAGGCGGAACATAAATTTTGCTTTCAGCATTAGGAAAGTAGGCAAAAACACCCGAAATGTAGCCACATCTTCCAACAGTCAAGATTACTGTGAATAGGGTTCTTCATGTCTTAATGCAGCATTAGAACATTTTCCACAGATCAGATATGTTCCCCTTGTCTCATCCCCTAATGATCTCATTTGCAATTCACTGAAAACCTAGGGTGTACGGTACTACCCTGAGTGAGATTCACCAGTGAGCTAAGATGGGGTAAGTTCCTCAGCCTGTGACTGCATAGTGGAATTGCATCATACACTTAAATTTATGCAAATTCAGCTCTTTGAGCTCAGAAATAAAGATAGCTTAAATAATATCAGCAGTACCTCTCTTTCTCCTGGAATGAACACAAACTAGAAGTGAATCTGCTATTCCTTCAAAGCACCTCCGTTCCTCTATATCTCCCACAATGAGAACTGTTCCCTCAGTGAACGGGAGTCTAGGTAATTTTCCTATCCCATGCCTCTAAACGCGATCCATCTGTTATCTAGAACTAACTCAGGAAGCAGTGAGCAAAGGGAAAAATGGCTGCGTTGGGTTATTAGGTGCTGCTATGGATACAGTGAAGATCCCTGCTGTCCAATAATCTTCACTGCCTGTATTGAGCTCCACGAATAGGGTGAAAACCAAAGGCAAAAGGAGCACTCAAGACAAAAGGAGGAGGTGGCATACCCTTGGCCTTAAGAGATTAAAAACCTTCTTGGAGGAGGAGACACTTAAGAATGAGCCAGATTATTTCACAGTTGACCAACTGTCACAGAGTTTGGTGCTTTTCATCCAATAACTCTGAGGGCATCTCCATTTTATAGATGAAAAATCTAGTGGACACAAAGGTTAAATAACTTGCTTAAGGTCACACAATATGTGGTAGAGCTGGACCTCAAACCAGGTGGGTACTGTAAGGATTCCTCCCTGTGTAAGGATAATGTTAAGTTGATTAGGTTCTTAGAACACTTAATAATAAGTGAGCACTCAGTAAATACTATCTTCCCTTCTGCCCATATTGTATCCCTCTCTAGCACCTAGCTCAGAAGCAAATATTGAATAAAAGGGCCGAGAAAAAGTGGGGTGGAGGATGGGTTGAGCTGTGTAGGGCAGGAAAAATGGTACAAATCACTGGGGCTTGTCAGTGGACTCTGCAAATCCCATGTAAAGATTTCTAAGGATATAATAAAATCAGTACACAGAAATCTGTTGCATTTCTATATACTTATAACAAATTATCAAAAGAGAAATTAAGAAAACAATCCCATTACGATTGCATCAAAAAGAATAAAATACCTAGGGATAAATTTAATCAAGAAGGTAGAAGACCCGGGGGTCGCCTGGGTGGTGCAGTCGTTAAGCGTCTGCCTTCGGCTCAGGGTGTGATCCTGGCGTTATGGGATCGAGCCCCACATCAGGCTCCTCTGCTATGAGCCTGCTTCTTCCTCTCCCACTCCCCCTGCTTATGTTCCCTCTCGTTGTCTATTTCTATCTCTGTTAAATAAATAAATAAAATCTTTAAAAAAAAAAAAGGTAGAAGACCCACACACTGACACTATAAGACATTGGCGAAAGAAATTGAAGAAGACACAAATAAATGGAAAGATATTCTGTGTTCATGGTTTAGAAGAATCGATATTGTCAAAATGTCCATACTACCCAAAACAAACTACAGGTTCAATGCAATCCCTACCAAAATTCCAGTGGCATTTTTCACAGAAATAGAAGAAATAATCTTAAAATTTTCATGGAGCTACAAAAGACCCTGACGAACCAAAGCACTACTGAGAAAGAAGAACAAAGCTGAGACATCACATTTCTTAATTTTAAAGTATATTACAAAGCTATAGCAATCAAAATAGTATGGTATTGGTATAAAAACAGACCCATAGATCAATGGAACAAAACCACACATTAATTTATGAAAAAGGAGCCAAGAACATACAATGGAAAAAGGTCAATCTCTTTTAAAAATTCTGTTTAGCAAACTCAATAGCTGCATGTGAAAGAATGAAACTGGACCACTATCTTACACCACACACAAAAAGTAACTCAAAATGGATTCAAGACTTGAACGTAAGACCTGGAACCATGAAATTTCTAGAAGAAAACATAGGCTGGTGTTATACGCAAACAATGAATCACAGAACACTACATCAAAAACTAATGAAGTACTGTATGGTGACTAACATAACATAATAAAAAAATTAAAAAAAAAAAAGAAAACAGGCTGTAACTTTTTGACATTGGTCTTGGTGATAATTTTTTGATTTGACCCCCAAAGCAAAGGCAACAAAAGCAAATATAAACGGGTGGGACTATATCATACTAAAAAGTTTCTGCGCAGCAAAGGAAAACATCAAAAAACTGAAAAGTTAACCTATCAAATGAGATAAAATATTTGCAAATCATATATCTGATAAGAGGTTAATATCCAAAATAATATAAACAAGCCATACAACTTCATAGCAAAATGAAAACAACAAACAAAAAAACCCCCAATCCAGTTATAAAATGGGCAGAGGATGTGAATAACCATTTTTCCAAAGATGACATGCAGATGACCAACAGGTGCATGAAGAGATGCTGAGCATCACTAATCATCACAAATCGAAACTATAATGAGATGGCACCTCACACCTCTTAGAAAGGCTATTAGTACACTAACATCAGGTGTTGGTGAGGATGTGGAGAAAAAGAAACCCGTGTGCATTATTGATGGGAATGTAGTTTGGTGCAGCCCTATAGAAAACAGTATGAACGTTCCTCAAAAAATTAAAAATACATCTACCGTATGATCCAGCAATTCCACTGGTGAGTATTTACCAAAGAAAATGAAAAGACTCAAAAAGATGTATGCATCCCCATTTCATTGCAGCATTATTTACAACAGCCAAGATATGGGAACAACCCAAGTGTCCAACAATATATGCATGGTGAAAGAGATTGTGGTGGTGGTGGTGGTGTGTGTACAATGGAATATTATTCAGCCATAAAAAATAAAATCTTGCCATTTACAATGGCATGGATGCATGGACGTACCTTGAGAGCATTATGCTAAGTGAAAGTAGTGAGGCAGAGAAAGACAAATACCATGTGATCTCACTTACAGGTTGAATCTTAAAAAAAACAAAAACCGAAAAACTCAACCTCATAGATACAGAGAACAGGCTAGTGGTTGCCAGAGGCAGGGAATGCGGTGGAGGGTAGAATTGGTGAAGGGGATCAAAAGGCACAAACTTACAATTATACAATAAGTGCGTCCTGGGGATGTAATGTGCATCATCGTGCCTATAGTGAATAATACTGTCTTGTATATTTGAAAGTTGCTAAGAAAGTAGATCTTAAAAGTTCTCATCACAAGAAAAAAAATTCTGTAACTACGTATGGAACTTAATGCTAACTAGGCTTACTGTGGTGATCATTTCACAATATATACAAATATCAAATCATTATGTTGTACACCTGAACTAATATAATGTTGTATGATAATTATACCTCAATAAAAAGGAGTGAAAACTTGAAAAAAAAGATTTCCAGCTGGTCTTCTATTACTGAAAAGTTGAATATAAGATCTTCGTTGGGACATCCAAACCTACTATATATAAATATTTGTTGATTGATTTTCCAAAAAAATACTTATTCACACTTATGGTATTATATGATATACTATATATTAATGTGTATATGTGTGTATATATATATATTTTTTTAATTTGGCTATCACATGGGAGTACTTTCATCTTTTTTCTTTTTTTTTAAGATTTTATTTATTTATTTGACAGAGACAGAGACAGCCAGCGAGAGAGGGAACACAAGCAGGGGGAGTGGGAGAGGAAGAAGCAGGCTCATAGCGGAGGAGCCTGATGTGGGGCTCGATCCCAGAACACCGGGATCACGCCCTGAGCCGAAGGCAGACGATTAACCGCTGTGCCACCCAGGCGCCCCAACTTTCATCTTTTTTCTAACTCATGTACAGCGGGCATTGTTGTTCTCGATGTCTGTATAACCTTCCTATTTGAAGGAATTCCCCCTCCTCTGGCAGCTTGAGCTCAAGCATGGCCACGTGGCCTCAGTACAACTTGAAAATTGCTCCTGTCTATGCTGAATCTTGAGAGGCTGCTCAGCTGGTGATAATTCATGGTGAAGTCCGATAGCATAGAGGGCATGACCAGTGCAGCAGAGCCCATGGAGAAGATGCAGAGGCCTGATGCCCATGGGGCCGGCAGAGGCCATGGTACTGTGTCCAGCAAACAGATTCTGCGGTGGGTTAGGCCTTCTTCCGCGGCCCGTGTGCTTCTGATACATGCTAGAATTGGTGTCTGTTATTTTCAACCAAGAGCCCTGCTTAGTATGGTGTCCAATAGCCCGCCCACAAACAAAAGATGGTATGATGGGCTCAAGAGTAATTTTGAAACCTGAAGAAAAGACCCAAATATCACATTGATTTTAACAATAGCCAAAGCAAGTTTGGGAGAGCAAGTAACCATTCCAAATTGTCCCTGAGTTAGGTAACCATTTACGGAAATAATACTTCTTTCTCTCTAGATGTATGGGTGTCAAGAAAACAGCTGGAGTCTATCATAAAACCAGGCCTGACCCTTGGCTCTATGTGGTTCAGTTGGTTCCCTGGCTCATTTCTTATTTTATCCAAAGCCAGGTCAGACCGTCCGGGTGGAATGTTCATAAAAACCAAAACCTTAGTGTGAACATTTTCTTTAAGGTCAGTGTAATTTACAATCTGTCCGGAGAAGCTTTTAGAGATGTAGGATGTGATGTGGAATGTGGCTGTAATCCACAATGCACTCTCATTACCCTTCCCTCCTATTAGAAATTGATTCTGGCACAGCTCCTTCAGGTGGAAAGTGACTCTGTCAGCAACTGCTGTTTCGTTTTTCACACATTTGTGTTCCCCCTACCAGAGTATTAAAGCCTCCTTAATGTTTAGGAAAGGTTAAAAACAGTTATCACCAACATTTAGAGTTTCATATCTCCCTGTTATTTCTACTGTGCTTTGCTCCTTGGGCAATTAGCAATCATGTGGAGTGGAAGATCTTTTCCTCAAATTACCTGAGCTTGACTACTCTGTATGCCAAGTGACCCCGAAGGAAAACATGCCCAAACAAGTCAGCTGGCTCTGACTGTAGTTGGCAGCACTTATCTCCCTTTTTCCCTACCCTTATGGATCTTCCTTGCACTTTAGGAAAAGATAACACTGTCACCAAACTACGGACACCTTGCAACTTGACTCTAGACAGATCCAGAGAACACACCGGACTTTTTCCATAGATGAATTGAAGCTGCCGAAGAGGATGGTCAGCTCATCTCTGTATGTGGCCATTAGCATTCCCATAACTTTCAGGGTGTTGGGTAGTGTGATGATTAATTTTATTTGTCAATTAGATGAGATCACAGATGCCCAGCTATTTGGCTAAAAATTATTTCTGGGGTGTCTCCAGATAAGAGTGTTTCCAGATAAGACTAGCATTTGAACTGGACTGAGTAAAACAGATTTCCCTTCCTTGCATGGGCAGGCATCATCCAATCTGTTGAGGATCTGCACAGAACAAAAAAGTGGAGGAAAAGAAAATTTGCTCTCTGCCTGACTGCTTGAGCAGAGACATTCATCTTCTCCTCCCTCAGGCTGAGACTTACACCATCAGCTCCCCTGGTTCTTAGGCCTTTGGACTTGGATTAAATTACACCACTGGCTTTCTTGGGTCTCTGGCTTGCAGATGGCAAATCATGGGACTTCTCAGCCTCCATAATCAAGTGAGCCAATTCCCCATAATAAATCTCTTTTATTAATTAACCAATAATCCTATTGGTTCTATTTCTCTAAAGAACCTCGACTGATACAGATAGTATCTCTTAATAGTGCCCATGGTGTTCACTTCCTGATATCATGCTTTTTAACCTGTTTCAATTCATGTATACCTCCTTTGGTTAAATATAAAATATTCTTTCACCCCATACATTGAACATTACATCTTCCACAAGTAGATTCTGTTTAATCTTCTTTAAACTTGTTCATTTTTCAAGTTTCCAAATATGGAAGCATATTGAACATGCCTTTTAAAAATGAAGTAGATTGCCTAGAGATTTGTGTTGGCCTCTTTGGGGAGGAAGCTCCTGGTTAACGGTCATGGATTATGACAGACATAATGGGTGGGCCCAACAGCTACCTCAATCTTCTTATTGCCATCCACTTTAAACACCAAGAAGCTTTCCCAATTTTTCCTGCACTGAGGAATGGCCCTATGGCATGTTATCGTGGCAGTGATAGGTAAGTAGATGTCTGCTGCTTTGCTTTCCTAAGAAAGGGACAGACATAGCCGACTCCATCTCTCCATGTCTTAACTTGGGGAAGTTCACCACCTCTAGCAACCTCAGTCTTTTTAATGTAAAATGATAATAGCGTCTAATTCATGGATTGCTACAAGAGTTATAAGCATAAGTGAGGATAACTTTTAAAAAATATTAACCCATTTTTTTGTATCTCATATTTCTTACCCTTCATGCTACAACTTTCCTCCCCCCACCAATACCTTATTCACGGTCAACTATTTTATGGTCCCTACCCTAGGGATGAGATATACTGGTGAAAACAGATATACAAGGAGTTTCTTCTAGACACTGAGTAGGTAGAGGTGAGAAAAGAAAGGACTCAGGACATAGACTAGAGAATTCAAGATATTTTAAAATTTATAAATATTAGTATTTGATTTCCACTTCCAGGAAAATGAAGTAGATGTACTTTTCCCTCTTCCTCTTCCTAAATATAACAGACCAGCCAGGGACCCCAGGACCGAAATAATGACACCATGGTGAGCTTCTTTTTGCACTGTATATCCCAGACTTGGAGCTGAAGAGACAGCAACCTGGAAACCCCAATGGGCACAAAAAACAACAAAAGTCCCCCAAAAACCTGTTCTCACTAGCCAATAGACCAGGAAAGGGGCAGCCTAGAAAGGCAGAAAATTTTTAGATGATAACCTCTTCAGTCTAGCCAAACACTACAGAAAAAAAAACAACAACCCTGCTTCTCCACCCCCACTCATGTCAGTAAAGACTAAGTAGTGAGCCTAGACTTCCACCTTCATCAAGCTGCGTGACATGTCTCAACCCTCTTGTTGCAGTGGTGTCAGAGAAGGTCAGTAGAGAGCTGGAAACTTTATCCTCACTGGTTGATAAGGAGGTCCACCCCTCCACCGTGTCAGCAGAGACCATATGGGAGCCTGGACTTCTACCCCAATCTGTCAGTAATGATGTCAGTAATGACCCACTGGGGTGGTAGCAGAAGAGGCCTAGTGGAGAGTTAGCCATAAAGGACGTCACCCTCTCTTCCACCCTCATGATGTTATTGGAGGTCATGTGGGGAACACCAATGAGACACTCCTACCCCTCCCGGCTACAGAGATATCAGTAGAGGCCTAGTGACAAACTAGAACTTCTACCTCCACCTAACAGTAACAAGGAGCTTCCCCCACCCTGCTCTCAGATATCAGTGGAGGCCAAGTGGAGAATCTGGGTTTCCACTGGTATCTGGCAGTAATGAGATTCCCTTCTCCCTTCTGACCCCCAGCCACTAGAGTAGTATCAGAGGAAGTCAGCTAAAACAGAAGGTTCAAATAAGATCAAGAGTCAAATGTCATGCCCCAAATGTCCAGATTTCAATTGAAAATCACTCATCATACATTTCAAGGTGAGTGGAAAAAGACAATAGATGTCAACACCAAGACACCCGAAATGTTAGAATTATGTGACAAAGAGTTCAAAGCAGCCATGATAAAAATGCTTCATGAGCAATTATGAACATGCTTGAAACAAATGAAAAGTAAGAAGAAAGTCTCAGCAAAGAAACAAAAGAAGAACGTCACATCATCAGAGTCCTGGAAGGAGAGGAAAAACAGGATGAGGCTGATAACGTATTCAAGGAAGTAATGGCTGGAAACTTCCCAAATTTGCTGAAAGACATAAACCATAAAAAAAATTCAAGATACTAAGAGCACGCCCAACATGATAGACCCAAAGAAACCCATACCAAGAGTACATCATAGTCAAACTTTGGAAAAGACAAAGAAAAAAATCTTGAAAATAGTAAGAGAGAAATGACACTTGTGGGGAAAGACCATTTGATGACAGATTTCTCATCAGAAACCATGGAAGCAGTGAAAGTAGGACATTTTTCATATACTGAAAGAACTATCAACCCAGAATCCTATATTCAGCAAAAATAACATTCAGGATTAAAGAGAAAAATCAAGACATTCTCAGATGAAGGAATATTAAGAAAACTATTAAGAAAACTATCACCAGCAGACCTACTCTAAAAGAATGACTAAAGGAATTTCTCACAAAAAAAGGAAATAATAAAAGAAGGAAAGGTGAAACATCAGGAAAGGAAAAAAAAAGCTTGGTAAGCAAAAATATGGGTAAATACAATAGACTTTTCTTTTCTCATATGTTTTCTATATTATGCTTGATAATTAAAGAAAAATTATACCACTGTCTGATACAGTTCTAAATGTATATGGGGAAATATTTAAGACAATTATATCATAGGTGGGAGAGGGTAAAAATATGTGAAGGTAAATAAAGTTTCTCCACTTCATATGAACTGGTAAAGTGATATTAGTAGATCATGACGTTATGCATTTATACAGTAACACCTAGATTAACCACTAAAAAAGCTATACAAGGAGATGTACTAAAAATATAATGGAAGCCATAGCAATCTTGAGAAAGAAGAACAAACCTGAAAGTGTCACACCTCTTTGATCTACTACAAAGTTAGAGTAATCAAAATAGTACGAAACTTGCCCAAAAGTAGACACATAGATTGGTGGAACAGAATAGAGAGTCAAGCTTATTTTGTCGATTATTCTATGACAAAGAAGGTGGGAATATACAATGGGGGAATAGACAGTCTCTTCAATAAATGGTTCTGGGAAAACTGGACAGCTACATGAAAAAGAATGAAAGTGGACCATTTTTTTAATACCATGCACAAAAAGAAGCTCAAATGGATTAAAGACCTAAATGTGAAAACATAAAACTCCTAGAAGAAAACATAGGCAGTAATCTCTTTGACATCAACCATAGCAACATTTTTCTAGCTATGTCTCCTTACACAAGGGAAACAAGAGCAAAAATAAACAATTGGGACTACACAAAAATTACAAGAAAAAAAAACCCACAAAAACTTTTGTGCATCAAAGGAAACCATCAACAAGATGAAAAAGCAACCTACTCAATGGGAGAAGTTATTTGTAAATGATATATCTGATAAAAGGTTAATATCCAAAATGCTTAAAGAACTTACACAATTCAACACCAAAGGAACCAATAATCTGATTAAAAATTTGTAGAGAGGGGCGCCTGGGTGGCGCAGTCGTTAAGCGTCTGCCTTCGGCTCAGGGCGTGATCCCGGCGTTACGGGATCGAGCCCCACATCAGGCTCCTCTGCTGGGAGCCTGCTTCTTCCTCTCCCACTCCCCCTGCTTATGTTCCCTCTCTCACTGGCTGTCTCTCTCTCTGTCAAATAAATAAATAAAATCTTAAAAAAAAAAATTGTAGAGGACCTGAATAGACATTTTTTGAGAGACATACAGATGGTCAACAGACACGTGAAAAAATGCTCAACATCACAAATCATCAGGGAAATACAAATCAAAGTCACCCTGAGTTATCACCTCACACCTGTCAGAATGGCTATTATCATAAAGACAAGAAATAACAAATGTTGATGAGGATGTGGAGAAAAAGGAACCCTTGTGTACTGTTGGTAGAAATGTAAGTTGATGCAACCACTAAGGAAAACAGCATGGAGGTTCCTCAAAACATTAAAATAGAAATACCACATGATCCAGTAATCCACTAGTGGGTATTTACCCAAGAAAATGAAAAATATATATGCAGCCTTATGTTTATTGCAGTATTATTTATAATAGCAAGATATGAAAGCAACCCAAGTGTTCACCAAAATATCACTCAGCTATAAAAAGAACATAGTCTTGCCATTTGTGATGACATGGATGGATCTAAAGGGTATTGTGTTAAGTGAAGTAAGTCAGACAGAGAAAGAAAAACACCATATCATTTCACTCAAATGTGGAATCTAAAAAACAAAACAAATGAACAAAAACAACAACAAAAAAACGAACAGATGCTTAAATACAGAGAGTAAATTGATGGTTTTCAGAGGGAAGGGAAGTGAGGGACAGACAAAATGGGTGAAGGGTAGTGGGAGGTACAAGCTTCTGGTGTGAAATGCACATGTCACTAGAATGAAAGGTACAGCATAGGGAATATAGTCAATGATATTGCAATAGTGTTGTATGGTGAGAGATGGTAGCTACACTTGTGGTGAGCATACCATAATGCATAGAGCTGTCAAATCACTATTTTGTACACCTGAAACTAATGTAACATTGTGTGTCCACTATACTTCAATAATATAAAAAAAATCTTTCCACAAAGATAAATCCTGGGCCAAATGGTTTAACTGGTAAATCTTACCAAATACCCAATGAGAAATTAATATCAAAATTTCACTGACACTTTGAAAAAAATTATCGCAAGTAAAGAACATTATGGACCAATATAACTAATGAATATAGATACAGAAATCCTCAAAATATACTAGCAAACTGAATTGAGCAACATATAAAAATGATCAGACTATGACCAAGTGGGATGATTTCATAAATGCAGTGTTTAACGTTTAACATCAATCAATGCAATACACAATGGAATAAAAAACAAAAATATCATTTCTATAGACCCAGAAAAGTATTTGTCAAATCCAAAACCTATTTGTGATAAAAACCTAAACAGGCTTTTAGTAAACAAAAATTTCTGAGACCTACTAAAGGGCACCTATGAAAAACCCATAACTAACTTCACACTTAATGGTGAAGACTGGATGTTTAGGAACAAGATAAGTATATTTAATTTGCACTCTATTCAACATTATACAGGAGGTATTGGCCAATGGAACTCTGAAGAAAAGAAATAAAATTCTACAATTTGGAAATGAAAAAATACATTATGGCTAAATCAAATTGGAATTCTTTTTTTTTTTTCCCCAAAGTAAGCTCTATGCCCAGTGTGGGGTTTGAACTCATGACTCTGAGATCAAGAGTTGCATGCTCTACTGACTGAGCCAGCAGGCACCCCCAAAATGGAATTCTTTAAAAGGGTCAAGTAACCCACAGGAAGGCAGGGAAAAAGAAACAGAAAAGTGAAAAGCAGAACAAACAGAAAACAAAAAATAAAATTGCTAACTTAAATTTTGACAGAGCAATAATTTCATTAAATATAATTGACCTAAGTACACTAAATAAAAGACAAGGATTGGCAGAGTGGATTAAAAACTGACCCAACTATATGTTATCTACAAGAAACTCATTTCAACTATGATACAGGCAGATTGAAAGTAAAAGGATGGAATAGATATATTACACACACATTACTTAAAAGAAAGCAGAGGTAGTTGAATTATTTCAGATAAAATAGACTTCAGAGAAAAGAAAATATCCAGACAGAGAGACATTATATAATGATAACAAGATTGAGCCACCAAAAAGAACACTAAATAGGTATGTACCAAACAATAGAGCCACAAATATGTGAAACAAAAAGTGATACAACTAAAAGGAGAATAAGACAAATCCACAATTATAGTTGGAGACTTCAACACTCCTTTCTCAAGGACATAGCAGAGCTCTGAATTCAGCACCACCATCAACAAACAGGATATAATCAACATATACAGACCATGCTGTCAAACAATTTGAGAATACACATTCTTTCCAAATGCCCACAGAATATGTACCAAGATAAACTATATCTTGGGCCATAGAATACATTTTTAAAAATGTAAAAGAATTTGAAATAATACAGTGTGTTCTCTGACAATTGAATCAAACTAGAAATCAGTAACTGAAAGATAATGGGAAAATCTCCAAACAGTTGAAAACTGAACAGTACACATCGAAATAATCAATGAGTCATGGAGGAAGTTTCAAGGGAAAAGAAATGCATTGAATGGAATGAAAAATAAAAGTAAAATGTAATCAAAATTTTGGAAGCATTGCTGACAAGGAAATGTATGGCACCAAATATCTACATTAGCAAAGGGGAAAGGTCTAAAATCAATAATATAAGCTCTCACCTCAAGAACCTAGAAAATGAAGAGCAATATAAATCCAAAACCAGCAGAAGGGTTAAAAAAAATCTGTTCCGTAAGAACAGAAATTGGTGAACTTAAAACAGAAAAATAACAAAGAAAAATTAATAAAATAAAGAGCTAATCCTTTGAAAAGATCAATAAACTAGACAAATCTCTAGTAAGACTGACAGAAAAGAGAGGGGACACAAATTACCAATACTGGAAATGAACAAAGGCTATTATTACAGACTTTTCAAAATCAAAAGGATCATAAAGGAATAATACAAACAACTCTGCATAAATATGAAATGGATCAATTTCTAAAAGAAACACAAATTATCACAACTCACAACTAATATGAAATAGTTTGAATAGTTTTATGACCATTAAGGAAATTGAGTTCACAATTTTAAAACTCCGAGAAAAGAACTCGCCAGGCCCAAATAGTTTCACTGGAGAATTCTACCAAGTGTTTAAAGAGGAATTAACATTAATTCTACACAATCTCTTCTAGGAAAAAGAAGAGAAGACTTTCCACTTCACTTTATAAAGCTAGTGTTACCCTAATACCAAAACTAGACAAAAACAATACCAAAAATCCCACCCTACAGACTAATACCCCTCATGAACTTAGAGACACAAAAATCCTCATTACAATTATATATTATGGCACCTATAATTCACCCATACGTAAGATAATTACACAGTGACGCTTGCTATATAGCTATAGTAATCAAGACTATGTGGTACTGGAAGAGGGATATCCACATAGATCACTGAACAGAATAGGGAACCCAGAAATGGATGCACGCAAATATGTCTGATTTTCACAAAAGTGAAAAAATAATTCAATGGAAGAAATGCAGCCTTTTCAACAAATGATACTGGAGCAGTTGGGTATTTTATGGGAGAAAAGAAGAGAACCTCACTCTAAGTCTCATTCTTTCTACAAAAAGTCAAAGCGTATAACGGACTTAAAAGTAAAACATAAAGTTGTAGAGCTTTTACAGAAAGAACAGGAGAAAACCTTCAGATCTAGAGGTAGGTAGAGTTCTTAGACTCAAACCGAAAGCACAATCCGTAAAGGGGAAACAATTGACAAATTGGACTTCATTGAAACTGAAAACTTGTGCTCTGTGAAAGACCCGGTGAAGAGGATAAAAAGACAAGCTACAGACTGGGAGAAATATTCACATACCACATATCTGACAAAGGACTAGTAACTAGAATATACAAAGAATGCTCAAAACTCAACAGTAAAACAAACAAATCCGCTCAATTATTTTTTAAAATATTTATTGATTTGAGAGGGGCGCCTGGGTGGCACAGTCATTAAGCGTCTGCCTTCGGCTCAGGGCATGATCCCAGCGTGATGGGATCAAGCCCCACATCAGGCTCCTCCGCTGGGAGTCGGCTTCTTCCTCTCCCACTCCCCCTGCTTGTGTTCCCTCTCTCGCTGGTCTCTATCTCTGTCAAATAAATAAATAAAATCTTAAAAAAATATATTTATTTGAGAGAGAGAGAGAAAAACACAAGCTGGGGGAAACAGAGGGAGAAGCAGACTGCCCACCGAGCAGGGAGCCCGACGCAGGGCTGCATCCCAGGACCCCGGAATCCTGACCCGAGCTGAGGGCAGACGCTCCACCGACCGAGCCACCCAGGCACCCCACAAATAACTCAATTATTAAATGGGCAAACAACATGGAGATTTCACCAAAGAAAATATAGAGAAGGCAAATAAACACACAGAAAGACGTTCATCATTAGCCATTAGGGAAATGCAATTTAAAACCACTTGAGATCACCATTCACTAATCAGAATGGCCGAAATGCTGATGAGAACGCAGAGCAGATAGACCACTCATACATTGCTGGTGGGAACATAAAATGGAAAGACCACTCAGGATGATGGTTTAGCACTTTCTTAAAAAAATGAAACATGCATCTACTATACAACTTAGCCATTGTACTAGGCTTCTATTCTAGAGAATGAAACTTATGCTCACACAAAAACCTGCACACAAACGTTTATAGCAGCATTATTTGTAATAGCCCAAACTGGAAACAATCCAGCTGTCCTTCATCAGGTGAATGGCAAAACAATCTGTGGCACATACACACTGTGGAATACTATTCAACAGTGAAAAAGGATCAACGATCAATACATGTCACAACCTGGATGAATCTCCAGAGAATGATGGTGAGAGAAAAAAGCCAATTCCAAAAGATTACATATTATATGACTTCACGGATGAAATGACAAGATCATGGAAATGGAGAACAGACCAGTAGTTGCCAGGGTTAAGGATGCCAAGTGTGAGAGGGAAGTAAGTGTGGCTAAAAGGGCAGCATCAGGAATGCTTGGGTACGGTAAAGTCTGTATCTTGACTGTATCGATGCTAATATCCTAGTTGTGATATTACAGTACAGTTTTTCAAGATGTTTCCATTAGGAAAACTGTTAAAGTGACATCTCTGTATTTTTTCTTACAACTGCATGTTAATTTACAATTATCTCATAATTAAAAATTCAATTAAAAATATCAATACTTTGTTGAAATGATGTCTTTTATTATTTATAAAACAACTTCTATTGTGAACTACTGTTCTAGAAGTGTAAACAAGTAGTTTTTTTTACTGAACTTTGTATTTTGAACTACTTTTAGACTTACAGAAAAAATTGCAAAATAGTACAGAGCTTCCATGTATCCTTCACATATACGCTCCCAATTGTTAACATCATATATAGACATAGTATAATATCAGAACTAGGGAATTCATGTTGGTACAATATCATTAACCAAATTCAAGACTGCAAACTTCCACAAATTTTTCCATTAATGTTCCCTTTTTTGTTGTAACAGGATCCTATTCAGGACCCTACATTGCATTTAGTTGTCATTTCTCCATGTTCTGTGATCAGCCCCAATTGTTACTCAGTCTTTCCTTGTCTTTCCCAACCTTGGCATTCCCAAAGAGCAGTTGTTTTGCTGAATGTTTCTCATTAGCAGCCTGTCTGGTGTCTTCTTGTGATTGGACTGAGCTCTTGTGCTATGAAGACACCCAAAAGCTCCTAGCTTCTAAAATTGGGAAGGATTCTTAGGGGAAGGGAGGGCTTGGGAGGTAATTCACAGCTACTTCTGAGTCCTATAGAAAAAGGTCCTTCCACTCCTGGACTTGAAGAGGCGTCCCTGGGAAAAATACCACAGAAGTGCCACATAGACTTGTGCAACTTAAGAGTGAAAGGAACCCATGTCCCTTTCCTGGACAGACAGGTGGAGGGACCTTTCAGTCAGCATGGACAGGCAATATCAAAAGTATTACATACATCCCCCTCATTCTGCCACCACATCTAGATGCAATCAAGAGGCTGGATAGACCCTCCAAACTGGCTATTCGTTTAGCAGAATAGGGGCTCAGACTAGAATCTATTTTGAATTAAAAAAAAAAAAAGGTTACGGGGGAATGGGACAGACTGGTGATGGGTAGTAGTAAGGAGGGCACGTATTGCATGGTGCACTGGGTGTTATACGCAACTAATGAATCATGGAACTTTACATCAGAAACCAGGGATGTACTGTATGGTGACTAACATAATATAATAAAAAAAACATTAAAATAAAAAAAATAAAGGTTACATTTCTTAACCTCTGAGCTGTGACTTGGGATTTATACCCATTGGTAAGGATTGAATAAATGACAGCGGATATAGTGAATAATGGTATATATGCACAGAAGTGTGTGGATGAGTAGGAGTGTGTGTTTGTTCTGAGCACAAACAGCACCATGTTCAAAGGCATGGAAGTAGAAGGTGGCCTGGGTACTTTGGGAACCGCAGACCATTCATGGGAAAGTAACCAATCGGCTCTACTTGTCAGGGCAGGGGGGCTTCTATCCAGATTGTGCTGTATTCCTTCTATTGCACAGTGATGTGTGTAATGTACCAAGTTGTGATGCCATAAAAACATCTTTTTATGAAATGCCATAATCACCCCCTGGGTAATGGTGCTGTATGCTTTTGGTTCTCCAGACCACCCCAGAGGGTGTGCTGTCATTGACCATGAAGGGGAGCCCTTGGCATGTTTCCGAGTGTAGGTGGGAAGACTGGCCTCTTCTTCTGGGTGATAAGCAGGTGCAGTGACAGCTCAGCTGTTCCGCCACCGATAAAACTCCCAGCACTCCGCAGTCCTTTAGGGACTGAATCTGTGCACATTTCCAGACTTAGGGAATGACAGCATTTTAGACCAGTGAGGTTCTTAGAGGGTCCAGCACCCTAAATTTACAAATGAAGAGACTGGGTTGCAAAGAGGGAAGGGTAGCTTGTGCAAGCGTGTCCAGCCAGCCAGTGACTGAGTCTTTGGGCTCTAGGTTCCCAGCCCAGTGTTTGTGGCTACTTTTCCATGTTTCATGCTCCTCTGGGGTAGCCTTCTCCTGGGGAAACACTACCTGCCCTTCCAGCCCACCTAAATCCAATCCAGCTTTCAAAACCCACCTCATATATCTCAGGAACTGACCTCCCCCGTGGCAATTCTTGTCAATACTAGTAGTTGGCAATGAAACAAGTATTATCTTAATGTCTTATCTTCTAAAGTTGTTCTATCAGCTTAAATAGGTTTTTTTGCTTTTACTTCACTTTTTAAGCCTTTATGCATTACCTTATCCAATGAAATGGTTTCATTCTGGAGCACAGGCTTTTGTGTGTGTGTGTGTGTGTGTGTGTGTGTGTGTGTGTGTGTGTGTTTGTTCCTGCAACAGTACCAGCGCCGTACCATGCACAAGTGCACACGTAATAAGCACTGGCTGATTCGATGCTGCTAGCCCAAGCTCACCGCAGCGTGCTATGGGACACAAAGGAGTGTCATATGAAGGCTAATAATATGGGTTCAAGAGTCAGTAGCCTAGCTTTGGCAAGCTGTGTGTGAACTTGGGCAAGTTGCTTCAGGGTTTTTGGGGGGGATGCTTTTTAAGTTTTCGTTTACATTCCAGTTAGTTAACACGCAGTGTCATATGAGTTTCAGGCGTATAATACGGTGCTCATCACTAGTGCCCTCCTTAATCCCCGTCACCTATTTCCCCCACCCCTGACCCCCACCCCTGTTCTGTTCTCTAAGTTGCTTCAGTTTTGAGCCTTGGTTTTCTTTTCTGCAATATGGGATGATGATAGTTCTCCTAGGACTGACAAGTGGATTAAATCAATCTCTCTGGCATATAACATACCTTATATACCCGTGGTCACAGCCATAAACCTTTGGTTGATGGCAGCTATTACTACTACTAACATCATGTCATGGGTTGGAAATCACTGAAGTTCTATTAACTCCATGGAGCTCTGTGGCCTTAAACTAATCCTTCCACAGGCATTTCAACACCTCATAGAAGGGTCACAGGGTCCAGGCAGGGGCGTGTGCGTATGTCCCCATAACTGTCATCCATTCTTATTCTTACCCTACTCTGATCCATAAAAAAAGTGGTGTGTATTCGATACATAAAAGCATATGTGTGTGTGTGTGTGTGTGTATGTCGTGCACACACAACACACATTTGCAGGGCACCCCTTCCAAAAAACCGTTCAGGGGCTTGCCGGAGTCTCTCCTTGCATAAATACTTTCAGCCACTAGGCGGTGCCTTGGTGCCTCGATTCTTCTCAGGGCAGCGTTTTTTGCTAGTTCCCACCAGGGAGTCAGCTGTAAAAGCCTAAGTGAATCTTTCTTTCTCCACCTACTGCAGACTGTGCAAATCATTGCCTCAGCTGATTCAGATGTATTATGATGTGCTGGGAAACCCGAGCATTCTCTCATCCTGTGGAGATTAATTACCTTGAAATAGTCATTGGATTAAAAGTATTTAAACATGCACTGTTTAAAGCTCAGTGCTGCAAAATGCCATACTCAAGATATGTATTATGGGTATTAAATAATTAACTTTAGTGTGTGAGAGAAAGGGAAATGAAGGGGGAAGAAAGAGTGGGAGGGTGGGGGAGATCTTATTTAGTGCTAAACCAGCGGTGAGACTGACAGTAGCCAAGTCTAAAGCTTTCCACAAATCAGCTCAATCCTGGCTTCTCAATTATTAGAATGATGTGACCTTGGGCAAAATACTTATCCTCTCCAAGTCTCAGCTTCCACATCTTTAAAAGGGAATGACAGTGCCTCAGAAGTAGAAATTTCATGTGGCTAAGACATGGAAAGCACGGGCTGTCATGCCTAACTCATGGTAGGCACTCATACAAAGCGAGATTCAGGGTTTGCCTTTGCTTCTTTAGACCCAGAGATGGCCTTGGTCCCGGCTCTGTGGCCCTCTCCTTCCTCCCCCGTGCCAAGCTGCTCTCCCTCAGGTCTGGGAGAAGCTCGAGAGTGTGGGTATTAGGTGCACAGACTCAGGAGGCTGGCTGCCCTGGTCCACGGCCCCGCTCTAGCACAGACCAGCTACGCAAACTTGGGCAAGCATCTTACACCCTCACTGCCTCCTTGGGGTGCCTGGGTGGCTCAGTCAATTAAGTGTCCGGCTCTTGGTTTCAGCTCAGGTCCTGATCTCAGGGTCATGAGATTGAGCCCTGGGTCCGGCTCTGTACTCCGTGCCCGGAGTCTGCTTGAGATTCTGTCTCCCTCTGCCCCTCCCGCTTATGCTTTCTCTCTCTAAATAAAGAAATAAATCTTAAAAAAAAAACAAAAACCCAAACCCTCTCAATGCCTCAGTTTCTTTATCTGTAAGGGAGATGATAATAGCGCCTTACCTGATAGGGCTGCTGTGAGGGACGGAGGAGTCACCACGTAGGGATCGACGAGAGCAGTACCCGTCGCGCAGACAGGGCTCCGCAGGTGTTGCTTCCTGTGATCATTTCAGGTTCAATTCAGACCCCACCTGTGTTTAGTTCTGAGCCGGCCTTCACACGCAATGTAGGGGCTCTTTCGCCTCCTGGTGCCCTATCCTGTTTGTCTCGGTGCCATGTTCAGGCCTTGGACCTTCTAGAAGCTCCTATGTAGGCCCGACCTTCCCCAAGTGTCTCCTGCTCCATGCTCTAAGCCAAGCCTCCCCTCTGTTACTCATTCAGATTCATTCCTCCTTAGTCCCTGATTTGTGGCCGCTGTAGGAAATAGAGCAACCCAACTAATTCATATTAAGATGCTAATGGCTGAATACAAGCTCCAGGGGGACAGAAGTCTGGTCCGTTTTATTCACTGCTTATCCCTAGTACCTAGGAGGTGCCTGAACATGGGAAGTACTCCATAAATACTATTGCATGACTCTTTGGATCTGTGGGAACATAAAATCTTCATTGAAAGTAATGCATCTTGAACGGTGGGATTTCAGACGTCTTGACAACTAAAGAGGAAAATGTTGAAGTCAGGGACTCCTAAGTGTGTCCCCGAGATCACCGCGGCTAGGGGAACTTCTACTTCATTTATATATACAGCTCTATTTTTTATTTTTTTTACTTTTTATTTTGAAATGAATTTTGACTTAAAGAAAAGTTGCAAAAAAGAAAAATAAAGCACCCATCTCTCAGCTTATCCTGAATTTTAATGTTAACACCTTCCACAGGGCAGGGACGGAAACTACGAAACCATGAAGTTAACATCGGTACTCTTAATGTTAATCTCTGTGCTATGAATTAGCATTAACTAAACCCTGGGGCTAACTTGAGTGTCACCAGTCCTTCCACGGATGAGGCTCTCACGTTGCACTTACTTGCTATGTCACCATAGTCTCCTCCAATCTGTGACAGTTCCTCAGTCTTTCCTTGTCTTCGGTGACTTGCCACAGTGCAGTATAACTGGTCAGCTGGATGTTTTTCACGACTAGATTGAGGTTATGGATTTTTGCAGGAATCCAGAGGGATGTGACCTTCTCAGCAGATGTATCAGAGGGCACATGATGTCAATATGTCTTTTTACTGCTGATAATTAACCTTGATCACTTGGTTGAAGTGGTGTCTGCTGAGTTTCTCCACTGTAAAATTGCCATTTCTCCCTTTAAAAGTAATAAATGTCTTGAGGGAGATATTTTGAGACTATGCAAATACTCTCTTTCTCCTCAAACTTTCCCACACTAACTTGAGCATCCATTGGTAGATTTCCCCATAATAATTATCACTGTAGTGTTTGCCTCGTGGTGATTTTTTTTTTATCTTTCTCATTTCTTTTGCATTTACTTATTTGAATTTTTTTGCAAGGAAGAGCTGTCCCTTCTCCCCCATTTATTTATTTATGCAATTAAAATGCTTATCAGTATGGAATTATGGATATTTATTTTATTTTATGGACAATAATCCAATATTTGTTTGTTCGTTTATCAATTTGTTCTAGTTTTGGCCAATGGCCTTTCCGTGAGGTCATATGTGGTAACTGTAGAGACTACCCGGGCATATTCCCCATTGGACCCTGGGGGATAAGGCCCAAGGAGGCAAAGCGCCGGTAGGGGTGGTTGGGCTTAGAAGCCTCGTCTCCTGGATGCCTGTCCTGCTCTCTGCCAAGGCACCAGGCTGTCTGTCCACACTTCTCAGTCTTTGTTTACCGTGAAATTCCCATAACCACATGCTCCCCCGCCCTCTGACTCCTGGGGCTCAGCCAGTCACTGGGAGGCTGCGGGAGGGGCAGGAGGCCAGGCTGTCTTCCCATTTCTGCCACGTGCCGTGGAGGGGTGGCCTTCTCTGTCACCTCTTTGCCACCAACACCCACGCAGGCAGTCAGGTTTAGTTTGGGAAGGTAAATCTGTAGGTTATTATTACTGCTGTAAAAGTAAAGCATCTCACTTTTCAGCCAGTGTGGTCACCCACAGCTTTTTAAAAAAGTGTAGGTACAACTTATTTCTCCTTCCCGCAGTAATGAATGCAAATGAGGCTTGTTAAAAGGTGCCAGGACAGTTAAGTAGAACACGGTTTCCTCTAGAGAGAGAGGAATAAATGAAGGATATCGTTGCTAAACATCAAGACATATCCAGAACGTGGGTGTCCTACCAGCAAGCTGGCCTGAACTCTACAAAGTCGGTGTCGTAACACAAAAGAGGTGAGGTTTTGTAGATTAAAAGAAGCTAAAGAGACATAACAACCTAATACAATGTGTCAGTCTCTGATGGGTCCTGATTTTTGTGAAAGTCATTTGGAGACACTTGAAATTTGAATTTGGACTGGGTATTAGACACCAGGAAATTATTAATTTTCTTAGGTGTGATAATGGTATTATCATTTTGTAGGAGAACATTCTTGTACTTAGGATATACATGCCGAAGAATTTGGAGTGAAGTGTCTTGATATCTGTAACTTACTTCAAATAATTCTGAAAAAAAGTCCATAGAGTAAAGCAAATGTAGCAAAATGTTAACAGTTGTCAAATGTAGGTGTATAATAGAAGAGTGTTCCTCTTTCAATATTCTGTATGCTTGAAATTTTTCAAAATAAAGCCTGAAGAAAAACTACTCCTATAATCTCGTTTTATATATCCTCTAGTTAAAAGAACCCCTCCTTTTATTCCCATTAAAATGACAAAAATCAGTTCCATCCCGCTGAAATGATCACATGACCAGGGGTTCAGGAACTCACATTAGCAGGATCAAGTATCAAACCCGGATCTGTGGAGAGATGGTTGGAATGGGGAGTAGAGCTCTGGTCTCTGCATATCTAGTCTTAAATTCCAGCTACTCTGCTGTTTGATCAGTGACCTTGGCTAAGGAACACAACACTTCTGGGCTTCAGTTTCCACAACTGTAAAATGGGGATAGGAACGTGTTATTTGTTTCGAGAATCAAGGGTTCCATTTGTACGTGCCATATAATATGGATATGGGTATCACCACCAGCAGTGGAGAGTGTAGACCCACCACCATCAGTTGTTGTTGTATTACGTACTAAGGACTCTCTTGTGAGCCCCTGCGGGCCATCCAGTTCTCCTGGGGTGTGCAGGGAATGTGAAGATGATAGCTCAGGCCCCAGGAGCTAGAAGTTGGGTGACGGAAGCAGGACTGGGGGAGAGATGGGAATGGGGTCTGTCTTCAGGGACCTCAAGACCATTTGAGCAAGCGAGATTTTATATACAATCATTGTTCTCTTCAAAACTTTTGGGTTAGGAGCATTAGCTTATTCAATGTGAACATTTAAAATATCTGACAATATTTTAAAATTCTGGTTTGACCTAGCTGCTGCTGCTTCCTTTTTTAAATACAGAAGCCTCAATAATAGGAGGGCTGACAATTGGGTATCTTTATGCAAAAACATGATCCTTGGCTGTTATGTGACACTACATGAAAAAAATTAGATCATAGACTTAAATTTAAGAGCCAGCTAAAAAACTTCTAGAATAAAATATAGAATAAAATGTTAGTGATCTTGAGTCAGGCAAAGATTTCTTAAATAGGACACAAAAAGCATGAGTCATGAAAGAAAAAGTATTAAATTGGACTTCATCAAAAGACAGTGTCTTCAAAAGCACCATTAAGAAAGTGAAACAGCAAGCCCCTGACTGTTAGAAAATGTTCGTAAAACACATATCTAACAAAGGACTGTATCATGTACAGTAACACATGGCAGATTTCTTATAACTCAATAATGTGAAGATAAACAACCCAATTAAAAAATGGGCAAAAGAGGGGCACCTGGGTGGCTCAGTCAGTTCTTGGTTTCTGCTCAGGTCATGATCTCAGGGTCGTGGGATCAGCACCTTCTCAGGCTCTGCGCTCAGTGGGGAATCTGCTTGAGATTCTCTCCCTCTGCCCCTCCCCCCCACCCATGCTCTCTCTCTCTCTCTCTCTCTATCTATCTATCTCTATCTCTATCTCTATCTCTATCTCTATCTCTATCTCTATCTCTATTTCTATCTCTCAAATAAACAAATGCCCAGAGAAGGAAGGTGATCTTTTAAAAAATGGGGAAAAGGTAATCTTTTAAAAAATGGGCAAAAGACTTGAACAGACACTTCAGTAAAGAACATGTGCAGATGGCAAATAAGCGCATGAAATGATGCTCAACATCGTCAGTCAAAAACACAATGAGATGCGACCACACCCCCACTAGATGACTGAAATTAAAGAGACAGTACCTAGAGTTGGTTGGTGAGGATATGGAGTAACAACAACTTTCATACACTGCTGGTGTAAACGCAAAACAGGAAGGTTACTTCGGAAAACAGTTTGGCAATTTCTGATACAGTTAAATATACATTTAATAGAATTCCTGGAAATTCTACTCCTAAGTATTTACCTAAGAGAAATGAAAGCGTATGTTCCCACAGAGGTTTGCATGTGAATGTTCATTGAGTTTTAGTCATAATAGCTTCAAACTAGCAGCAATCCAAATGCCTATCAGCTGGTGAGTGGATGAAAAACTATGGTATGTCCACATAGTGCAATAATATGCAGCAATAAAAAAGAGGAATGAACATGCAGAACATGGATGAGTCCCCAAAAACGTGGTAAGTGAAAGAAGGCAGACACATAAGTATGTAATTTCACTTGCATAGTGTTCTGGCATCTTTAAACAGAGGTGTTCTGAGAAAAATAATCTAGTGGTGTTATAGAGGTGACTTGACTTGCAGAGATCCCCAGGGTGGTGTACATTCTAGGAGGTGGGTGCTGCAACCTTGACCTGACCTTGTGGGACCCTGGGCTGGGGGGATTAGAGAGAAAGCATGAACATCAAGGGCATTATACAGAGCCTTGGCTTCTCATCTTGGCTCTGCTAAGATGTGTGCCACTGGGCAAGTCATTTAACCTCTCTGGGCCTCAGTTTCCTCACCCATAAAACAGGGACTTAAAGTCTACTCCTAAGGAAAGTTACAGGTTAGTTAGAGTTACAGGTAAGTTGTCTTACACCCAGAATAGAAGCATAGCTCTTTGAAGATTAATTTCCTTCCCTGTTGGTTTCTCTCCCTTTGCCCCTCATTGATATGTGTCTTGCCACTTCTCTCTGCTTCTTTTCTATAAGAAATGTAAGCACAAAATGTGTCTAAGCTGGGTCAAAATGTGTCTTCCGGCCAGCTTTGCCACAGCACCAGCCTTTAGTTGGGTCTTTCTTCAGCACACCTTGGCCACTGACATCCTATGTGACTTGGACAAGTCACCTTCCTTCTCTGGGCATCTTCTTCAAATTGAAGGGCTTGGGCCAGACGATTGCTCTGGGCTCCAATTTCAACTGCTTCACTCTAAGATTCTAGCCCAGGAATGAAGAAATGGCAGAACTCAAGAAGCAGTTGCTTATGAAAGTCTAAGGAAACAGATCTTCTGGGCGCTGGGCCTGGGCCTCTGGTCCAGATGAGAGTGGAAAGGAGGTCTTTGGGAAGAGTCAGTCTAGAGTCTAGAGGAGAAGGATGGTAAATTCAGAGTGGTTCCTATTTCCCTTCCTGCTCAACCCCCTACCCAGCGAAGCGTTGTGAGGTGGGTGGAGGCACTGTCCTTTCTTGGAGGAAAATCATTTCTCCAAACAGGGGCCCTGAGTGTTCTAAATCAGAGGTGCTGGCCTCCTCTCTTCCCCAGCACAGCAGACTCATCAATAGCTTCCAGCGCCTGCTCACTGCAGTGAAAAATGAGGTGCCAGCCCTTACTCCTGTGGCAGTGAAGGGTGAGGCAAGCTCAGAATAGTTGGGCGTGTCCCTGGTTGCACAGGCTCAGCACAGCCACCCATGGCTCTGCAGCACCTACCGCGTGGAGAGGAAAGGGCAGAATGGCACCATCGAGCTTGTGACCTTGGCCTCCGAGAGGATCCTCCAAGTAGGGTGCTGAGCAGCCTTGGAGAAAAGAGCCAAACAAGAGCCATTAACTTCCCTGGGCTGAGGGTGATTGATCCCACCCGGACAAGTCCCGTGTCTTCAAGCCATGCTGCACAGTAACTTCCAGACTGGCCTGCTGCCTCAGCTCTGAGCTGTAGGTAGACCAGTACTTTGTCTCTGATGGGCACATACATTGTTAAAAAACCATGTAGTCACACAGGCCTGGGTTCAAACCCCAGTCCTTCTCCTTCAGACAAATGACTTAGCTTCTGTGTCTTACTCTCTCTGAATGAGATCAATAAAAGTACCTGGAGGAGTCGTGGGGAGAAAGGATAAAGGAATGTGAAACATCCAGGGCAGTGCGCTGTACATGGTGGGTGCTCCAGAAATGGTGACTATTCTTACAGCTGGCTTTAGGACCTCATGCATGAGAAAGGACCACATAGCCCAGACTCTTTGGCATGCAATGAAGTTTATTTTATTTTTTTTATTAAAGATTTTTATTTATTTGACAGAGAGAGCACGCATGAAAGAGAGCACAAACGGGGGGAGCAGCAGGCAGAGGGAGAAGCAGCCTCCCCACTGAGCATAGAGCCCGAAGTGGGACTTGATCCCAGGACCCCGGGATCACGACCTGAGCCGAAGACAGATGCTTAACTGACTGAACCACCCAGGTGCCCCAACAGGGTTTATTTTACTAGACCAGTAGCTCTCAGAGTGTGGCACCCTGACCAGCAGTATCCGAGAACTGGTTAGAAATGCCAATTCCCCAACTTCACATCAGATCTTCTGAATCAAGGACTCTGGAGTAAGGCCCAGTGAGCTGTTTTAATAAGCCCTCTAGGTGATTCTGATGCCTGCTCAAGTTTGAGAAATGTTGTACTTTTTTTTTTTTTTTGCAAATTCGAGCATAGAGAATTTAAAATGTTGTCATAAAATATATTAATTGGTTTCACTTTATGCATCAAACTTGAAATAATACAAATCTCCCCAAATAAATATGTCATCACAATTTGCATCGTTTCGAAGCTGGCAGGTGAATGCACTTCGAACAGCACCTACGCTAGAAACACTTGGTAGTGCCATCGTAGTTGCTATCAGTTGGGATGCTCTCAGCAGCAGATATCAGAAAATCCTGACTAAAATGGATTTAAGACATAAGAAAATGTATTAGTTCACATGACAAGAATTCCACAGGTGGGTGCCTCTGGGAACAGTTCATCAGGGGCGCTTGGCTGCTCTGTGATTGTGTCCTGCATGCTTCTGCGTGTTGGCTTCCCTTCAGGATGGGGGTATTATGAACGCAGCAGTCCTAGATGTCACACTCAGACTTGGCAACACTGCAAGGAAGAAGCCTATTTTTGTGATCTTTCTTTAGGAACCAGGAAGCCTTTCCTACAAGATCCTGAAAGGCTTCCCCTCATCTCATTGGCTGTTCCTATACTGTATGCCCACTTCTAAATGCATGTTCACAAGATGGGAAGAAGACAATTGGTTTATACCAATCTATGGGTGTTGTTATGGGTTGAATTTTGTCCCCCCTCCCCTCCACCAAATTTACTTGTTGAAGTCCTAACTTCCAGGACTTCAGAATGTGACTTTATTTGGAAATAGGGTCACCACAGATGTAATTAGTTAAGATGAGGTCATACTGGAGTAGGGCGGCCCCCAGTCCAATATGACTAGTGTCTTTACAAAAAGGGACACTGACCTGCACACAGGGAAAATGTCATGTGAAGCTGAAGGCAGAGATTGGGGTGAGACAGCGGAAGCCAAGGGAGACCAACAAATCACCAGCTAGCCACCAGTGTCTAGGAGACCGGAGGGGAACAGATTCTTCCCCACTGTGCTTATCAGGACTAACCCTGCAGACACGTTGATGTGGGACTCCTACACTCCAGAACTGTGAGACAATACTTTTCTTTTATTTAAGCCTCCCATTTCATGGTGCTTTGTTGTGGCAGCCCTAGTCAAACCAACAGAGTGGTAGACCAGATGTTGGGGAGTCAGCTGCCATGATCACTGCACCTGCTATCGGGTAATGAATGTCATACTAATATCTCTACCTCAAATACACCTAAAATGTGGGACAAGCAATATCATGAGATAGAAAGTGCCCAGGCTTTGGGATCCAAAGATCTGGGTTTAAACTGTATCCGCAGCTAGCTGTGTGACCTTGGGCAAACCACCTGGGCTCTCTGAACCACTAAACTGTAAAGTCCACTACTGAACTATGAGATGGGATATCAATTGTTGGCATGCAAATATTCAGACACTCCCCTTTCCCAGACCATCAAAGAGAATTACATCCCCCCTTAATTTTCCACCTGGTTCCATTCTGTCCCTACCTCAATCCTCCTCCACCCACCGCCACTCCAGGAGAGTTTGAGATTGTTTCTGTAGAACTACTTGGGTAGATAAGGACAAAAGAAGACAGTAGAGGGGAGAGAAGGAAGAGAGTAAGAACTTGACCCCTGGAGGAGGAGGTCAGTCTGCAGAATAAAGCGTTGAGAGAAAGAAGAGAGGAGATGAGAAAAAGAAAAGTTGAGAAGGCTGAAGGTAGAAAGACATCGTTTTGAGGGCCATTTGGCTAGTGAGGGGCCTCAGAACACATAGAGGGTAAGAGAATGTGGAAAGACAGAAAAGAGATTTCCAAGGAGATTTGGGGTATAGATTAGATCCACCTTTCTGTGTTTCAAAAGCTTCTAGAAAAGAATGTAATTCCCGAGCTCTAGAGAGAGAATAAAGTCGGATCACAAACTCACCTTCCTGGAATACTTAATGAAAGAATCGCAAAATTAAAATAAGCTTCCCCTTGCCAAAACAAAAACAAAAACAAAAACAAAAGTGAGCAAGCAAGAACCCCTGGCAGTAGCCAATCAAGGAAAGGGATACAACTTCGTGCCCTACAGTCCAAAACGTGGTGGTCAGGGAACGAGACAGAGAAGTCTGGCTTGATTTGCCATGACTTGTAAACTTCCCCCATAAGCCTCTCAGATGCAAGTGAGTGAAAAAAATTCTGAGAATTCACACAACTATGCCCCAGACTGGTTCAAGCGGGACTAAGGCAGGGCTGCCAGCTTAAACACAGGATACCTAGTTAAATTTGGAATTTCTGATGAACGGTGAATAGCTCCTTATTGTACACCCCATTCAGTGTGGAGGACATACCCATACTAAAAATGATTCGTTGTTTATCCGAAATTCAAATTTAACTGGGAGTCTTGGTATTGTTATTATTATTATTTTGATTAAATCTGGCAACGCTAGACTGAGGAAATGAGCAGATATTCTGTAAAAATTAAAAACAAAAACAAACAAAAAAACTAAAACAACAGCAACAACAAAAAACCCCTCAAGCAGAAGTCTCTAACAACTCTAGAAAGGTCTCATTGGCAATGGGACTCACCATTTCATGGGCTCCGTTCTGAATGGGGATACCACTATCCAGTCTCAGCGAGCTGCCTGTGGCTTTAATAAAATCCCAGTGCAGAGACAGCCAAAGTCCCCAGGGCTCCACCTGACTCCTACAGGAGTTCTCCCTACTGCACCCTCAGGGTATAAAAAAGTGGAGAGAACTGCATCGCCCTAGCCTCTCGAACTTAGAGAAGACAAACAGGCTTTGGGTATGGCAGGACAGAGTTCATAAAGTCTTTCCAGAGTTATCTCCATTATAATGAGCAAAACAAAAGGAATGCATCACAAGTATGAAAACAAGCAGTACGTAGAAGGCAAAGGAGAGATGAAGAATCCGGACGTAGAAGAAAACCCAAGGAATGAAAGAAAATTCTCTCTGGCTATTTGGAGGCAGCTGTTTCTGCCCAACTGGCTGTTCACCAGATTTTTGTAGCAGTGGAAGAAAAGGAAAAGAAAGAAAAGGCTGAGATCTTTGATTAACTCTCTGCTTTGGGGAATTGCTGCTTAAGGCAAAAACCAAAGAACTGCCCCAAACAAAACAACATTTATAATAGGAATATTTGTTCTACTGCTGTTTATAAGAGTAAGCGAAAATGATTTATATAATCAGAAATTGGTTAAGTAAATGGTAGAAATTCATACCGTGGAATTTGCATGGAGTGTTGAGAATTGAAATTAAGATCTGTGTTTTCTATTTCTGAGTAAAAATAATTAGGTTATGGAGCAACATGTAAAGGAAAATCTCTTTGATGATCTGCAAATCTGTGCTCATGTGCTTATGTTCATAAAAGTGCCCCCAAGGGTGTTTTCCCAAGATGTTATCCATGGCTTCCATGTCTTATGATGGGATTTCTAATTTTCCCCCCTTCTCTGCACTTTTCTGTATTGAGTTTACTTTTTCCTTTCACATAATAGACGTATTGATTCTATTTATTTTTTAAAAAAGCTTGTACCCCCTTTTGCTTTTCTTGAGTTCAGGGGACTTTCAAGTTACCTGAAGTACTCTGGGGTGAAGTAGACCAGGTAGGATGTGACTAGGTCACATTTGCTTTGTAACGAGTGGCCAACAACTTGTCTTCCCTCAGGATGGTTCTGCAGCCCCAAGCCCTTGGGGAGTCTTAGCAACAGCTGCTTGACCTGAAGCTCCGGATGACCAGCTGGGTTAGGCTCCCGTTGGAACGCTGGACCTGTGCCAGATGAATTGCTTTGGAAAGCAGAATAGTGCTGTGAAAGAGTGAGAAACCAGCAACTTATTGGCCAAGCGTTCTTGGGCAATGATTTCTCCCCTCTAGCCTCAGTTTCCCTGTATAAAATGGGGGTAATGGGAACCTACCTTACAGGGTCGTTGTGGGCATCGGATGAAATAATGTATGTGAAAGATAGTCAATGAATTTGTTTCCCTTTTCAAAGTCTTTCCATTGTGCTGTTAAAATTAGATGTTCCATTTTATTGATGATTGGACCTTGGGTTGAGGGCAAATTTATTTGGAAATGTTTATGTAAGGGTAAATGCCCTCCCTGCCCTCTAGTCTATGCCCGCAATCTTGCCTTGAATACACTTTAGAATTTTACTGCTGGTGGGAGTCTTACAACTCAATTATTTGTTTCCAGAACTTGACTTCCCTGTGCATTCTCTTATTTGGTATGTGGGAAACAAGAGAATTCTACTGTAATTTCTATGAATAGAACATGATTAAACAGTTGTCAGGAAATCAGAACAAAAGGGAATGCTTTGCACTCAAAAGGCTTGCAATCAGTAACGAAAGGTCAGATGGCATCTGAGACGGACATAGGTTTTCCAATGCTCCCTGCAGGGTGAGAGAGCCTTGGTGCCCAGCTTTTCATCTCTGGCTTTGGGCTCAATTAAACAGCAGAGTCAGCCTGCTGCCCTGGGCTGACACACAAGCTGAGTACGTGTGGGTACTTCTCGCTTCTTCAGAACAGCAATTTGTATTTTAAAAATAATTAAGAGGTGTTAACTAGCCTTACACGCTGTCTTTAGAGGGACAGTCTGTCCTAGGGTATGGTGAAAACATTCTCTCTCAAGTCCACGCAGCACAGGAAGCCAGAAAAATGGGATCGCTCACTGGATCGGGGTTTTGGAAACAATGTTTGAAACAAAATATTTTATGGCAACTAGCATGTCAAAGCGGTGAAATCAAAGAGCCGAGTTCCAGTTCAGACACCAAGCATGTGGCCATGGAATTCAGGATCAATCAGAGCAAATAACACATCTGCATGCGTTCCGGGCAATTTCTCCCTCAGACGACAACATCTGTATTTTTCACTGAGGTTCAAGTTTAGGAAAGATGGGCATACAAGTGAACCCTGAAGCCCCTGGCCTAAGAATTTAAAAACGCAGGAGGATCCACGACATAACGTCCCCAAGTCAGAGTCCCCCCACCAGGTAAACCTTACGTGTTGGATGGGCGTGCACTTGCACGGGACTTGACAACATCCTGACCGTCACAAACACCCTCTGAGTGGGGGAAGGGACTGAGGGAGCTTCCAGGGGCTGTGTCTTGGGTTGAATATAGGTAGGAAGTGATGACACTAATAAATCAACAACCACTAAACATTCAGACATTGAGACCAAGCGCTTCATAATTTTGGTCACTGGTAGCCATGCGATTAGTAAGTTGCCCCATATTGTGAGTGAGAGAGAGAGTGTGCACGAGTGTGTGCGTGTGCACGCATCCTCACACATTAATTGGAATAAGAGAACGGAAATAAAAGATTCCAAACAATTAATTGCCCAATTAGCTGTCCTCACAATTATGGGAATGTGACATTTCGTGAAAAACGCAACGATCATTTTAAACGAAATTGCCCATTTTGAAAGCGTCCTCCTAGCTCAGTCGCCATGCCAACTGGTTCTCACGGTGGTGCCATTGCTTTGGAGAGGCGGGCACAATAGTCCCTCTCACACCAAGCCCAGTCTGCTTTCTTAATTAACAACATTGAAACTAGGGAGGGGAAAGGCTGCGGTTGGGAACTGGCGGCTTGGTGAGACTCCCTTTCCGGTGATTTCTCCTTGCATCTGAGGAAATATTGTTGGCGGGGGCAGTGATGCAGGGCAGGGCTGGGAAGACTGGCTGATGAGGGACGTTGTGCAATCAGCTAAAGGTCTCTTTCCAAAGCAGGGTGGTGTGTGGGCAAAAATGAAAGACAAGGGAATATGAACAAAATCTCAGGTTCCAGAGATTCAACGTGACTGATGGAGGTCTGGCTGGATTCTTTCCAACATTTTCTACTGGCTTCCAGAAATTCAATAAAGGGACGGAATCAGAACGCTCTTCTTCCTGCCCCTTGTTTTCATAGTATCTGGTCTCATGGACTGACTTGCATGCCCACCCAGCGGCCATCCCTAGGGCACACAAGGACCTCGGTTTTCTTTGGCCTCATTCCCTCCTAGCATCATGGCCCCTACCGCATGCATACACACACACACACACACACACACACACACACACACACGCAGCCCACCCACTAAGAGAGCACAGACCTGAATACAATGGGGCCCACAGTTCCCACATGTATCATTTTCATCGCCCTGAGCTCTGAAAGAAGGGCCCAAGGGAAACCAGGATTTGAAGGGCACTGAGACCTCCTCCTGGATAGGCCTCTTCTGCCTTGGGCGGCAGCTCAGATTCCAGAGCCCGGGCCCGACTTTGCACTCAGTGAACATTGAACAAATTCAAGTTTGTTCTGACATGGAATTCCTGAGAAAGCCCCATTGGTCAGCACTTCTGCTCTCTTGCACAGTGAAGTGTAGTGCTCATGATGGTCATATTGTAGGACATGGACCAGCACTTGCTTCAGAGAGAGGGGGGTTTTGGATCTTGGTTTACTGCAAGCTCTGTTGCTTCTCAGCTGGGAGAACTTAGATAGGTCACTTAAATATTACTTAGCATCAGGGAGCCTTGTCTGTAAAATGGGGAGGAAAAAGGTACTATTCCACTGAGTTACTATGAAGACTAAATAAGCCAATGCATGGGAGGGGCCTAGCACTGCTAAATACTCCAATGGTAGACTTTGTTACTATATATTTATTATTTCTTTCCAAATAATGGCTCAGTGTCAAAGCTGGGACTCCAGAGAGGATCCATCAACCCCTCAGCTTTGTGCAGACTCCAGGACTCGGAGGCCAAGGAGCAGGCTGACTGGGCCCACTCTCCACACAGCCTCCAGTAGAGTGTTTCTAAAAATGGAGCTCTAATCCGTAACTCTCGTACTACCCGAAGCCCATCGGTGGCTGCCACGGACCACAGAATATAGGCAGGGCTTCTTGCATGACAGAGGGTCTCTCTGAATCACTGGGGCCTGGGCAGGGGCCTCAGCAGAGGCAAGGTGAGCAGGCCAACTGAGGACTCTGTTCCGCAGGGAAGGATCTGAGGGCTTGTAAGGGCCAGGGGCCAGGGTTCAATCCAGGTCTTGGGAAGACTCAGGAACAGAATGGAAACAGATTTGGGGCACCATTTCAGGATTAAAACCGAGGTTCTTGTGTGCTCTAGAGATGGTCCCTGGGTGGGCATGCAGGTCAGTCCATGAAACCAGATATCATGAAAATGAGGAGGAGGAATAAGAGTGTTCTGGTTCTGTCCTCTCCTTGAATTTCTGGATGCCAGTAGGAAATGTCAGAAAGAATCCAACATAATGACAGCCAGACTGGAGAGTGTCCGTTGATCCTGGGGTGGTGAGGGAACATTCACTTCTCTGTATCCCACCACAGTATGTCTGTCTTGCTTCCTAGTGTATGAGGAGAAATGTGGCAGCTTCCATGATGGATTCAGGGGCTGGTAAGTGAGAAGCTCACCACGGGCAGTAATGACACATTAGGTTGCAAGCAACAAGTACGTTTACTTCTCACCATTCTAGAAGTCCTGAGGTAAGGCAGACTCCAGGTGAGAGACTACTGGTGATGCAGGCTGACTTTGGGTCTCAGCTCTGCCATCCTTGCATGGATATCCTCCTAAGATGGTTTCCTTCAGAATCTCAAGATGGCTGCCAGGAACAGTGGCAAGTACCTGCCTCCTTGTGAGGGTGGGGGAAGTGCTCAAGAGACCTCTCCCCTGACCATGAAATGTAAACATTTCTGTTTAGCCTGACTGGGCAATGTAGGGTACTCCAATCAATAACAGCTTCCCTCTGGAGCTGGGGGGATCCAGAACAAATTTGAGACTCATTTGGAAAGGAGGCTGGGGATGCTCTGGGTTGGGTAGGCAAGCAACTTCTCAACACGTTCTAACAAATATATATCTCACACTGGCATATGGGAAGCACTCCCAGGTTTTCAGGAGTGTGATGTCCTCTGGCTTCATAAACACCCCTAGCAAACTTGAGAGGTGAGCAAGGGTTAGCCTATCTACTTGCCAGAAAAGGGCTCAGGGAGGTTAAGAAACTGACTCAAGGTCACACAAGTGGTGGAGCAGCCACAGGACTTTCTTTACCTTCCCTGCTCACTCAGAACTTGTTTATGGTTTAGAATCCTTTGACCTCGAGAGCAAGAGGGAGTCCCATGAGTGATTGAGTTGTTTGTTCTGGGTACAGTTGGTATGTAACAACTCTCTCAGAGATAATTCCACAACATGTACATCCTAGAACTTTGGTGCATGACTCCTCCCCACCCTCAGCCATTAGTGGCCAACCAACTGCCTTCTGGCTCCCAGCTTTTCCCCACCACCATCCCTGCTTCCTACCCACGGGCCCTGCTTTTCCACATTTTGCCTTCCCACCCCTAGTGCCCTTTGTTCCAAGACTACTTACTATCAGTTAATGACAAAATCCTCCCAGTGTGGGTGTGACAGGCAGGGGACAGGGAGAAGGGAGAGAGAAAGGACATTCCGAGGCAGAGAGGTTGGGGCAACTCCCCTCTTTGGCAAAATAGCAATGAAGCCCATCTGAGCAGATCTGTGCAGCTGGGCCTAGCAGTTGCCTGCCAGAACGTTGACTCCTAAGGCAAATGCATTGCTTTGTCCATGGGAAGATGTGGTTCCTTTGAAGTTTCCCTGTTGATGTTTGGTACAAAGTAAGAGATTGGAAACAGGACTTCAGACAATCTGGCTTTCAAAGGAGTCAATGGGGCAGAGTCCACCTGTTGGCAGGTGGGGCTTAACCTTTTCTCCTAAAGGGTTGTAGAAGGACGTGGACTTTTCTTGTTCTTTTTCTATCTTAATGGGAGAACTAGAGCCAAGGAATATCCATCCTACCCTCCTCCCTTTGACAAGGAGGCTTCCCTTCCTAGGTACCAGCAAGTGGCCACGGGCTCCTCTAGCCATTGAAATGCCCACCCTCCAGGCCAGCACGTCACAGGTGGCCTTAGGGTCTGCCTGAGTGTCTCTCTCTTTGCCAGGGCTCCCTGTAACGTTTCTCAAAGGGAGTCTCCCAAGCTTGGAAGAGGCCCATCAGGGATATCTGGGGACCTTGGGGTTTTTCCTGCCTTTTAGAATTTCTGGGTCTGCAATAAATGTGGGCGCCAGAGGAACAGGGAAAGCTCTGGAACATAGGTAGGAGTACTGTGGCTGAGTGGCAGCTCAGACAACCACTAAGGCCCTTCCTGTCTCCAGTTCTGTGAATTTTATTGAGTTATAATCAGGCTCCCACTGCAGAGTCTTGACTTAAAAAAAGAAGAAAAAAAGCTTTATGGAGGTGTCACTGGCACAAACAATAAACTAGGGACATCTACTTCTGGCCAAGATGGAGTAATAGGGACTAGAGTCTTGATTCTTGTAGGTCCTCTATAGCCTCACGTTTTGGGGAAAATGTAGCTGCTTCCCAGCTGACGCCTCTGCAGTCCCTTGACCCTCACCCTGAGTAGAGAAAGCAACACTAGTTTTTCTAATTATCCTGACATTTCCGACAAAGCTATTGTTCCTTAAGTCTAAAGGGACTTCAAGTAGCTCTAGTCTGGCTGGGCTCATGTCACATGGTCCTGGCTTCCAGGGTTCCCGTTACTGGAAGTGCATTAACATTCCCCAAAGGTCATAAGAAGGGGACTCCAGGCCTGTGGTAGAGAGAGAAGGAACTTTGAGAAGATGGTCATTTAAAAATACTTACCAAAGCCTTGGAATCTTGACTCTTCCTGTAAAGAAGCAGGCTTTGTTCAACTCTTCCATGTTTCCTGAGAGAACCAACATGACGGGTGGGGGTAGAATGAGTCAAACAGGGCAACACCCCAAAGCTGGTCTCTGAAGGAAGCCTCACAGGCGAATGAAAGTCTTGTGAAGTCTTGGAAGGCAGGGTAAAGCAGATCGATCCTATAGTTGGGTCATAAGAAGTCTTCCAATTTATTCCAGATCATCGACCATGTCGTTGATGGCTCTGCATCCACTGCAAATGTTATAGAAGAATCGTTAATGATGCAAGAAAAGTTCCCACTAGCTGAGCCTCCCACCTTCTGCGTCGCTGACATTTGGGGCTGGGTAACCCTTTGCTGCGGGGCTGTCCCGCGTGTTGTAGGACATTTAACAGCAGCCCTGGTTTCCAGTCATCACTAGCACCCCGCCCCTAGTTACCAAACCAAAACTGTCTCTAGACATTGCCAAATGTCTCTGGTGGGGGAGGGGGGAGTGATTCCATTTTGGTTTGAAAAAAAAGTAATACTAGACTGTCGTGTTGGCCACTATTCATTGTGTGACCGTCACATGCCAGGTGCCGTGTTAAGGGTCTTACAGGAAGGGTCTTGTTTATCTGTGGCTACTGGATTACAAAGGCCTTTTATTTTCTTCTGTTATTATGAGAAACACATCAAGCAACAGGGTTCCAATTTCTCTAGTTCATTTATAGGTTCTCCCTCTGCCTCCAGCCCCACCCAGAGAGAAGTGGCAGTGTCGGCCTGGGCAAAGAGATTAGGGTCCTGGCCGTGTCACTTCTTAGGGGTGTGCGTTTGGACATCCTTGTCAGTCTTCCGGAAACTCATTTATAAAATGAGGATAATAATACTGGCCTTGCAAGGCTGGGAGGCTCAGAAACAAATTTGTGAGGGGAAGGAACATGCCTGCTTTGCTCTCCACCCTCTCCTCAATGCCAGGCCCCCTGGATCCGGTGCATACATAATAGATGATCAACGAATGCTCCTTGAATGACTAGGTCAATGAAGAAAAATGCCTGCCATCTATCCCAGGCACTGGTACTGACATGTGCCCCATAAATACCTCCTGTCTGACCGCGTGTCAGGGGCACCGGCCGGCATCCGGGGCTACGAGCAGGACAGCCGCCTCTGCCCTGCGGAGTTTGTGATCCAGGAGGATGGGAACGACAATGAACAAGAATTACAAATCATTAAATAATTGCAGGTGCGAAAATATCGCAAAGCAGAGGCTCAGAGTCACCCACATGCTCACACTTCCCCGGACATGCACTCACACACAGCACACCCAACTATGGGCAGGTGAGAGCAAATGCCCCGCCGTCTGGCCTGTGGGATTGTGGTTAGGCAAGGATCGAGGCTCTGGAGAACGTTTAGAGAAGTTTTCATTGCTTTGGAAGTTTCAAACAATAAACTTTAATAAAAGAAAACATTTCCATTGAACTTGTAAACACTTAATAGGAGTTAAAAGAAATTAAAACTAATCAAATAGTCTGTTCTCTTCCAATTCAATAAGCACGTTCTTTTATTAACTTCATTGTCTGTTAAGATCGGGATTCAGGTTTGTCTGCATCTGGAAAAGGTCACATTTGTCCAAAGACTGATGGAGGACTAGAGGGAGGCAGCCGCTTGCACTGGGAATGCCAACAAGAGCCAGGGCTCTGTGAGGCTGCCCCAGACGCCGGCCCTGCCATGATCTCGCTGTGCCCACAGACGTGTTCCCCTCGCTCCTCTGCCGAGACTCGGTTTCCTCAGCTGTGAAGAGCAGGTGGTACTACTGTGTGAGGTCGTGTCGAGGGTTAAGAGAACTAAGGTACACGTAGAAAGTATTGCGTGTTACAAGAAGGGTTCATTTGATGGCGACCCCCTCCCCTCTTCCCTTCAGTTCAGAGACGGCCTCTCCAAGTTATGTTCAGTCTTTAAAACTCAGGTCCGGCGTCAGTGGAGGGCTGGGCCTTCTCTGGGCAGCCTTGGCCTTCTGCATGCTCACTCTCGTGCATGCTGGCCGCGGTCTGAGTCTGACCGGGAGCTCATGGGGGACCGGGGCTGAGGGCCCCTCGATCCCTGATTGCCACCGGACACCCTCCATCCCCCTTCCCTGTTGTGCCCTGCACTGCGCGCAACATTTCCCAGCCTCCCTGGCAGCAGGCTTTGGGCCAGGGTTTCTACCAGTGGGAGCCCGGATGGAGGGTGGAAAGTGGAAAGGAAGGAGGAGCCAGGATGCTTCTTTGTCTCTTCCTCCCCCTTCCATTTTGGGGGTGTTTGGGGGCTGCATCTCCTCTGATAGCATCTCCTGCCATGGTCCGGCCCTCCCTGCAAGTCCCGGCTTCTGGGTTCTGGTAACACCACTGTCCTCCCTGAGTCCCTGGTGGAATAGGTAGCTTCCTGCTCTTGCTAAGCCCCAGGTCACTCCCCCATCTCCTATCAGGCTTCCAGGCTTCCCCAGCTTCTGCATAAGCAATTCCCTGTACTGAACTTCCTCCATGTGAAATGCCTAGCACGGTTGTTTCCTGACAAGAGCAGACTGATGGGTTCTGTGTCCCCAGCCTTGACGGGAGCTCTGATTGGCTGAGTGCATTTTCTGTTGTCACTTTCCAAAGAAGGTGGGGTTTTTGTCCACCTTTCCAGGCCTTGCCCTTGGTTCCCCCTCACCCTCCAAAACTTTAGCGATCCAGAAGCATGAGGAACAACTAATGTGAGGGCCAACCCCAGAAAAATCTATGACCAAATCTTTAAAGTTCTTGAAAATTCAGTCTAGTTCATTTCTATTTCATTTTCTCAAGCCCCGGCTTCTAATTGGGTCCATTTATATAACAAGTGTAATCAGTGAGCCAAAATTAAATATCTATCCCCAACTTCTGCCCTTCTAATCAATAACAAATCAAGAGTGAAAAGAGCTGGTTCAAGTGGAAGAATTGGCTCTGGGAGGCCTGCTCTGTCCATCCGTTCCATCCAGCTCTGCATGGAGGTGTTACTCACCCCCCTCCCCCAATCCAGCAAGGATGTGAACAAGTCACTTCCAGCGACATCCAGTCTGCAATGGAATTAGTCTTGGAGGAAACTGAGGGTGAATGCTGAATTAAGAGAAATGAAGCCTGATTTCAGATGACTGGGAAGAAACGGCATTAGAGGTTTCCTGAATATGCTGGGTGACTGGACGTTGCTGGTAGGTTTGAACGTCCAGGAACAGGGAGGGCCACCCTGTCCCTACCAGGAACCGCCTCCTGACTGCAAGGTCTCAGGCTCTGGAGACAGATCTACCTGGGTTCAAATTCTGCCTGGGCTACTGACCAGCTGTAGGGGCGTCGGTGAGTGTTTGACCAGATCCAAGCCTCAGTTTCCTCATTTGTAAAATGGCTTTCATTATCATAGTCCCAGAAAGAGCTCCAGGACAGAGAAGATATTGAACAAAAGGCCTGTTATCCTCTCTTTGATTCAAGTCCCAGGCCGGGCCTCTCCTGTGCCTGTAAGTACAATTGCTCTGTGTTGACTTGCCTGGTTGTGCTAACCTAGACCTTCCTGGGCTTTGGGGAGTGTGCGGGGCTGGGACAAAATGAGAGAACCCCTGTGGGTCTGTCTTGGCTGCTGTACGCTGGCCAGTTGTCGCACAGTTCGCATTTGCTCCTCTGTTCTGCAGCTGCTCATGGTGAGTGAGGCTTCTAATTCTGAGCCTCTCCCCTCCCTCCCCTCCTTCCTCTCCCTCCTTTCCCCTGCTCCCCTCCTTTCCCATCCTTTTTTCCTCCCCTCTTCTCTTTCTCTTTCTCCCCTCCTCCCCTCTCACGTCCCCTCACGCCTGGGGGCATCAGCACTTCCTCACCTCAGAAGTGTCTGTGGCAGCCTGGCTGCTCCTCCAGCCCCCAGCCCAGGCCTTCCTCCTGCCCCAGTGACTGGGGGCTGGTAGGTTCACGAAGGGGTTAACATGGGGCCGTTGCAGGGTGGCAGTGGGCACCTGGGGAGAGGGCCTGCTGGCCTTGGCAATCGTTACTTTGCTACCTCACACACAACAGGCCTGAGCCAAATGCACGATCTTCCCTGCAGCCGTGCTGAGGACGGCCCTTCCCCCACTTCCCCAAACCTCCATCTTTGTGGCCTCACCTCCTCTGTGAGCTTCATGCCACCATTGCCTAGCGCAAGGGCTCCTAAATTGAAGCGCCTCTCCCCTTCTCCCCTTCTTCCCCCCCCCCGCCACTCCCTGGCCCTGACACGCATCCCTCACTGCTTCTCCCCGAACTCTTTATCACAATAGCCCCTGAGCAGGTGAACCCAGTCCTTCTCCCCACCTCCATCTGTCCTGCCAACAATAGCTGGAGAATTTTCGCTGGCCCATGTCTCAGGCCACAGCACTCAGAAGCCTGCACTGGCTCCCATGATCCTCTCGCTGAGGCCCTGCAAGGCATTCCCATCCCACTCTAGTCCGAGCTAGCAACCTTCCTGGCCCTCACCTCCTCCCTTCCATTGTGAGTGGGCGCTACCCTCTCACCTTTCCCCAACCCTCTGTGTCATTTTCTGTCTAGTGCCTTTGCTCACGGCAGTTACTTCTCTACTATGCCCTCCACCTTCACCCCCCCCCCACTGTCTTCCAGCCCCAGTGGCCCCCCTGCCATGAAGCTGCTCTGGAGAGCACGACACTTCTCTTTCAGGGCTCAGCACGCGCAGGCCAGNNNGCACGTGGGTGAATACACACTTAAAATGGATCGTGCTTTAGCTGAAAGAAGCAGGGCTTGTCATTGTGCCCACCAAGCGCCTGCAGGTGACTCACCTGGGGACCTTCTAACCATGCAGATTCCTTGGCCCTGCCTTGAAGCGGGAGGGGACGGAAATCTGTGTTTTTAATCCATCCTCCTGTGATCTTCGAATTCGAGGACTATGTAAAGGATGTCGGTGTTCCAGCTTTTGGAAAGCAGGAATTGTAATGAAGGGGCTGTTACCGTGTCATGCACGCGTGTATAGACAAGTAGAGTTAGGGAGGAGAGCGAGTACTGGCTGCTGTTTTAGGACCTCTGTTAACATCTGACTCCATCTCACTCCTTGTGACGCAGGTGCCACAGTCCTCTCTCCTCACTCCGCAGAAGAAGAAATGGAGGTGCACAGTCGCACAGCTGGGGGGGGGGGAGCAGAGCAGGGTTTGAACTATGGGCTCAGGCCAAAGCCCACGTTCGAGCGACTCCACAGTGCTTCCCATTTGTGAACTGGGATCTTTCATGGGACAGGCTTTCTTTAACTCGCAAGATCAGGCCCCTGGTTCACAGCTCAGCTGCCGTCTCTCAGGGCACCCCTGGAGGCCGGCATTCTGAGGTTCTGAGCGTCTTTCCCAGCAGCCCCACCCGCCTCAGTGTAAGATGGGTTTTCAAAGGCCGCCCCTTCCACTCTGTTCCCAAACAGCCTTGTGCATGCTGGGAGAAGCAGTCCTGTCATGGCTGAGTCTTGAAATCAGCCAAAGGAGCAAAAATAGGAAGTAGGCGACTTGCCCCATCTCCTCCACAGGGCACGCCGGACCAGAAGACAGGCCCCAGCGCAGAACACCTGCCCGGCTTTGACAAGAGAACCTCAAACCCGACTGCTTCGGAGTGCAGGTGCCTCTTTGTTGGAAAAGAAGGATCGGTAGAACGAATGCTGCCACTATGGGTCTTTAGCACCACATGTCAACCAATCCATTCAGTTACCCCTCATTTGTAGAAAACAAGCACTGAGAAAATCAGTTTTAAATGGGAAATGGGAGTTTTAAATTATATTGTTTGTTATCTATAATTGAAAAAGTGCTCTGCACATGTAAGGAACAAGTCAGTGTTTCCAAAACACTGTGCAGGAGTGAAATGCTGTGGGTAAGGGGGACCCAGGGTTTAAGGTCTGGCTTCTTTGCTGCAGGACTTTTCAGAGCTTTAAAACAGGAATTCTCGCTGTGAATGTCTAAGAAGGAGATAGAGTTCTTAGCATTCCCAAAGTTCATTTGACCATGAACATTTTCACGGGGGGGGGGGGGGTGGGAGGGTAACATCCCCTAGAATATACTTTGCAAAACCTAGGATCAAAAGTTACTAATAATTAGAACCCTGCCATGGACAGAAATGCTTTACAGCTAGTTCCCAATGGGCTTTCAGATGGATCTTGTTCTCGAAGGACAAACGAGAGGGTGATTTGAGGCAGTGGTGGGCTAGGGCAAGACTAGGAGGGGGCATCAAAAGGGGAACCCAAGGCTCCTGGAGAAGCTCCCGGGGAGCTGGGGACAAAGAGCTTGCTTCACCAGTCCCTGCACTGGGTCCCTGTTCTGCCCCAGGAGACGGGCCTGCAGCTCCTCAGGAGGCTCCCCCCCAACCAGCATCCACGGGGAGACCCATCCCCACACCCCAGCCAACATGAGACTCCATCCAAGCACTTCTGGGCTCTCTTGCTGCAGGAACGTGGCATGGCTGTTGGGGAGAACAGCTTGCCAGGAGGCCCATGGCAAGGCTGCCCGGTCATAGGGGCTTAGGCCAAGGCTGGCCCTTGTCCACATGACCAGATTACAACTTTAGTCTCCATCCTCGATTCCATTTAGGAAGCTCAGGATCAATGAATGATCTGTTCATTCAAGTCACACCGGAGTGGGCCAACACCACATGCTACCTCTCCGGGGATAAACCTGCTTTTCAAAGGTACTGCTTGCCTAACGGTGGGGTTCTAGGCCCTGCTACAGAGGGGGGAAGGAAATGGCTTTGACCTGTAGGGCATTCCCAGGACCCCATGAATGATCCACCATACATCTGTCCCTGTTGACCACTCTGCCCTTCCAGGTGCACTATTCCATTTGTGTATCCAGCAGGAAAATACAATTCTGCTCAGAGTAGCAAACCTAATGTTCTGGAAGCACCAGGAGGCCTCGGAGGTACTGACCCATCACTACTTAGCATCCGCTCATCTGGACCCCTGGGCTGTAGAGGGAGTAACTCTACATAATGGCCAGAGCCAGCAGGGACCTTGCTCCTGGCATGGGTCAGGCCCAGCTTCAAGCACTCCATAGGCACTGACTTGCTAACCCCTCACAGCGACCCAGTGGAGGAGATGATGCTATTTTTGTCTTTCCGTGTTATAGAAGAGAAAAACAAGGATGTAAAGGCCAAGTGATGCGCCCTTGGCTACCCAGCTAAGAAGCGGAGCAGCGAGACCAGAACTCAGGCTTCCTGGCAGAGCTTGGGAGTCCTCTGTAGTGGTGTCGCTCTCCCCAGGGCTGAAAGGCAGAGGGCGGTCCTGGACCGAGAGCAGCTGCTCCCACAGACCTGCAGAGACCTTTACAAGTGGCTCTTCCCGTGCTGCTGAAGGCAAAGCACAAACTGGAAGCCATATGCATCTTAAAATAGCTCTTGGAGAAATGAATGTGTTAGCCGAAGGAATGAATCTCAAAGGGCAATGTTTAAGAATGAGCAGGGAATGCTGTCTTAGCTAGAAAATGTTTCCAGGTAAAGCAATCCCCCCCCCCAAAATGAATTAACAGAAAACAAACAAAACCGGACCAAAAAATAAACAACAACCACCGCAACGAAAGCCTCCCAGAGAACGACCATGCAGGCAATCACCACTGTTGCCTGTGGATAAAACTGAGAGTCCTAGAGATAAAGGGAGAGAGATATAAAGGGTTTCAAAGTATGGGAATGATTTTTGTTTTTTCATTTAATGCTAGGTTTCAAAGAAGGAAGAATATGTCTGTCAACTGAACACACTTTTTCTATTTAAAATCCATCCAGATGTCTTAATGGGCTTGTCAGGAGTGGGAGGGTCCCCTCGGCTGCTTCCCAAAGCCCGGAGAGAACCCTTGGTGGGGAGTGTGGAGCACGGCTCAGCAGCCTCCTTGTGGCCATTACTTCTTCTTGAACACCTGATAGCACACCTGGTCACCACAGGTCAGCTTCTGCAAGGTCAGAAAGTGGGTGAGTGACTCGCAGGCCAGGCCTTCCTCTGCCCCCCCAGGCCTTGGTGTCTGTGAGTCGGCGTGAGCATGGGGAAGCTGGAATACAGAGGACACTCAGTCATTCTGGGCCAAGTGCATCTCATGGACCCAATCAGCTGGCATGCCCTGCAGGTAGCAGTAATTTGATTGTGACACTTGAATTGAGCTTGAACAACTATAAAAATGAAAAATGCAAAGAAATTACCCTCTTGGGCGGGATTTTTCCTACTCCCGTGATTAAAGCAACATCTCCTAATTTATAAAAGGCCATGAAGCCATGAAGAAGGAAAGGATCTAATGGGGAGAAGCATTTGGAAGGCAAGGGCCTGGGAATCTGCAGGCTGGTGGGCTGTCACTCCGTGCTGCGGGCTTTCTGGACTCAGGTGATTAGAATGTTGGTTGGTGGCATCCCAGGCAATGACAGGGCAACAGGGCGTGGGCAGCAGAAGGGCTCCCCCCAGGCCTGCCAATGCAGAAAAGATACTGCTTTTCATCCAGACAGAGGGAGCCCCCAGGCCTTATCCACGCCTCATGACTCCTTTAGGGAGGAGAGAGAAATATGAGAGTGGGGACGGCCACGAAATCATTGCAGTTGACAATGAATCCATTGTCTTAGCCACAGGGACCACTGGGGATTGTACTACAATTAAAAAAATCCATCATCCAAACCAGAGCAGGTAGGGAAAACCGTCAATGGAAAACACGCTAGATGCTTCCCATTTATCACCAGTTGACACTGCTTCCAAAATAAAGATCTCAGGTGAGGAAGCCTGGCTCTGGAGGGCACCGCGGTGACCTGCATACTGACACTGGGGCCAAGTAGCTGCCTGACTCCGCAGGTGAAGGAATGACTGAATGAGTGAAAAGCCATTTAACAAACGAGTGACTGAATGCATGAAGGAGTGAAAGATTCCTCACTATTTGAATGCTGGACACATAAATTGCCTTGAAGATTGAAGACTGAAAAATTCAGCTACCTAGACACATAACATTTATTTCAGGAGATCAGCCATTGTTCCTACTGTACCAAGTTAACTTAAAATATTTCAGGTTTAGGTGGACATACCTGATGATGAGAGGCAATGCTTGTGGTCCACAAGGTGGTTCCCAAGCCCCCCTGTCCCTATCCGTCCCACTCCCGCCCCTCTTCTTCCCGGCTCACATCATGGTGAGGAGGCCTGGAGCCACCTTCCTCCAGGGCATCTTTGTTCTGTGCCTCACATTTCTCTTCAGCTGGTCTTTAACGGATTCCCTGCATTACGCCTTGGATCTCGGCTTCCTAACTCAGCATTTTGAACTCTCATTTTAATTGCAGCCGTTCACAGAGACAGCCATATAGATTTCTTCTTGGAGTCCCCTGAGCCAGACAGGAATGGCTTTCTGACTATATGACCACACGCATTTGGCTGGCGCTCAGGGGACGAGTGCAGGGCCATTTTTCTTGTCAAGGCACCTGGCGAGGTGAACCTGCAGTCTGTATAAGCACCGCGGAAGAGGACTGGGCAGACCCCGGGACTTACCAGGTGCAGCTTGTCCCCCTCAACCCACTGCCTCCAGCCACGGTTCTCCTTCTCCCCCTTCTGCACGCACACAAGGACATCACCTTCCCAGGTGATCAGCGTCTGCAATGACAGGTTCCCAGGCAAATCAGATGTATGGTCTTGATTGGGATGGAACAAACCTAAGCCCACAGGTGTGGTGCCTGCGGCCATTGTCAGGCTCCTGCTTGCCCACAGGGCAGAGCCCTCAGCCTCTGCTGAGCTGAGATCGGCCAGACTCACTTTCTACATATACCCTCCATTCCCGCCAAACCGGCTTATTGTGGCTGGTTCTGTTCTCTTTTAAAGAATCCTAGAGGCACCTGCATGGCTCAGTCGGTTAGGCGTCGGTTTGGCTCAGGTCATGATCTTGGGGGTCATGATCTCAAGCCCTGGTTCAGGCTCCATGCTGATCGGGGAGTCTGCTTGAGGTTCTCTCTCTTCCTCTCCCTCTGCCCCTGTACTCGCTCACGCCCTCTCTCTCTCTCAAATAAGTAAATAAATCTTAAAAAAAAAAAAAAAAAGAATTCTTCTCTCCCATTTTACCATATGGTGAAGACAGGATTCCAAATCAGTGGGGGAAAAGATGGTGCATTTGACTATAAATGATGTAAAATTTCTGGAAGGGCAAAATAGTATAATGTCAACAGATGAAGAACAAACTGGGAAACATAATTGCAACACATATCAAAGACCTGACTTCCTTATATGTAAAGGGCTCCTGTAAATCAATAAGAGAAAGATCATTAACCCAATAGGAAATTTTAAAAAGGACACAGCCAACAGCTTCTGAGGGAAAAAAAAAAACTCTAAAACCCAGCAGATGGCTTTTAAACATAAGAAAAGATATTCAACCTTGCTCATAATAGGAGAAATGCAAATTAAGGCTGTTTTTCAGATACAATTCATCACACGGTCAAAGATCAAAGAGTCTGATAACACACTGAGAGGAAGTGTGGAGAAGCAGGCACCTCCATAAATGGCTAGTGGGTATATAAATTGGTATGAATCCTTTTGCAGGGCAATTTTATATTACCTCTTGAAATATAACATTGTGTATACCCTTTGACCTAGAAATTCTGCGTCTGGGAATTTTCCCTCCAGGAATCACACGGTGAGGATGGCCTGTCGTAGGGCAATAGTGCAGGCAGAGAAGCTACCTGACTAGCAGGGGCCCACAACAGGTGGTTCCAGGGCTATCCTCATCATCCAGAAGCAGGAGGGTGGCCCTTCTCCTGGTCCTGGGCTTCCTCTGGACAGCAGTGCGGACCGGCTCGTAACACGGGGGCGGCAGCAGCGCTGCAGAGCTCGTGCAGGACAGCCGGGCTGAGCTGACCGGCAAGTTGAAGAAGCCATAAACCTACTGAACCCCAAGAGGCTCAAATTCCTGTGCACATACTTACAGCTCATACCCCCCCCCCAACTCCTCTGGCTTCTCTTTCTCCTTTTATTTCTCCTAGCCCCCGCCTCGGGACTGTTTGTACTATCCCTAGATGGTTCTCCAGGGCCGCCCGCCTCTGAGCCCAGGTGAGGACCGCACATGCACCTCCTGAAGGATGACATCACTCCCATCCAGACAGTGGTTTTGTGTCGCTCCTGTCCTTTCTCAGGGATGACCCCGATGCCAGCTGGTTTTCTCCCAAGCATATGCAAATTGTATTATGTCTCTGTGAACAATATTATGCTAAGGACCAGACGTTTGCTTTTCTATCTTGCCAACGTAGTTGGCGACAAACTGACCTGTGTTTCCTTATTCACTGTCCTTGCACATTCGGGTCTATTTTTTGGGACAAATTTGTTTTCTACAGATTGTTAAGTCTACCTATTTCTAAAATAATATTTGACCTTGACCAATTTATCCATCCTCATTTTACTCCTCAACACATCACGGTGTTGTTTGTTACGGCAAACGACTAGAAGCCTCATAAATTCCGTCAACAGGAGGCTACTTAAATATGTGTGGTTCATGGGGTGCCTGGGTGGCTCAATCAGGGCACCTGGGTGGCTCAGTCATTAAGCGTCTGCCTTTGGCTCAGGTCATGATCCCAGGGTCCTGGGATTGAGCCCCACATTGGGCTCCCTGCTCCACGGGAAGCCTGCTTCTCCTTCTCCCACTCCCCCTGCTTGTGTTCCCTCTCTAGCTGTGTCTCTGTCAAATAAATAACAATCTTAAAAAAAAAAAAACAAAAAACGTGTGGTTCATCCATGCTATGCAGCCCTTGAAAGAAGGAGGCAGTTCTATACCTATGGAGGAGAGCAGTCTCCATAGTGTATAGTGAAGTTAAAAAAGCAAGGAGCATGGCCATATGCATAAAACAAGGGGGGAATGTGTATGCACGCATATGTTTGCACATATTCTCTGCAAGGAAGTAAAAGAGCCCTTAATGGTGATCGTCGCTGAGGAAGGAACTGAGAGGTTGGGGGGCCAGAATGGGAAGGAAATTTCACTTTTTACTATTTAAATTTTCTTAAACCATCTGCATGTAATATTCCCTAAATTAATTTAACAATAAAATTCTACATGTTTTCTAAAGAAAATAGGTCTCCTGCTTCTTTGAGGCCATCTGAAGCCTCACATCTTTGAAGGTCTTTAAGAAGCTTAATTTACAGATTGCTCTCCTTGTTCTTCTGCGAGGGAAGAACAAGGAGAGCTAGAATATTCCAGAATTCCCTCCCAAATAGATGAGAAAGGAATACTCATTTGTCGTTGCCCATCATTGGTTTTGGGACTCAATTCCCTCCCAAAAGGATGAGAAAGGATCACGTCTTCTTATTGGGCAAGGACTGTGTCTTCTAACCCCCTACCCCCGCCCACATTGCCTTACACCTCATGGACACCTAATACATGTTGACTGAACTAGTGTCTATCTCTCCCAATAGACAAGAAGCTCCATGAAAGAAGAGGCCATGTCGGCTGTTCATTTCTGCAATCCCAGACTCAGCAGAGAAGGTGCTTGGTGAGCAATGTTGAATGACTCTGTGATTGAGTTATTTTGTTGAAACGGAATCGTGAGGTAAATTCATGTGGGACCACATCTTCTTAATCCAGTCATCTGTTGAAAGGCATCTCGGCTCCTTCCACGATTTAGCTATTGTGGACAATGCTGCTATGAACATTGGGGTGCTTAAGGCCCTTCTCTTCACTACGTCTGTATCTTTGGGGTAAATACCCAGTAGTGCAATTGACTGGATTAAGAAGATGTGGTCCATATATACAATGGAATATTACTGAGCCATCAAAAAGAACTATTTCTCAACATTTGCTGTAACATGAACGGGATTGGAGGAGATAATGCTAAGTGAAATAAGTTAAGCAGAGAAGGACAATTATCATATGGTTTCACTCATTTATGGAACATAAGAAGGAGGAAGATCTGTAGGAGAAGAAAGGGAAGAAGAAAGGGGGGGTAAAGAGAAGGGAATGAACCATGAGAGACTATGGACTCTGGGAAACAAACTGAGGGCTTCAGAGGGGAGGGGGGTGGGGGAATGGGATACGCTGGTGATGGGTAGTAAGGAGGGCACGTATTGCATGGTGCACTGGGTGTTATACGCAAGTAATGAATGATGGAACTTTACATCAAAAACTAGGGATGTACTGTATGGTGACTAACATAATAAAAAATCATTAAAAAAAATATATATATATATAAAATAAATAAATAAATCCACGTGAGAGAATAAATGATCGTATGTATTCTTTGTTGATGATGATTCCTGACGACTCAGCCAGCCCGCCTTCTTGCCTTGATTTCTGTGGTCCCCTGGAGTGCACACATGACCATCATTATGGACACTGGATGCTAACTTTCCATCTACCTGTCTGCTTTCTCATGAGACGGTGAGATCTTTCAGAGCAGAAAGGGCTCTAATTCATTACTTTACCCATAGCTCCTGACCCAGGCATCTCATGTAGTGGGGGTGTGGCAAATTTGTAGAAGGAACAAAAAAGAAAAACGTTGGTGCACGAGGGCCTGTCCTAATATTTTCTTTTAATAAATCTTAGTAAGCAGCAAGATTAAAAGTTATTCTGACCCTAAGTAATTGGCTACCAATGAATTACGGTAATATCTACAATATTACAGCCTTACTCCTACATAAAGCAGACAGTAAGAAGAGAAATGAACTGAAATTCCACCATTCAATTTCCTTTCAGTTGGCGTCCCTCATCCCTGCATCAGAGGACGTTTTGAAAGAGGCTCAATTGCCTTCAAAGATCTTGAGGCTGAGGAGATGGAGACAAGTGAGGAAAACCATTGCTTCTGAGCCAGAGGATAAAGAAGACACACTTGCACTGAATTAAAGAAGGAAGCTGGGCCCACGCTGCAGTTTCCCTCTCTCAGTGTCCACAGTGAAAATCATTAAAAACAGCCCTGGATGGGAAATTAGATAAGGTACTAAAGGAGCACTAAATTTGCAGAAGTGGATAACTATACTGGGATTATATGAGAGACTATTCTAATTCATAGGAAACGCTGCATTACTTAGAGGTAACACATCAGATTGCTCAGAAAAAAATATGTATATAATAGCGAGAGAGCACGTACAAAAGATTAAGCAAATGGGGCAAAATATTGACCGTAGGTAGCTCTCAGCAAAGAGTATATGGATGTTCTTTGCTATTTTCATGCAACTTTTCTGTAAATTCGAATCAGTCCCCTAAGAGTTTTTTTTTTTTTTAAAGGAAAATAACAGCTCTTTAAACGAAGCGCATTGAAGGGCACCATGAACGTGTTTAAATTCTCCCAGCACAGCTGCCCTTGTGCCAGAGCCATTTCGGCAGCGCCCACCATCCCCTCCGGCAATCCCAAGCGGGGGCCTCCCGAAGAAGCTGCTGCCCCGGGCTCCCATGGACACCACAGTGGCACCACTTGTTCTAACTGCCATCATCTGTGTCTGCTTTCCCCTGCCTCAATTGTCCACCCCAATTACTTATTGTTTCTAATTGATACAACTTACATACAATAAAATTTACCTTTTTAAAGTACAATTCAGTCATTTTTAGTATATTCACAAAGTTGTAAAATCCTCACCACTGTCTAAATCCAGAACATTTTCATGGGTCCCCAAAGAAACCCTGCATCAGCCAGTGGTCACTCCCCATTCCCTCTGCCCCAGGCAACCACTTTCTGTCTCTAGGGATTTGCCTGACTTTTCAAAAAAGATTTTATTTTTTTATTTGAGAGAGAGAGACAGAGATAGTGACAGAGATAGTGAGAGAGAGAACGAGCGGGGAGGAGAAGGAGAAGCAGGCTCTCCACTGAACAAAGAGCCTGATGCAGGGCTCGATCTCAGGACCCTTGGATCATGACCTGAGCCGACGGCAGACACATAAATGACTGAGCCACCCAGGCGCCCCTAGGGATTTGCCTATTCTGGGCATTTCATATAAGTCCTACGATATGTGGCCTCTGTGGCTGACTGCTCTCGCTTAGCAGGATACGTCCTGAGTTCATGCGGGCGGCGGTATATATCAGTGTGCGCTCCTTTCTACGCCTGCATGCTATTCCATTACATGAGGATCCGTTATTTCTTTTTAATTTTATTCTGTGTAGCTTGTGTATTTTTGAAAAGGGCTTTAAATCCTCTTAGAAACAATTCAGCATAGAAAGTGAAGAATATGTATGACCCGCAGGAAGGAAGAAGGGGGTCTCTGGGTCTCTTAAAGAGTTGACCCCACAGTTCAAGTGGTGTCACTGCTCCTGCTCTGGGATGGCATGGATCCGGGCACATTCGGGCCCTATTGTGCCTCTGCTACAGCCCCACCCCACACACATCTCTCCCCCACGCTGCCGAATGGGGAGGTTCTCAGAGGGGTTCGTGAGGGCGACAGAGGAGTTGAGAAGTAGAGCCCTGGAGAATAAGAGCATGAATACTACAGAAACACGTGCACACACACACACACAGATGCATGTGCACACATTCAGATATAGACACACACACACATACACATACACATGCACACACGTGTGGGCACAGACACACATGTGCACGTGTGTGCAGGTGCACACGGACACACAGGTTTGTGCGCCCTCAGGCATGCTGCCACATGCGGGCCTCAGAAATTAATCAGAGAGAGAGACTCACTTGCTCCCTGTGGTCCCTTTCCAGCTGAAGGGTTCCAGTCAGATTACAGAAAGCAGGTAGTCCCGAGGCATCTGCTCTGTGTTGTGGTTCTCATGGGAACAGCCTTTTGCTGGAGACTGGGCAAATTCTGTCCTGGGGACTTCTCAGACCCCACCAGTTGCCTGTGCGTGTGTGTGTGTGTGTGTGTGTGTGTGTGTGTGTGTGTGTGTAAGCCCCAACTTCTTGTTGTGGGCAAAGCAGAGATAAGAAGTGGGAAGCGGGATTCTCTCCCTGCAGGACTAAGGCTGGGAAGAGGATGGGGCTCCAGGGTGCGGGGGACAGAAGGCGAAGGAGCACAACAGTCGGTGTTGAGAGGCAGAACCCTCTAACGGTCAGGGCTGAAAGGATGTAACTTATTTTAGGAAGAGTGAGTTCTCTACTATCAAAGGTGATGAAAGAAGAAGTCAGAGAGAACAGGCCTGCTTTTCCACAGCCCACATCCAGAATGAAAAGGCGAAGGAAAATGAATCATTGTGAACAGATTAGGCTAGAACAGCAGAGTGATGCAAAAATTCAGAGACAAATTTCCCATCCGTTCCGGTGTCTGAGGAACTGGCCTTCCAGCCACACAGTTCAGAGAAGCCTTGTCGATCCATCAACCCCTCAGGGAGGGGATTCTACAACGGGCTGTTCCAGAGCCCGGAGGCTTTGGCTCTTATGCCAAGACCGCTCTGATGGAAGCATTTCCAAAGTGCTTTTCATTTCCCACTTTTCTTTAGCAAGGAGCACTAAATATAATTCAACCTTGACTTGATGGCTGAGATTATCAATGCTGCAGGACAACTTGATGGATAAATAAAATGCGTCCTGCTCTCTTGGCTTTAGAGTCATCGCCAAAGAACGATGACAGCTTTTTCCCCCCACCCCAGGAGAGCAGCCAGAGCTCATGTCCCTTGCTTTGGGGGAGAGTTGAGACCTCTGACTTTGGAAGAGCTCCTGGAAGCACCAGAGAAGAGTGGGACTCTGGAGAGAGTGGGGTTCATGGTGAAAGGGAAAAGGCAGGATGGAGGATTGAGCTTCCTTGTGGCACTCTGAGGGGCTGGCCCACTGCTGGGGTGAGGGCACAGACACCTGGGGATAGGATACTCAGCACTGCCCTCCCTCACTTTGAGAGCCAGGGCAGAGGTCCTGGTGGCTGCACGGGCATGAAGGGAGTGGGTGCTATAAATATGCAGGCTGCCAACCCTTGTATAAGCTCGTGGGCCTGGACAGTGAGTGGTCAGTGGCAACCATGCTAAATGACAAACTGGAAGTCCTTCCAAATTTCCTGGACTGTGTAATCCATGAGGTTCTTGCATGGTGCTAAGATTGGAATTGGGGGGGGGTTGCCTGGGTGGCCCAGTCAGTTAAGTGTCTTCTTTTGGTTCAGGTCCTGATCCCAGGGTCCTGGGATCCAGCCCGAGTCAGGCTCCTGCTCAGCAGGGAGCCTGTTTCTCCCTCTTCCTCCACCCCTCCCCCATTCATGCAGGTGCGCGTGCGCGCACTCTCTCTCTCTCACGCATTCTCAAATAAATAAATAAGTAAATAAATAAATAAATAAATAAAATCTTTAAAAAAAAATTGGAATGGGGGAATCCTTAAATATGATTGAGATTGCATTTCTCCCCATTCCTGTTCGCAGGGACTGTCCAGGGGTAATTGGATTTGGATAACCAAAGACAGGTGCACTGAGTGTGAGCGTGAGCACTGCAGCGATTGGACACTGGGCTGTGATACCACATGGTAATGCAAAAGGCGAGGGAGACCAGCTGTTACCCTGCCTCCCCCTGCCCCCTGCCCCCAACCCCACTTCTCCCTGCTGCTGTCATTCTCTGCCTTATTTACGAACAGCTCCTCTGGGCAAGGGCCTGCTTCTTCTGCAGAGTCAAGTTCTCAGGCCTTGAGATAACTACCCACTCGTGCACTCAGAGCTGTCTGCTCACTTTCAGGGTCCTACCTATATCCGAGCAGTTCAAGTGGCTGGAAGCCGGGCCTTCTGATGTATGGAGGATTTCCTCGATTATGTCCTGTGAATTAAGGTGATGCTGGGACAGAAGCCATCAATGTGCCAGAGATTTCTCTAAGTGACTAGCACTGGGAAAACCTTGACTTCTTTAGTCCACTGACTTTTTTTGATTAGCATTGCATTTTTCTTTTAAAAAGTTAAATCAGTTGGGATCATCCAAAATTGACGTATTTCATATTAAAACGTGTGAATTCTCAACATCTCTTGAAAAGAAAAAAGTAACCTAGCAACACAAGGCCCCCATGCTCCATGGCAATGCTTGGCTGGTGCTGAGTACAGCTGACCCTGAGATGAAGAGCTGTGCTACCCAGCTCGCGAAATCACTCTCACTCCCTACGGTATTGCCCTTGCCCTCCAGGCCCACGTCAGCATAGTGCTGGCCTCCTACCCCAGGTCCTGGAGAGGTGGGCAATCTTCCATCTCTCCTTTGCTTATAAGCTTAGTGTAGAAGCCAGCTTGCTTCTTCCTGCTGAGCCTCCAATACTTTCTTAATGCCAGCATCGAGTCACTCTGGTCTCCTCTGCTGATCCCTCCCTGGTTGTTTCTGTCATATTTCATTGCAAAGCCAGATGGCCGGCTTCTGCACACAGAATATATGAGTAGAAACTGCCAGGCCAGGTCCTCACCTTAACATTCCGGTTGTCCAGGCCCTTCGTGCACTCCTCAAACTCCACTCCAACAGTGAAATCCAGATCATAGTTGCGGAATGTGCTGTTGGTTTTCGTCTTGAAGTTATCGCCGTCTTGATCAATGATCTTCGTCTGAGTCAGACGTACTGCGATCTTGCGGGTGGCAAAATCAATATCTGTTGGCAAAGAAAGTCGTGGAGGTTATGATGTGCTCAGCCAGACTCATTCATTTCTTTAACAAGGCCAAACATTAAGGACTAGAGACACAGACCACGGGCAGCCCACATTTCTTTGCTCAAATGGGGAACAAGAGCTGTCTTACACATGGCCAGTTTGGGCATCTCAGTCAATCGATTGTCTGGAAACCTAGGGTCTTTTGGCGCCTCCTCAGGAGCTCTGATGGAAGGGGGAGGTAACAGGCAGGGCTCACCCCTGAGCTGCAACTCCCAGTAGGCACGTGCATTCATACACATACGCACACACGTGCACATGCAGGTACACGCACACACATGCACATGCAGGTACATGCACACACACACACCCCTCCCCCATAGAAGTTCCATTCTATTTAACATAATTGGATTTCCTCCTAGGAGTTTGCTGAATGAAAGATTTCACGGTTTAAAAGGAAGAAGACCACTTAAAAATAACCAGTCTAGATCATGGGTAAAAATGGGCCTTTTGTTAATGTCCATGGCAGGTTAGGATACATATGCACCTCCATTTTTAAAGCAGATTGGGGGTGTACTTAGCTAGGCTGTTCTGCCTCAGTCATGGGCCCCCAGGATAACTTTAAGCATATTCCAGACATTTAATAAATACTTGTGCAGATTATTGTGAAAAGTTTAAAACAAACCAAAGTAGAAAGGAGAGTACAAGGAACTCCACACATCCATTAGCCAGATTCAACCATTATCAAGATTTTGCCACATTTATTCCATTTACATCTTTTCTTTGTTGATTTTTTCCATCAAATTCTATAGCAGTTGTTTTTATCCCCAGCTTTACTAAGATACAATTAACAAATAACATTGCGTCACTTTCAGTGGTAGATATGATGATTTGATACACATATATGTTGCAAAATGTTGACCAACAATAAGGCAGTTCTTTTTAAAGTTCAGTATGTATTAGAGTTTCCAAGAGAATTCCTACAAAGAGATCCCTGGACCCAGGTCCCATAGATTCTGCCTCTGTAGTTCTCAGGGAAGCCATGAGTTTGCATTTCTAATAAACTCCATGGTGATGTTCATATTATCGGTCAATGATCACATTTTGAGCAGTATTGCTGTGACAGATTGACAATTGATACATCAGCAGTATTTGATTTCACATATATTTTTGATTGAGACAAGTGGCAATGGATGTTTGAAAATTAAGTTTCACCAGAGAGCCTTCCAGTTATCTTTAACTATATCTTTATTTTCAAATAGGAAGGAAATTATGAGGAAGTATTTTAATGGAAAACGTATTCATTTCTCAGAGACTATTATATAAGCAAAAGGGTGTGCCCTTCAGTGGGGTGTTTCATTTACCAAGCTTTCAATTTTACAGTACGAAGCTAGGTATGGAGCCAAACTTCTTGCTAACCTCTGGTTGTGTATAAAATGTCACCCAAGCCAAAATGTCACTGCCCTGTGGAATAGATTTAGAAACAGAGGATCATTCTGGAACTTGCTATAAACATCATTAAGCTCTTGGTATCTAGCCAAAATCATATTGGATCCCCTTTATGTCTGTGAATTCTCCAGATATTTTGGATGCCAATCTAAATCTAACTTTTTTTTTCCCAGAAATTCCAGCTGGAAGTTTTTAAAAATACTGACATTGGTTTTTATCATAACCGAAGGATAATAATGACCTCAAGAGTAAGAACAATTTGGATTCATTGAGTATTCTTGCTCTGAGAATCCCAGACCCATCTCTATGGTCAGTCAGTAATTAAACTTCACACTGTGTGCTTTCTGGTGGGGGATAAATACTATTGTGCCCACGAGGAAGACCAGCAGTCACCAACAGTTTAGGAAGCTCCTGACAATATGGAGAATTAACACCTCTGCTGGCCTACCCCCACCCTTTCTGCTGCCCTTCCATGGTAGCCAAGCATCACGTCCCTCATCCTCTCTTCTCATTCCTTTCTGACTCATCTCCTTCTGGATTTCTTTAGTTACTATCTCTCTTCTCCTCCTAAAGGACCAAGAAGAGACTGAAGCTGGCTGGTTGGACCTCAATGTGGGCCAGCAGTTTGACCACAGCTGGGAACCCACAAGAGTATCACATCTGCATGGGGAAGGGCCCTGGCTGGGCTTTTGGACGTGAAATTGTATAGTCAGCATTTATCATAAAGGGAATAATTTCAAGTAACATCAGGCAGTGCAGAAGGTAAAAGGATTACATACTTGTATCCTAAGTTGAAAAGAAAAACAGGTTCAAGTTGGCATGAGCTAGTGCATGAATGCTAGGGCCTTGCTCAAATATCATTCATGACTCTTGGTTGAGAACCTGTTGTGTCTAAGAATTCACCAATGGGACCCAAAGCTGGCTGCCCAACAGGATCAGGTGGGAAGATGGAAAAACTACAGAGTTCTGGGTCTTACCCTAGACCCGGAATCTCTGGGTGGTTTTTGATCTTGAATTTCCTCATAACAGGCTGTTTGGAGAGACTTCTATGGTTTAAGAAATTTGAAAGCCATGACTTAAGCACCTACTCCTCCAGCCATAGGTGATGACACAGAGACCCAGAGAGGTTAAGTGACTTGTCTAAGCATGCACAGCTGGAAAAGCAATCACAGGGTTTGATAATTGGATGGATATGTGTGGAGGGGTCAGGTTGGGAGGAGAAAACAGTAGTTTTGAGCTTGGGAATCAAGATGAAATCCAGAAAAGTAGGAGAGAGAATTAATCTTATGGGGAACATAAGAACTGAATTTGAGGTCAAATGATCTGGGGGCTACTCTGTGTGGACCCTTGGTAATATTTGGGGTGGTAATTAAGACACGCCTTGGAACCAACCAGGAATGGTGCCCCAGGGTGGAACCACCCTTGGGAAACCTCACCCAACAAACCCATGAGATAAGTATTATATTATCTCCATTTTACCAATGAGGAAACTGGCTCAGAGAAGCTGTGGCACTTTCTCTGGGTTGTAATAGCGAGGAAGCGATCGAGGTGGAATTTGAACCCAGAATGGCCTGTCTCCGGGGCCAGCACGTGCTCCACAAGCCCTGGGCCAGCCCGTCTTGTCAGAAGGTCAGACCCCACCCCCCCGAGTCTGTGCACTTTCTGTGGTTGCCCAAACACCAGTAACTTCTGAGCGACTCTTCTTTACAGCTCCCCTGGAGCCACAGGGACTTCTGGATCCAGCCGGAGGACACATCCCTGTTTGGGGCAGTTTACGTTTCCCGGAGCTCGAATGTACCGTTTTCACCACACCGCAGTTGTTTTCTGGGCTCAGGGCTCTCTGTGAAGTTTGAGCTCGGTCAATCACACTCTAAGCCTGGCCTTTTTCTGATAGCTCCTTTAGCTTCTGCTCCGTGGCTCAGGGAACTGTACCCGGGGACATCCAAGCCACACAGCCTGCAATGAGGCCACCGGACGTGGAATCAGATGAAAGCTCTCTCTGCTGCCCTTTGTGCTGTGAACATTCTAGGCCAGCATTCACAGAGCCCGGGGTCCCCACTGCATCTGCCATGGCGCTCAGCTTCACAGGTCCCAAAACTGTGGTTCATGATCAATTATGTTTAGGAAACAAGGAGGTAAAACCAAGAGAAGCAGGTTTCTACACTGAAGAACTTCACAGAGCCTTCAATCTAGGAAAGATGCTTGGCAACCCCAACCGCGGGGATGCAGGGTATGGACTCTCCCAGTCTTGTGCGGCCATAGACCCGCCCTGTGGTGGGACATGCCACCCAGCTGGTCCGGTGTTCCATAGAACATGATACAGAAAGGGCTGACAAAACTCTCCAGCTTTCTCTCAGCCACCTGGGCCCTGCAATTGTGGAACTATCTCCTGTTTCATTTTCTCCCTTCGAGGCAACTGCTGACCTGTTTGGAAGGGAAAAGACTAAATAGGACCAACTGGTCAAGTATTTCTGTCTTAGAAATTAATCCTGCCTTAAAATTGCTAAAAGCCACTGAAGAGTCTTCCAGATCTAGTCAGTATAAACACATGCTTGTGGCAGGCAGAGGGCTAACATGGCACACTCCAACTCCTGTTTCTCTCTTTCTGCCCCAGAAACACAGTCTAGCGAGTCAGGTGACACCTGTGTGTCCAGCTTCAGTCCCACGGCTGAACCCTAGAGTCCAGCAGAGCACAGTGGCCATAACTGGAGCTATTATGAACCGCACCAGGTTGCTTTGAGGCTTAAATTCTGCCCAGTGGCTTGTGGTAACGGCCCCATCAATGGTGGCGGCTGCCATCATCGTAATCATCACTATGAAGCCCCTTGCGCTCACAGGCTGCAGTGCTCCACGTCCTTTGCATTTTCCCAGATATGCCCTGTGGGTTCGCCCCCTAAATCCCTGCTGCTCTCCTCCCAGCTCTCCAAGTCTCACAAGACCCAGCCCCAACCTTGCCTTCTCCAGATGATTCTGCTCTTTCCTCACCTGCTCTTCAGACCACACAGCTTTACCCCCAGGAGACACACAGATAGTGTCCTTTGACTTTTCCATGGGGGTGATTCTTTCCTCCAAAGTCTTACCTCTAGGACCTTGCTCTGTGTCTCCAGGGTTGGGCACAGGTAGGTGCTCAAGAAACACTTCTGGATTGGTTGATGGGCACCATAGTTTAGGACAGTGGTTCTCAGAGTGAGGTCCCTGGACCAGCAGCATCACAGTACCTGGGAACCTCTTAGAAATGTAAATTCTGGGGCTCACCCTAGACCTGCGGGTTGGGCCCTGCTTGTTTTTACAAGCCTTGCAAGTGATTCTCTGCATGCTAAAGTTTAGAACTGCTGGTATAAGAGTGAGGGTCAGATCCAGGTATAAATCCTGCCCCAGATTTCCCAGCTATGTGACCTCAGGGAAGTCACTTTCCTTTTCTGAACCTAAGCTTACTCACAGTAAAATCAGGAAAGAATGCTCATCTCAGAGTGTTATTTAGGTAAGGATTCAGTTACGATGATGTAAAATGCTTTACAAAGTACCAATAAGCTTGTGGGCATTCTGTGCACATTGGCCTCCACCCCCTTGGCCTTTTCTGTTTAGGTGAAACAGTGGCCAGATCGGCATTCAGGCCAGAGTGAAATATTTGGTTCATACTGATGCATCTCCAAGGGCTCTGGACTCCATGGGAACAGTCAGAATGGTGGCTGATGGACTCCCTCACCAGCGTCGCCCTGCCCTGCCACGTGGGCATTTTATCCAGCCTGACCAAACATTTCTCTGCATGGACCAGCTTCTTCGCTGCAAAGTTTGGCCAGTCGGTAGAAGTAACTTTAGCCCCCACTCCTGAGGTCCATGCTGTTTTAAACCATGGTGCCGAAACTGTAGTTAGGAGATGAGAAAGAAAACCGCAGGCCAGGTGTTAACCAGGTGAAACGAGGGGGAAGGCTCCAGGTAAAGCAACGAAGGGAGAACTGAGGATTACAGAAAAATTTAGAACAGCAGTGTTCCTCAGAGAGGATGTGGAAATCAAGGCGCAGAGAATTTAAGTGGTGGGTTCAGAGTTACCCAGCTGGGACAGAGCTCCTGACAGCTTGTCCACAAATAGTTTATCACTCACAACTAAGGCTCCTAATGAAAATTATTGCTTGTCCCTGGTTGCCTAGAAAGGTAGATCACAGCTAAAAATACCTATTGCTGAGAGAACTGGTTTGTCCTGGCACAACACCCCCGGCCAATCTCTGTGACCAGCGCCGGGAGAATCTTATTAGGGGCTCTATGCACATGGAATCAAGCATTGCTGCTTCTCTGGATTGAAAAATGGTTCGGCGTCTTGGCCACCCCTTTAGCATTTGCACAGGCTAGTTAATCACGTCACCTCTGCTCCACCCCAGGGAAGGGAGCCAAGTGTTCTGTCGGCGAATTCGTGATATTTCTAATCAAAAGGAAAGGTTTAACTGCGGCTGTAGAACACACACACATACACACACACACAAACACACACACACACACACAGATTACAAAAACACTTCCTCTTTGTACTTTGCAGAGAAAATTATTTTCCTGATATGGTATTTTAACACCAGGGTTATCAAATATGTTTTATCTGCTTTTCTGGATTAAAGGTATCTTCGAGCCTGATTTATAGCCAGGTGAAATGAATTTCTATCTCAGAGGAAAAGGTCCAAAGGCAAGCTACTTCTGAATAATATATGTGGCTTGCAGCTACCGCAGAAGAAAACAACAACACCGAAGTGAGTTTATTAAAGCATACTTTCCATAACTGCATTTTGAACAATGTAAGTCATAAAGTTGAAATATGAGTATACTGCTCACCATTAAAATGCTTTGTAATATGCTTGTGAGAAAAGCTAAAGTTGCGGGCTAAAAGGGCAGGCAGTCTTTGTAAATTAAAGAGAGAGATGCACACATATTCATCATGTGAAATCTGAGACCCATTTCAAGCTCGGCTTTGATGGGCTTCAAACCTGGACTCCTTAATTCTCAGATGATAGCACTCTTAGGCAACCATGAGAAGCAGAGTGCAAGAGCAATCTTCTCCGCATCTTTTCCTCCAGATAACACACTTAGAGAGAAATTGGACTGGCCCCCCGCCTGCCTCCTCCTGTCTCTCACGGGCATCTCCAAATATGTTTAAGACCTTTCCTAGACAGTGGGGGCAGGCTGGAGACCCTGGGGAGCCTCCCCTGCTCTCTCTGCATGATTTTGCCTCCCCACTCATACTCTAGTGCTGATCATTGGGATGGGGGCAGGGGGAGGTGAGGCTAATACAAGCTGGGAGGAAGGGGCTGAACTTATCTTCACTGGGGGCTTTTCTACCCACCGCACCCCAAGGCCTTTCCCTGTTTAAAAGTCCAACCAGGGATGCCTGGGTGGCTCAGTTGGTTAAGCATCTGCCTTCGGCTCAGGTCATAATCCCAGGGTCCTGGGATCGAGCCCCCCATCAGGCTCCCCGCTCAGTGGGGAGCCTGCTTCTCCCTCTGCCTGCAGCTGTCCCTGCTTGTGCTTGCTCTCTCTCTCTGACAAATAAATAAAATCTTTAAAAAAAATAAATAAAAGTCCAACCAGATACCATGTGGTTCAAGTAAACACTTTGGCAATGTATATAACTTCTTTGACCTGTAAGCACTAGCAGAAATCCAAATTTTGTCAAACTAACTCCTTGGATCATCAGACATTTTTTCTTTCTCTCTCTCTCCCTCTCCCTCATTTGCTAATTAATTTCCACCCCGGGACTCTGAGTGACTCTTGCAATGTTTCTGAGGGTCCTGACTGTCTACCATCCCGACAGACCTTGCTCAGAATGAAGCTCCTTCTCCCCTACCCCCATGCTTAGTACCTGCACCTGGAACAGTGCTGTGGAAAGAGCCTGGGTGGGAGAAGCAGGCAGACTGGGATCCTGTCTGTGCGATATTATTTCCCAGCCACAGGTGACCCCAGGGAGGTCCTTTCACTTCTCTGGGCTTCAGATTCCTCATCCTGTGAAATGGAAAGCATTCCTTCCATCTTAATCCCTGACTACACCCTGAGCACTAGATCTTGTATCAACACGCCAATTTTAATACTCTACCTGGATGTGTAATGGGCATCTGAAGTCAAAATAGGCAAAACAGAAGTCTTCTTGCATTCCGCCCCGCCCAGCACCCCTCTCCAAACTCACTCCTCCTCATGGCTTCTCTATTTCAGCCTACGGGATCACTGTCTTCCCAGTTGTTCAACCCTAAGCCTGGGGCCATCTTCATTTCCTCCATATGCTCTGGTTTCATATTCCTCTGCAAGCCCTGTTGGCCTTATCTCCAAAATATATGTTGAACCCGTCCTCTCTTCTCCAGGCCCGGGAGCACTACTAGCCCAAGCACCTCTTGCCTGAACAACACAGCAGCCTCCTAGGATGGGCTTCCCTGCTTCTAGTCTTGCTTTCTAATGATTCATTCTCTGCACTGAGCTGTAGTGATCCTTAAAGAATATAAATAAGCTAGATTGTCTTCCATCATAAGGGCTCACCTGCCCCTTGTTTGCCACTTCCCAACACACCAGGCTTTGTGTTTCTTGAACACACCCACAACTTTTGCATTTGCTGTCTCCTGTACCTGTGACACCACTTCTCGACAGTCAAGCCTTGGCTCGCTTGTCACCTCAGACAGCCTTCCCTGACCACCCATTGCTCTTCACTCCAGAGGTCCTTTTCATTTTCTTACCTACCTACTGTACACTACCTTAAACTATTTACTTTCTCTCACTGCCGCTAGCATGTACACTCCAAGAGGGCAAGGAACTTGTCGTGTCGTTGACCACCATGTTGCCAGTGCCTAGAACATTTCTTGGCATGTCATAGGTGCTCAATGCATCTGTTGAAACTGAATAAGTTAAATGAAATAATGTATATGAAGTTCTGGCAAGATGCTTACCATGGCTTGATAATGCTTCTCATGGCACATGCCACCTCTGGAGCTGGACTGTGGCTCCTAAGCAGTCAGGACAGGATTTGGACCATTGTGGGTATTCAGGAAACCTTTCCAGGCAGAGACCCCACAGGTGGGAGCTGGCTGACTACATCCTCTAAGCCTACCTCCTTTCTGGTAGAATTTTCCAGAGACCCACTAGGACTTTTTGCAGTGGCCTCTTCTCTTTTAAATCTGTGCATGTTCATTTAAATGAGAAGATGTTTTTCATAGAAGATGCCCCCCTCCTTTTCCAAATTAAGAGAAGAATTGGATTTTCCCTAATATTTACAGTTTGTGGACTAAAGAACATCTTAATGTTTACATTGAACATTAACTGACCAGTTTTAGGACACACACCTTCCATTATATGTCCACATCTTCACTGATTAAAGTTACATGACAGTGTTTCATTTTCTAGGCTCCTTCCCTGCCCTGTCCCCGCCCAGGCACCAAATCTAGTCTATTTTCCACTCCAGACTTAACCCTGTCCTCCTTCTTGGCACTGCTTTTACCATCTTCCCAGGGCCATCACAACAGCCCCTTCACTTCTATGATGGTCCCTGCAGATCTATTCACCCCTTGCTCTTAGAGCAAGCATTGCTGGCTTCTCTCTCCTCTGCAGACACTTCCTCTCCTTATAGGATGAAGTCCACAGTGGTGGCACACCACCTTCAAGACCTGACCTGTCACCTTTCTGACTTTCTTTCATCCCCTCCTTGCACTTCACTGTCTGGCAATACAACTTGGTCTGTTCCCTCTGTCCAACACCACATTCTTTTTTTAAAAAAATATTTTATCTATTTATTTGAGAGAGAGAGAGAGTGAGCTCTAGAGGGGGGTGGATCAGAGGGAGAAGTAGACTCAATCTTGGGACTCCAGGATCACGACCTGAGCCGAAAGCAGTCGCTTAACCAACTGAGCCACCCAGGCACCCCCAACACTACGTTCATACTGGCTTGGCCTTTGCATATGCCTGCAGTCATGCCTGACTCCATTTCTGTGTGGAGCAATTCCTTCCATCCTTCAAAACCCCACCAGGCACTTAGGAAGCCTTCAATGACCTGTGTACAGTAACACCCTCCAACACCCCACACATACATCTTGTTCCTGCTCTATTGCTATGGACCTAAGGGATGGAATCACCCACTGTCCCATGGGTGACAGACTACATTTACTTAAACGGCTGCAACAGTACTTCTCATCCTACACGCTGTTCATACCATGTGACTTTGCCACTCCTCTCATTGAAAGATGGGGTCTCTGTACCTTTCTCTTGAATGTGGGTGGGCTCATGACTCCTTCAACCCAATAAAATACAATGGAAGTGATACTGTATGATTTCTGAGCCTGAGTCATACAAGGCCCTTCAGCTTCTGCCTCCTCTCCAAGCATGCTGTGAGGAAACCCAGACCAGAAAGTTCCTATCTGGCAGATGAAGAAACTGGTTCCGGAAGGTTAAAAAATTGGTCAAGGTTAGAGAACAAGCCTTAACTGGGCTGGCCCTTCTGGTTTGGTTTCCTCACCTACATGATCTTGTTCAGAATTATACTTCTGAGCTAAGCTCCAGACCATCTGCCCATGTATAGAAGCAGTCTTCCATTTTATGGTCCACTCAGGGCACTAAACTCAGCGCAGCAGGGCTGGGGTTCTGGTAGGAGGATTTGTCCCTCTCCCCACTCCCCCGAGGATTTGAGGTAAAACTCTGATAGCCAGGAGGAAAAATAAAGCAATTCTGTGTTGGAAACATGCCTGGAGTACATGAAGAAAGTTCCAATCTCTATAAGCTGTGCAATACGTCCCAGCTCTCCTTGTTCACTGAACACGGTGGAAATGTTCATCAAGCTAGAAGTTACTTGCACAGAAAATTCCACAATTCCCATTCTTGATGAGACTTCCCATCATCATATCCAAATTATTGGGCCTCTGACCCCAAGGGCAGCCCCAGCAGTGGGGAGATTCCAACCAGGAGCTCCTTACGTGGAGAGCTCTAAAGCTGGAAAAGGGATGAGGAGGATGTTGCAGGACAAAATAAGCCCAGGCAGCCAAAGCTCCCTGCCCAGTGCCTGGCCCATGGCAGCTGGCCCACACATCAGCTCCTCCTTCAGCTTTCATGTGACTTCTGTCAGCCCCATGAGAGATCCCACAAGAGCATCAACTCAGGACACACGCTGATCAAGAACTTGGCCTGGAGTCCAGTTCAAAAGTCAGGTAAAGCAGTGAGTTGTTTGATCTGTGTGACAAAAGCCACTCCTAGCCTTCTGTGGGTCTGATATTCTCTAGCTGAGAAATTTTTTAACCACTCCTTGTCTGCTTCCCCTCCACAAGCCTGACATAAGTGCAATGCAGGGGCCATTCGTGGATAATATCAGGTCCAACTGGTGATCTAAGAGACGGTGATCAAAGGCAAGAGAGCCACTGCACCATCCTGTCAAGTTTGGTTTTACTCCGTGTGTGCATGCCTGTGTGTGTGTGTGTGTGTGTGTGTGTGTGTGTGTGTGTACCCTCTATTCACATGTCTTTTCTCCATGCCAGGAATTATGCTAAGGACATTTCAGACATAATCTCACTTACTATTATTCCCAACTTACTGATGAGGAATCTGAGCTTCACAGAGAATTTGTATGACTTTCCTATTATTACATAGCTAGCAAAAAAGGAACGAGGCTTGCACACAGATCTGTTGAACTCCATGGTGGCACTGTCTGGAGGGCTGGACCACAGTTCTCCCAAAGTTCCCCTCCTTCCCTCACCCCTGGTCTCCTCCTTACCTAGGGCCTTCATGTAGCCTTCAAAGTTGTCATTACTCTCCATCTCCCAGGTTCCATTCTGGTCCCTTGTCATGGTGATAGCCTCTAGTTCAGTGTGGGTGAGTGTTGAATGTCAAGGAGCAGGCTGCAGGGAGAACATGTTAAAATGAGCTACTTTTATAGTGTAGTGGACCAGGTTTATGGCTTTGAGATAACAGGTTCAAAGGTTATAAGCACAACCCAAAAAACCTTTCCTTTCCTTTGCAAAGTTCAGCAGGACTATGAGCAACCCACACTCAAGGTCCAACGTGGCCAGAATGGGTGTCCCAGTGACCTCTTCCACATGCAGGGCCCCAGAGCAGCTCCTTTTTGGCTGGCTGGGTTCCCACAGAGCTCTTGGCCCCACACTGAACACTCTATCCTGCCCTTGAGGAAACAAATACCCAGTGCCCACCCCACCCACACTGGGCAGGGCCCAATCTACTAAAAGCAAGCCAGATCTGGAGGGAGGCCAGATAGGAGGCAGAGGGGCAGTGGGACTCTGCTTCAAGACCCCAGGAGCAAGCTGAGGATCACCTTGACCAAAGTGGGGGGCATAGCTGGCATTCAGAGAAAGACTCTTGGTTCAGGCTGTTCCCCAAATTAGCTGTCCTAGTGGGTCAGAAAATGGGTTGGTTTACTGCTCTGATGCATAGTTCTGAGAGATGAGGCCTGGTCCACTCCACTCTGAAGCACAGAAGTGTGAGCCGAGGTGGATAAACCGTGAGGCCCCGAAAGTGAGTTTTGATTACGGCACTCTGGAGCTCTAATACATGTATTCATATGCTGTGAAATCTAAGCAAATGGTTCTGTCTGTGTGTGGTTTGGGGGGGTGTAAAGCAGCACATCTATTTTTTAGTAAATATACTGGAAACAGGAAGACACATAGTAAAAAACAGCCCAGCCACTATCAAAAAAACCAATGTGGGATAAAGGGAAGAGTACAGGACAACTTCCCACAAAGAGAAGATGAGTGAAGGCAGAACAAATAGACAGATGGGCAGCATCAGGCTTCATTATTTGATGTCCATGCAGAAGCTGCTGTAAGCTGAGCACTTAGCCTCCTGGTTTGGAAAGGTAGGTATTCCCTCTGGGTTCAGATTCACGGACTTCCACACAGCCCCTTCTGCCCCCAACTGAGTCTCCTATAGGCCTCCCTTGCAAGAAAATACTAAAAAGATGACCTGGTGGGGGAGGCGGTTGGGAGCAAAAATGGGGTTGCCATAAGCAAAAGATCTGAATTTTAATGGGTGGATGGGGGAATTCACCCTGTGTCAGGCAGGAAGTTGAAACTAAGATGCTTGCATAAAACCAAAACACTGGACAAACCATTCTGCCAGTGAGAGTGTGAAATACCTAAATCTGCCCAGAGACAATAAGAAAGTTTGTCCATTTGGCCTGGGATCTATGTGAGTTAAAAAGAAGTTCTGCCTGCACTGCCTCTGGTTTAGGGTTTGAGCTTATGCTTTCTGCTAGCCAATGTATTAAATAAATGGAGTCCTGAACTTGCAAAACATATGGGCTTCCAGAAAGAAGTAAATGTGAAAACTGTCTGGAGGGACACATCTTCAAACCAGGCCAACCAGAATTTCCTGTGACAAAGTCAGCCAAATGTGAGCTAATCCAAAATTGTAAAAGACACATGAAAATCTACCAAAAAGCAAACGTCAGCAGAAACACACAAACTAGACTTCTAAGAGCCACAGATGATAAAAGTGGTCAGTAACAAACTATAAAATAAGTATGTTTAGAATGAGCAAAAAATTTTAAAAGCACTTAAAACCATGAAAAAGAATAAAATGACATTTAAAAAATAGGTTGAAAAATAACCAGAGAGTAGTAGAAATTTTAAAAATACAGTCATTAAAATTTAAAAGGTAATGGGTGGATTAAATAGCTGATTCAACACAGCTGAAGAGAGACCAAGTAAACTGGTTGATAGAGCTGAGGAAATTAACCTGAATGTATGTAACACAGAATACACTGGTGGAAATTTAGAACATCAAAATAAAAATGAAATTCTAAAATATTCCAGGGAAAACAAAAACAACAACAGATTACCTAAAAATAAACAATACAGTAATCGGACCAATATCAGACTTCGAACAATTCTGATGGAAGGCAACAATAGAACAATATCTTGCAATGATGAGGGGAAAGTCTTTTGACTAAGAATTCTAAATGCAGCAAACTTCATTAAAATATGAGGGTTTTAAAAACTAAAATACTTTCAGATATAACAACCCCAAACTGGAAACTACCCAAACATTCATTGACAGATTAATAAACAAATTATTGTATATTCACACAACAGAATACTACTCAACAGTAAAAGGGAACATAATGACATGAATGCATCTCATAGATATTATGCTGAGGGAAAGAAACCTGACACAAAAGATCATATATTACATGGTTCCATCCATAGGAAACTCCAGGAAAAAAAATCTAATCTACAGCAATATAAAATAGATCAATAATTTGCTGAGCACAGGAAGAAGAAAAGGTGGAAAGAGCACAAGGGAAATTTCTTGGGGAGGCAGGATGGAAATGTTCTATAGTTCAGGTGGTGGCTACATGACAATTGTTAAAACTTAAACTCCACAATTGATATCTGTTCATTTTTATTGTATGTAAAATAAATTTTAATAAAAAATTAATGAAATCATTTTTATTCATGCATTCAATCATGATGGTTTTGGGAAAAAAATCAGTAGCAACCCAAACTATAATCCCATATTATACCTGTATGGGAAATTAGTTGATTGACATGAAATAAGTGTGTGCTAAGGAGGCTATTATTATTGATTGACTAGATGTTTGTAAGAAATATAAGTTTAAATACTATCTGATAAACAAGAGGAACCTCTAGAGCAGTGGTTCTCAAACCTTAGCAAGTGTCAGATTTATCTGTAGGGCCAACTAAAGCACAGATTGTTGAGGGGAGGCAGGAAGATGGCAGGGGAGGATACTGAGCTCAGCTCATCCCATGGGCACACAGAGATAACAGCTACATCTATACAAATAACTCTGAAAATGACTTGAGCTCTGGCAGAACAGACCTTCCACAGTTAATCTTAGAGAGAAGACCATGTTGAAAAGGGTAGGAAAGGTAGAGAAGCAGTCGGGAACCAAACTCTTCCAGTGAGACTAACCACAAGTGGGAAGGACATCACAAACACAGAGAAATGAGAGGGACAGACCCAGTACCAGGCACCCCTGGCACTAGGGACCTGCATTGGAAAAGTGAGTCCCCATAGCATCTGGCTTTGAAAACCCGCAGGGCTTAATTTCAGGAACTTTAAATATCAGTGGGCTTAACTCTGGGAAATTGGAGGATGATAGGAAACTGAGCTCCTTCCATTAAAAAGCCAGCATAATAAATAACTCAGCCCGAGACATGGCACAGAAAAAGCGGTTTGAAAAGTGCCTGGGGTAGACATGAAGATTTATTGACTATTCTTAGAATGTGTGCTGGAGAGGCAGGGACCTTCAGGAGATATCTTCAAGAAGAAAAGAATTTCTCTTCCCTTCTTCTAGCCTAGATAGCCTGATGTTTGTGGAAGCTAGCACTAATACTTTCTACTACCTTACTACCACCATGAGCCCTGGCCCTGTGCTTTCCTGCAGAACCTACCCTATTCAAACTGCCGGACTCAGCAAGCATCCCTCCAAAGCAGCTCCTGCCCTGTGACACTCTATAGGCTTCCCTGGCCCCAAATGGTGCCACTTCAAACTGACTCCTGCCCTGGGGAAGGAGGAAGATAACCCTACACACCAGCATTGCAGTTGTAGTAGATGGACCTATTACCTCACCGCCCAGACAGCAAGCCCTGCCCTTTGGTATGCCTGCAGCTGTGGCAGAGAGGCCAAGGGCAAACAGTTAATCTGATTGCCAGCCCCACCCACCAAGAAATCCTCAGTGACCTCAGACAGACCTCTCAGTAGCACAGGGACCAAACCCTATCCAGTGTGCCCATGGCAGGAAAAGCAGGTTATTGCATCCAGTTGGGCTGAAGGCAACTGCAACTCAGTCACAACAGAAAGGTGCATACAGCCCACACGGAGGATACCCCTGGAGTGCCTGGTTCTGCTGACCAGAGGGGATTACATTATAGGGTACCACAAGACCTCTTCTTCGCAGGCCATGACTTTCAAGACCAGGAGATGTAGCTGACCTACCTAAGACACGGAAACAAACACAGAGACACAAAATGAGTTGACAGAGGAATATGTCCCAGATGAAAGATCAAGACAAAATCACAGTAAAAGAACTAAATGAAACAACATAAGCAATACGCCTGATAAAGAAATCAAAGTAATAATCATAAAGATACTCACTGAACCTGACATAAAGGTAGATGAGCTCACTGAGAACGCCAACACAGAGAAAATATAAAAAATAACAAATCAGAGCTGAAGAATTCAATAATTGAAATAAAAAATATGGAAAGAATCGACAGCAGATTAGAGGACACAGAAGAATGGGTCAGTCGTCTGGAAGACCAGGTAGTAAAAAGCAACCAAGGTGAATAGGAAAAAATAATACTTAAAAATGAGAATAGATTAAAGGAACTCAGCAACATAAGTTAATAAGATTAACATTACAGAAATCCCAGAAGGAGGAGAGAAAGACAAAGGGGAAGAAAACTTATTTGAAGGAATCATCACTGAAACCTTCCTAATCTGGGGAGGGAAACAGGCATCCAGGTCCAGGAGCACAGACAGCCCCTAACAAGATGAACCCAAGAAGGTCCACACCAGACACATAATAATTAAAATGGTAAGAAGTAATGATAAACAGAGAATTTTAAAAGCCACAAAAGATAACAGTTACATACAAAGGAAACCCTGCTGCTATCAGCAAATTTTTCAGCAGAAGCTTTGCAGCCCAGAAGTGAGTGTGTGATCTATTCAAAGTGCTGACAAGAAAAAAAATCTACAACCAAGAATACTCTACCCAGTAAGGTTATCATTCAGAATAGGAGAAGAGATAGAGTTTCCCAGACAAACAAAAGTTACAGGAGTTCATCACCACTAAACCATCCTTACAAAAAAATGTTTAAGGGAATTCTTTAAGTGAAAAAAAAAAAAAAAAGACCGTAACTGGAAGAAAATTATGAAAGGAAAACATTTTACTGATAAAAGCAAACATATAGTAAAGGTAGCAGATCAATCACGTATAAAGCCGTATGAAAGTTAAAACATGAAAGCAGTAAAAATCAATTATATCTACAAAAATCAATTATATCTACAAAAATTAGTCAAGGGATACAAAAAAGTAAAAAGATGTAAAATATGACATCAGATACATAAAACATGGAGGGGGAAGTAAAAATTTAGTGCTTTTAGAATGTGTTCAAACTCGTGACCAACTTAATATAGACTGCTATACACATAAGATGTTATATATGAACTCCATGGTCATCACAAATCAGAAACCTATAATAGATACAAAAAATAAAAAAGAAAGGAATCCAAGCATAACACTAAAGAAAGCCATCGGACAACAAAGGGAAGAGAACAAGAGAAGAAAAAAGAAACCCAAGAACTACAAAAACAACCAGAAAACAATGAACAAAATGGCAATAAGTACATACCTATCAATAATTACCTCACATGTAAACGAACCAAATGCTTCAATCAAAAAACATAGGGTGACTGAATGGGATAAAAAAGCAAAACCCCTCTACAGGCTGCCTACAAGACACTTACTTCAAAGTCACATACAGATTCAAAGTGAAGGGATGAAGAAACATATACCATGCACATGGAAGTGGGAAAAAAAAAAAGCCAAGGTAGCAATACTTATATCAGACCAAGTAGACTTTTTTTTTTCCAGAAAAGAGGTGACTATTGATGTTTATGGACATTAATATAGAAATTCACGCCATTTCAGAAACTTCTAGCTCTTACAACAGCTTTTTTGTATGCTAAAGCAGTTTTCAGCTGGGGATGGTTTTGCCCCATGGGGGACATTTCCAATAGGGACCTTTTTGTTTGTTATAACTTGGCAGGGAGGCGGTTACTACTGATATAGGGCATAAAGGAATGTTGCTAAACATCTTATGATGTACAGGACAGCCCCCTACAACAAAGACTTACTCTGCTCCAAATCCTGAGATGATAACCTGGCTTCTGGGGACTATTATCAATCCAGGACCAGGAATGCGAATGCCTGGGTGGCTCAGTCGGTGAAGCGTCTGCTCTTCTGCTCGGGTCATGATCCCAGGGTCCTGGGATCAAGCCCTACATCGGGCTCCCTGTTCAGCATAGAGTCTGCTTCTCCCTCCCCTCTGCTGCTTCCCCTGCTTCTGCTCTCTCTCAAATAAATAAAATCTTTAAAAAATAAAATAAAGCCTCCTAGACACTATGAAAACTGATTTCTTCTCAATCCATAGTAGCAACTATTTCAAGAACCTTAATACACCATAAAGGAGAGGAACACTATAGTGTCTATAAATTTGTCATTATAGAATTCATCTAAGTTTCTGTCCTATTTGTTCCATGAGGGCAGGATCAAGGGCAGTCTTGATCTTTGCTGTATACCAAATGCCTGAGCCATGACAGGCACACAAATGTTCTTTTAATGAGTGAACAAGTGAAGGAGATTACTAACTGGACTTCTCTCTCCAATATAGCATGATCACTCTAGCCAGTGGTGTTAGAAATGATGAAGTAGCTTCGGTTCCAGACAGAGTTCTTTCTCACATCCTCTTTAAGAAGTTGGTCTACATACTGTAGCTCACTATCTCAAAGTTTAAATTCCGGAATAACTCACTGTTGATGTTGCCAGGCATGATAATTCTTTGCATCCTGATTAAGAATATCAGCAATAAACTCAAGCTCCTGAGATGGATCTTTTAGCCATGCTGCTAATACTTGCCTGTGAAGCCAGACTTGATAGTGTTGGGGCTGTTCCTCAATTATTGCAGTGATGGAGTTCATTTCCTCATGTAGATCCTTTTGAAGTGACTTTAAGAGAACTCTCCAAAAATGCCACAGTGTATAACTGGCTGCATTTAACTATTGAGTTAGCATCTCTGGTTAGTTTAAAAGCTTATTCACTTCTTCCATCACAGCTGCAAATAATCATAAACATCTCTAAATTTTTTTACAGTAAATGATCTAGACCACTGAATTGGGGCCATCAGTCTATGGCACTGGGTCTATATCTGTCCATTCTGCTCTGTCCCTGTACAGGACATAGCTGGGTGAGTCTGGGCTCAGGAACTTGTCGTCTATAGGGGATGCCACTGCTTCTCTGGGGTCAGCCACCATAGGTGGTTGATACAAATGGCCTCAGCTGGATTCTCACATAGCTTCTCCCCAGGGCCCACTCCTTCCCCTCTTTTTGGTTAATGTCCCTGTGACATTGCATGTCTGGCCCGTGTTTGTTATGGGAAGTAGATACCATCAGATTTGTCTTTGCCAGAGTCCCCAAGAGGAAGGAGACCTGGAGCTGGGTCTTGCTTTAGATTTTTTTGTAAATTGTGCCCTTTTCTCACTTTTGTGCCCAGAAGGCATTCCAGGAGAACAGGAGGTCACAAACTCTGATTCTTCCCAGGGCCACAGGGATCAAATTGCTTTGGCACAGGTAGGGGTCAATTTTCAATCCCCTTGTCCTTCCCACCCTGCCCTACACTTTTATTGCAGTTGGAAGGATGTAGGGAGCTGGCAAGAGTGAGTCACTCTAGACCACCTCTTCCCAAGGGAGCTGTCCCTGTCTCTTTTCCAAGGATTCTTGGGATGCCCTTGGCAATCCTGCCAGATGGAAACTGCTCCCCACTGAACATTTCTTCCACCAGACCTAACGAATTTCTGACATTTCTCAGATTAGAGAAAATCTGTTTATTTATTGTCCCTCTTCCTAAGATTAGGGGATTATTTGCTCTCTTTCTCCTTGTTTTGTTTACTGCCACATCCCCAGGACCTAGCACACTGTAGATGACAAATGAACAAATATTTGTGCAGTGAAGACTGCTAGTGTTGAATGTAAATGGGGAGGGTATTTCTGCAGCAGAAACCCCAAATTTCTGTATACTCTGCGAAGGAAGGGCAGAAACATTTGACTACTAGTGATACCGTAAGCTATCAGCAATCTTTCTTTTTAATACCTCAAATTAAATGAAAACACTGGTGATTTAATCAATAAGATATTGGTCCATATTCTCTCCCACCATTTATCAAATGCCATTTGATGTGTTAAAATCAATGAAGATGTGCCCATTCAAAACCTCTTATTATATAATGTTTTGTTTCCACTAAGTGGTTTATCCCATGATTAGAATAGCAATCATGATCTTTTGTTGAGTGTGCCAAGCACTAGTCCTGTCTTGTTTCACTTAACGCTCTCAGCAACCCTTCAAGAGAGGGAGTGTCACCAAAGTCCCACTATGAGGATGATGAAAATGAGGTTCAGAGAGGTTAGGTATCTTCTAAAGGTCACACAGCTGATAAGAAGATTGTGGATTTGAGCCCAGACACTCTTCTATCTGACCTATAAGAATCTGTTTTCTAGTTGAGGAAAATATTTATTTAGTAAGGCAGTGCTGAGAATTAAATTGTGTAATGTTTTAAAAGAGTTTAATGCAGTGGTTCCCAACTTTGGTCCCACCCGAGTTATCTCCATGAAGTTGGTGAAAACACAGAGGCTAGGCCCTATGCTACTTTAAGGATCCTGGGACTCTGTGGGCCTTCTTAGCTCCCCAGGTGATTCTGACACCTGTCAAAGTGCAAGAAGGCATTGATGCTGCACATTACATACACTAAACATGTGGGGGCTACAAAAACCAAGCAGAGACAGCATCCCTATGAAGTCTGGGTATAAAAAGAAAGCTGAGGGTAGCCGAAGATGTTGGACCACAGAAAGCATCAGCCTCTAGTGGTCCCCTTGGTGCCCTCTGTTGTGTGAGTGCTGCCCTCTGGATTTGGAGAGCCAGGCGTCAGGAACAGGTATTAGTAATGGCCATGACATGGCTGCCTGCAAGCCCATCGTGACCTCAAGGCAGCCACTGGGGACATGTCAGTCTTTTTGGGCCAGTGCAGGTGGGGAGTACCTGTTTGTGCTGCCTTCGACCAGCCGGGTGGGTTGCCAACCTCAGCCATGTATTTGAGTCAGACTCAATGTTTCCCGACTGGACACCACCAGGAGGCAACTGGGGCCAGGCAAGTCTGTTCCCCATGTCATTGGAGGTGGGATCCCAGACTCAGAGCCCCCATGGGGTCCTGAGTAAATGACTGGTGCTAGTCAGGCTGGGGTATGAGCCATTGGATTTGGGTTATCAGAGTCTCCAGGAGGAAGGAGACCTGGGAGTTCCTTCAGCTATCAGACATCACTGGGCCTTGCTTTAGTTTTTATGTAAATTGTGCCCCTTCTCCAGTTTTGTGCCAAGAAGGCAGGCTAGGAGAGCAGGAGGTCATAAATACTCAACCCTCCCAGGACCACAGGGACCAAATGGCTCAGGCCTAGGAAGGGGCCCATTTGCAATCACTGTGTCCTCCCCACCCTCCCCCACCCTCTTATTAGTAGTTAGGAGGAGATAGGAAGTTGGCAGCAGTCACTCCAGACCACCTCTTCCCAAGGGGACCTGTCTCTGCCTCTCCCACTGACCCTTTCTACCATGAGACCTAGGGAATATCTGCCATTTCCATTTGATATATCTTGTAAATCTTTCCAAATCAACGCATATGATCTACCTCATTCTTATTTATCTATATCTTATTTTATTACATTTTTGGATAAGTAACATATTCACATGGCTTGAAATTGAAGTAGCATGAAAAATACACAGTGAAAGTTTGGTTCAGCTCCTGCTCCTGCTGAACAACAAACCATTCGTGTTAATTTCTTGTGTATCTTTCCAGAGTTTCTTTATGCACATAAAATCAAACATGCAGATATTTTCCCCTTCTCATATTTTTATCTAAAATATAGAATAGAACAAACTTGGATCCACATTTTTCCTTTTTTGCTTCTCTTAGCAAATTTTCATATTAATACAGAGAGCTTTCTTATTCTTTTTGATTTCTATATAGCATCCAACTCCTTCCAAGGACCATAATTAATTTAGCCAGTCCTGAGTGGGTGGTCATTTGGATTGTTTACTGTTATTTGTAATTATAAGCAGTGCAATTCTGATCTATCGTGTCTGTGTTTTTGTACATATTACAGAAAACGTCAGCGTGGTTTTTAATAGGTTGTCCCCAGTGTATGAGAGCTCTTGTTTCATCACATTCTTGGCAACCCTGTGTATTAACAAATAACTTTTAAAAATCTTTGTCAATCAGATAGGTCTGTAGAAATGTATTTTGTTGTTTTAAAAAGGATTTCTTCTAAGTACAATTGACCATATTTGCAAATATTTGTGAACCTTTTTCCTGACAGCCTTTTCATGTCCTTTGTTCATTTTAAATTGGGTTGTTAGACTTTTTACTGATTTAAAGGGCTTTTTATAAGTTTGTATGGAACCATGAAAGACCCCAACCCAAATAACCAAAGCAATCTTGAGAAAGAAGAACAAAGTCGGAGGCATCATAATCACAGATTTCAAGATATACCAGAAAGCTGCAGTAATCAAAACACTATGGTTTTGCATTAAAAACAGACACATACTTCAGTGGAATAGAATACATAGCCCAGAAATAAACCCACACCTATATGGTCAATTAATCTCAATTAATCCATAACCAAGGGGTAAGAATATACCATGGGGAAAAGACAGTCTCTTCAATAAATGGTGCTGAGAAAACTGGACAGCCACGTGCAAAAGAATGAAACTGGACCACTTTCTTACACCATACACAGAAATAAACTCAAAATGGATTAAAGATCTAAACGTGAGACCTGAAATCATAAAACTCCTAGAAGAAAACAGAAGCAGTAATTTCTTGGACATTGGCCTTAGCAACATTTTTCTAGGTATATTTCCTCAGGCAAGGAAAACAAAAGCAAAAATAAACTATTGGGACTATACCAGAATAAAAAGCTTCTGCACACTGAATGAAACCATCAACAAAACAAAAGGCAACTTACTGAATGGGAGAAGATATTTGCAAATGATATATCCCGATAAGGAATTAATATCCAAAATATATAAAGAACTTAATTAACTCAACATCAAAAAACCCCTGAAATAATCCAATTAAAAAATAGGCAGAGGACAAGATGTATGATGGCTAAAAGACACATGAAAAGAAGCTCAACATCACTAATCATCAGGGAAATACAAATCAAAACCAGAATGAAATATCACCTCACATCAGTTAGAATGGTTAGTATCAAAAGGCCAAGAAACGTTAAGTGTTGGTGAGGATGTGGAGAAAAAGGTACCCTCATGCTCTGTTGGTGGGAATGTAAATTGGTACAGCCACCAGAGAAAACAGTATGTAGGTTCCTCAAAAAATTAAAAATAGAAACACCACATGAACCGGTAATTACACTTCTGGGTATTTACCTCCCTCCAAAACAAAAACACTAATTTGAAAAGATATATGCACCCCTGTGTTTACTGCAGTATTATTTACAATAGCCAAGATAAGGAATATATATATATAGTATATATATATAAAATGAATATATACAATGAAATATTACTCAGTCATAAAAAAGAATGAGATCTTGCCATTTGTGACAACATGGATGGACCTAGAGGGTAATATGCTAAGTGAAATAAATCAGAGAAAGACAAATACCATATCATTTCACTCATATGTGGAATCTAAAATGAAACAAAACAAATGAACAAACAAAAGATCAGATTCTTAAATACAGAGAACAAGCTGGTGGTTGCCAGAGAGGAGATGGGTGTGGTGGTGGGGGAATGGGTGAAATAGATAAAGGGTACTAAGAGGTACAAACTTCAAGTTATAAAATGAATAACTCCTACCTTCTGGGGCATTTGGTGCTTCTGACTTCTGTGTCCCACAGAAAGTTCTATGGGTAAACTAGATGGCTTCTTATTGGCATACTCCTTTGTGACACTTAGGTTTTTTTTTTCTATTCTGCTGAGTCAATCACTACTCATCCAAATACTTTCCATTTTTCCTATCCCTCAACTGCTCTTTCACTTTTGTGGATTTATACCATCTTTATTCTTTTCTGAAAGGTTGTAAAAAGTTTTTAAATGGGGGAAAAAAATCAGTGGGTGTTCTGTCTAGCCTACCCATTCAGGCTGTCTTTGGCTATGTTCCAATTTTGTGGAGATAGAAGTTCACTTGCAGAGCTGATTGTGATGCATTTGTTTCCAGTGTATAGCTGTGCAATCGACTCATGATCATGGCAATGCAAATAGGTTTTGTCCAGTAGAGAATATAAATCTCCTTAAGTCAGATCATCATTTGAGTGAGTTGTAACATCTTATAGGTTCCCTCATCAATTAATGAGTTAATTTAAAATCTTTGCTAAGTGTTCATTTTATATTTATATGAGAGTTATGGTTCCATCTTTTAAAAAATTATCTTTTAACAATTGTGAAATTTCTGCTGAGATGCACTATAGATTCAGCTGACAGAGGCAGGTAGACTGTGTGCCCAGAGAAGTATGCTTCATGAGCATACTTAGGCAAGAGACTTTTTTTTTTTCAATCCTAAGTGAATCCCAAGTGTTAATAGAACTTTAACTTTGCCAACTCTATATTCTCTGGGTTTTTTTCCCCTCTGTTAATTTTCCATTTTGGTTTTGTTCACTTATAGTCCATCAATGATACTTCATTGGTGACAGCAATAACTGGGAATTTGGCTTAATGGTCTGGCCATTTGGTGGTTGCTGTAGATAAATGATATCTATTATTTGCTGGGTGAGAAATGACAGAGAATCTGGTTGATTAGTACTTTTTATGTGTTTTTGTTGTTGTTATTTGCTTATGTGTTTGTCTATTTTGAACACAAATTAATTAAAAAATTCATGCCCATCAGGAAGGAGAACAGCTCTCTTTGATGCATAGAATGGTGATTTTCAAAAAAATTTCTGTGTCTGTGTCATGTGACCTGTGACTAAAATTATAGAATTGAAGCTATAAACTCTCTGTCTATAATTTGGAAAGGGCTTTACCTCTCAATGTGTGTGTGTGTGTGTGTGTGTGTGTACTTTCCTATTTCTGGAGGGTATAAATAAATTAGATTACAAAGTCTTTTAAATTAAAGGAGTTTTGTTCTGATTGGTTTATAGAATAAATAAGTGCTTATATAAAAATCCCCCCAAATAAGATAATTAAACCTCAAATACTTTAAATGGGCTATAAAAATATGCTAAAATTATTCTTCCTGAAGCTAAATCAGAAACCTTTAAGAATCCAAATTCACATAATTAAAGTAAATGTTTGGCAAACAAGACCAGTTTACTAATGTGAGTTTAATAAAAAACAGCTTTGTCTTTTCTGATTTATCACTGTTAGGTATAATATAAGCAGTTTTTTCTATGTAGGTATGTTTTTCTTAGACATTTACAAGTTTGCTAATCAAACAAGCTAACATTACTTCTACATAATGCTTAAGATTATGAAAAATATTAATTTATATTTGACTAAATTGAATCATTATTCTGACAATTTTTAATTTCAACAGCTTTTTAAAAAACCATGAGCATGATACTAAATTAAATTAATTATTATGTAACCAGTGGATATCTAGGTACTTTCTAAGTAGGATAGAGCACTGACACATTGATTATGAAGCATAATTTTGCTTTTTTATATGCTAAAGGAGAAGCTATAGCAATGAGTCATGTTAATGAATGTGCTCTTTTTTGCCACCCAGGAATGCATGTGACTGTAAAAAATTGTATTATGAACTCTGCTAATCTGCTAAAATGCTTCAGTATGACAGAAAGTTCTCAATTATCTGCTCTCTAGTTTTCTCTGTGAAATAGAAGTTAATTACTTCAGTGAAAAGTTATAATTAATATGACTGGTTGCAACTGCACTAGGAGCAAAGACAGAGAAATACAGCCAAGAATATGCTTTTGCTTTTCCATAAGCAGTGGTTCTTGAGATTTATGTGGTAACAATTATTTATATTTACTCCATTAAAAATCGAAACAGAAACAGGAATATTTAAAATATTCATTTATGCATTAGTTTGAAGATAGTGATGAATGCATAGTTTGCTATCAAAAATAGCATCTTAATATTAATATAGAATTAGTTTTGAACTTATGGACCCCTTGACATCTTTATTAGAAGTATAACCAGGGGCGCCCTGGGTGGCACAGCGGTAAGCGTCTGCCTTTGGCTCAGGGCGTGATCCTGGCGTTCTGGGATCGAGCCCCACATCAGGCTCTTCCACTAGGAACCTGCTTCTTCCTCTCCCACTCCCCCTGCTTGTGTTCCCTCTCTTGCTGGCTGTCTCTATGTCTGTCGAATAAATAAATAAAATCTTTAAAAAAAAAAAAAAAAAAGAAGTGTAACCAGAGTATGAAAAAGTATGGTAAAGGAAAAAACTTGGAAAATGTATTTTTCTTATCCTGGTTTATAATCTTTAGTCTCATAAGCTATGAAATGCGTTAGAATTTTTACAAAGTTCTCACTCTTGATGAACTTGCATCCTTGATTTTCTGATTAATGTCTTCACCTACAATGCAAATGGCTATTCTTTTTAAAGTGACCCACATTCCTGATTGACCTGGAACTGAGGGTTTCCTGGGTAATGGGACTTTTGGTATTACAATCAGAACAGTCCTGGGGAAGCCAGAAGGGTTGGCTACCTTATTGCCTAGAAAGCAAAAATTCTGTGACTTGCCTGAATAATCTTGCATTCTCCATGTTGACTTTATGCTCTTAACTATGAAAAGGAAGGAGAAGAAGAAAAAAAGGAGGAGGAGAAGAAAAAAGAGAAATGCTTGTGAAAGTGCTAAGGTTCTTTACAATCTTGTTTCCTCCCTGTATTTATTTTTAAATGTTTTATTGTCACCTTGATTCAATAAGAAATCAAGTATTGTTTCTCAGGCACCAATGATCCCGTCCTTTTTTTTTTTTTAAGATTTTATTTATTTATTTGACAGAGATAGACAGCCAGTGAGAGAGGGAACACAAGCAGGGGGAGTGGGAGAGGAAGAAGCAGGCTCCTAGCTGAGGAGCCTGAAGTGGGGCTCGATCCCAGAAAGCCAGGACCACGCCCTGAGCCGAAGGCAGACGCTTAACGACTGAGCCACCCAGGTGCCCCATCCAATGATCCTGTCTTAATCAAGTGTCTAAGTGTCCTCTGACAACTCTTGATTTTTGCCTTCCAAAAATCAGTTCTGAAATATAGAAGAAAATAAATAAAACTTGCAGGAAATCTTTTACACCTAAAGTAGTCTTTGAGATCTCCCAGAGGGTTCCTGGAAAAACACGAAGCTTTGTTCTTTTACCTTATAAAAAGGGATGCTAGAAATAATCAGGTTTGGTGAGCTGCATGAGAAGAGTAGTTAAATCAGAAGAAATGTTCAGCCTTCTCTAGGTTAAATTTGTATAGGTAAGACGTTATTAATATAAATATTTCAGAAATTTTATGCTTTATGGGAAGTACCTGGAGATTTTTCAATGCCTTGCTTTCTGTATATGTTTAAATTCAGGGAAAACACTGACTGAAAGTCTTATAAAAATAGTTCTGTTGAACTTTCTCCTATTTATTTGAGTCTTGGCAGTGTCCAATGATATTGAGCAACAATACAATTCAATTATTGTTTAAAGTGTTGACTGCCACAGGCTTTTTTTATTTTTAAAAAAATATGAATCAAGTAATTTTTAGACCAGTGGATCTCAATGCATATTAGACCTAAATGTAAAGTTGTATAGAAATACAGAAGTCTAGGCCCTACTCCAGACTTCCTGAATCATTTTACTTGATATTCTTCATATATTATATACATGTTATATCTAAGGATTATGATATGTTCTATCTTAAGAATTTTCCCCCTATAAAAGTATATTCATCCAGTTTTATAAGTCAGATGTAGCATCCACTGGCTTCTTAGCAAGTAGACTTAATGACTGATATAAGAGACATTTGTTTAAAGTTTCTTTTGGGAGAACAGGTTTATTATTTGTTTTGTATACCACTAACCAAATAACCAAATATCCTTGATAGTTGTATTATTCCTGCATTATTATTATTATGAACTCTCATCAGCTCATTTGAAAAATTTCAGTAATAAAATAACCATAGTTTTGTCATTTAAAAATAGTTTTTTATGCAGCAAAAATGGTTCTAAGAGGAAAGTTTATAGCGATACAGGTCTACCTCAAGAAGCAAGAAAAATCTCAAATAAACAACCTAACCTTATACCTAAAGGACCTAGAAAAGGAAGAACAAACAAAACCCAAACCCAGCAAAAGGAAGGAAATAATAAAGATTAGAGCAGAAACAAATGATGTAGAAACTAAAAAAACAACAGAACAGTTCCATGAAGCCAGAAGCTTGTTCTTTAAAAGATCAACAAAATTGATAAACCTCTAGCAAGACTCATTAAAAGAGAGAGAGAGAGAAAGGACCCAAATAATAAAAATTACTAATGAAAGAAGAAAAATAACAACCAACACCATAGAAATACAAACAATTATATCACAATTTTATGAAAAACTATATGCCTACAAATTGGACAACTTAGAAGAAATGGATATAGAAGCATATAACCTACCAAAACTGAAGCAGAAAGAAATGGAAAATTTGAACAGGTCAATTACCACCAATGAAATTGAATCAGTAATATAAAAACTCCCAAAAAACAAAAGTCCAGGATCAGACGGTATCACAGAATTTTACCAAACATTTAAAGAAGAGTTAATACTCATTCTTCTCAAACTATTCCAAAAAAAAGCAAGAGGAAAGAAAACTTGCAAATTTATTCTACGAGGCTAGTATCACCCTGACACCAAAACCAGATAAAACCACCATAAAAAGGGGGCGCCTGGGTGGCACAGCGGTTAGGCAGCTGCCTTCGGCTCAGGGCGTGATCCCGGCGTTCTGGGATCGAGCCCCACATCAGGCTCCTCTGCTGTGAGCCTGCTTCTTCCTCTCCCACTCCCCCTGCTTGTGTTCCCTCTCTCGCTGGCTGTCTCTATCTCTGTCGAATAAATAAATAAAAAATCTTTAAAAAAAAAAAAAACCACCATAAAAAAAAAGGCAACTATCAGCCAATATCTCTCATGAATTTGGATGTAAAATTCTCAACAAAACATAAACAAACCGAATCAAACAATATATTTAAAAAATCATATACCACAATCAAGTGGGATTTATTCCTGGGATGCGAGGGTGGTTCAATATTTGCAAAACAATCAACATAATATTTCAAATTAATAAGAAAAATGATAAGAATCATATGATTATCTCAATAGATGCAGAAAAAGCATTTGACAAAGTACAACATCCATTCGTGATAAAAAAAAAATAAAACCCTCTGCAAAGTAGGTCTAGAGGGAACATATCTCAATATAATATAGGCCTTATATGAAAAACTCACAGGCAACATCATACTCAGTGGTAAAAAACCAAGAGATTTTCCCTAAGGTCAGGAAAAAGACAAGGATGTCCACTCTCACTACTTTTACTCAACATAATAGTGGAAGTCTAAGTCCCAGCAATCAGACAACATAAAGAAATAAAAGGCATCAAAATTGGCAAAGAAGAAGTAAAACTCTCAATATATGCAGATAAAATGATACTGTATAGAGAAAACCCTAAAGATTCTACCAAAAAACGACTAGAACTGATAAATGAATTCAGTAAAGTTGCATGACACAAAATTAATGTACAGAGATCTGTTGCATTTCTATGCACTAATAATGAAGCAGCAGAAAGAGAAATGAGGAAAACAATCCCATTTACAAATGAACCAAAAACAAAAAATATCTAGAAATAAACTTAACCAAAGAAGTGAAAGACCTGTACTCTGATAACTATATGATGAAAGAAATTCAAGATGACACAAAGAAATGGAGAGACATTCCTTGTTCGTGGGTTGGAAGAACAAATATTGTTAAAATGTCTATACTACCAAAATAGTCTATAGGTCTAATTCAATCCCTATTAAAATAACAACAGCATTTTTCACAGAACTAGAACAAACAATCCTAAAATTTGTATGGAACCACAAAAGACCTTGAAGAGCCAAAGCAATCTTGAAAAAGCAAAGCAAAGCTAGAGGCATCACAATTCCAGACTTCAAGTTATATTACAAAGCAGTGGCAATGAAAACTGTATGGTACTGGAATAAAAATAGACACATAGATCAATAGAATAGAAAAGAAAACCCAGAAATAAAACTTCAATAAAGCAGGAAAGAATATCCCATGGGGAAAAGGCAGTCTCTTCAATAAATGGTGCTGGGAAAACTAGACACGTACATGCAAAAGAACTTAAACTGGACCATTTTCTTACACCATGCACAAAAATAAACTCAAAATTGATGAAAGACCTAAACGTGAGACAGGAAACCATAAAAATCCTAGAAGAGAGCATAGGCAGTAGTTTCTCTGACATTGGCCACAGCAACAGTCTTCTAGATATTTCTCCTGAGGCAAGGGAAACAAAAGCAAAAATAAACTATTGGGACTTTATCAAAATAAAAAGTTTCTGCACAGCAAAGGAAACAACAAAACTGAACCTATGGAATGGGAGAAGATATTGCAAATGACATATCCAAAGGCCTTGGTTGTTTGATCAATTTGTTTAATTAAGTTCTGGTAGAAAGGAAGACAGATTGTTATTAAACCTATGCAAATAACTATATTGCCATGAATAAAAGACTCAGAATTTCTGAATTCTAGGAATTCATGTAATTAGATATCACTTTTAAAGGTTTCATTTTCGTTTATAAAAGCAGAGTCTACCAAATTGTCATGGGTCACTTAGATCATAAGAAGAAATAGAAAGGGCTTCCTTATTTATCTGGAAAACAGTTCATTATCACAACATCAGCAATATTCCAAACAACCAGAATAAAATTTTTCTCATCAGTTCATTCAGTTCTAATAATTAATTCTTATTCCATTCCATATCTAAAATTCATAGTCTCACGAAGCCATCCGTTTCTCGACTAAAAAGGGTTCTGGAAATCTTGACTTAGTCTACTGATACGGTCTGAAAGTTGCCTAAGTGATTCCAGCCCAGATACCTCTACCCAAGAGTTAATTCTTTGAAAGGTCAATATTTCGAAGTAACTCTTTCTACAAGGCTCTAAGACTTTCTTTGTTAAAAACACAAGATTCTAGTCTGTAGCTTATGGGAGAGACTTCAGCAAGCATTGGAGTAAAACAAAAACTATTTTTTGTTCTTATTTGTTGTTGTTGTTTTTCATTTCATTTCATTCCATTTTTTCATCACAACAAATGCACTCTTTAATCCCTATCACCTATTTCCCCCATCCACCACCCAGCTTCCCTCTGGTAACCATCAGATTATTCTCTATAGTTAAGATTCTGTTTCTTGGTTTGTCTCTCCCTCTCTCTCTTTTTTTCCCCTTTGCTCATTTGTTTTGTTTCCTAAATCCCACGAGTGAGATCGTATGGTATCTGTCTTTCTCTGACTGACTGATTTCGCTAATCATTATACTCCCTAGCTCTCTCCATGTTGTTGCAAGTGGCAAGATTTCATTCTTTTTTATGGCTGAATAATATTCCATTATATATATCTCGTTGTAGCTTTGATTTACATTTCCCTGATGGTAAGTGATAGGTGAACATCTTTTCATGTATCTGTTGGCCAAATGATGTCTTCTCTGGAAAAATGTCTAGTCATGTCTTCTGCCCATTTTTTAATTGAATTATTTGGTCTTTTTTCTGTTGAGTTATATAAGTTCTTTATACATTTTGGATACTAACCCTTGATTGGATATGTCATTTGCAAATAAATAAATAAATAAATAATATATATCACCTTATATATATATATGTATATTATATATGTGTGTATATATACATATATACAATATATACATATATATAATATATATATTATATATATATATATATACACATATCACCTCTTCTTTACCCATTCATCTATTGATGGACACTTGGATTGCTTCCATAATTTGGCTATTGTAGATAATGCTGCTATAAACATGGGGGGGGCATGTATCCCTTTGAATCAGTGTTTTTGTATTTTGGGGGTAAATACCCAGTAGTGCGATTACTGGATCATAGGGTGGTCCTATTTTTAGCTTTTTGAGGAACCTCCATACTATTTTCCACAGTGGCTGCACCAGTTTGCACTCCCACCAATAGTGCAAGAGGGTTCCCTTTTTTCCACATCCTCACCAACCCCTGTTGTTTCTTGTGTTGTTGATTTTAGCCATTCTGACAGGTGTGAGGTGATATTTCATTGTAGTTTTGATTTGCATTTCTCCGATGGTAAGTGATGGTGAACATCTTTTCATGTATCTGTTGGCCATCTGGATGTCTTCTTTGGAAAAATGTCTATTCATGTCTTCTGCCCACTTTTTAATTGGATTATTTATTTTTTTGGTGTTGAGTTGTATAAGGTCTGTATACATTTTAGATACTAACCCTTGATTGGATATGTCATTTGCAAATATCTTCTCCCATTCTGTAGGTTGCCTTTCAGTTTTGTTGATTGTTTCTGACTAGGCTATCTTCCAATACCCTGCGATAGAAGTTAACTTGTGGAACTGATAATAACGCAAATGTTTCCAGTCTATAACTATGCAAATGACACCTGATCATGGCAATGCAAGTAGATTTCGTTAGGTGGGGTTACAAATCTGTAAGTCAAACCCTCCTTTGTAAGAGTTGTAACATCTCAGTGGTTCTTTCATTAATTAATAAATTAAATAAAATCTTTGCCAAGCATTTATTTTATATTTGAAGGTATATTATATATGTGTGTATATATATACATATATACAATATATACATATATATGAAGGTCATGATTTTATTGTCTTTAAAAAAATTGCCCTTTAACATTTTTATTGTCATTGTAGTGAAATTTTGGGAAAGAGCACTGATAAATTCATGTATTTAATCCACACTTTTAAACTGAAAGTTCTGTGCAGGAATTCTAATTTATAGGTACTTAAAGTTATCAAACTTTTCCTTTATTGGTTCTAAGGTTTATGTCATAGAAAGGTCTGCCCTACCCTAAGATTACTTTAAAAAATAAAAACAAAACCTCATGTATTTACTTCTAGAACCTTTACACTTTCACTTTTAAGCCTATAGTTTTTGATTTAACTCAGTTATTTTCCCAAATGTGTCACTGATTATTCCAGCACCACTTCAAATCATTTCCCCACTAATTAAAATTCCATATTATGTTATGAAAATGGGAAAATGCTCACATTCAATTTACATATTAACTTAGGAAGAATGGACATTTTTATAATGTTGCATTCTCCTATACAAAAACAGAGTAGGGGTTTCCATTAATCCAAATCTTATTTTATATTAGGACTGAGCTTAAAGTTTTTGTCTATATATCTTTCATATTTTTTGCTAGTTATTTCTAAATATTTTGTCTGTCATTATTATCAATGGAATATTTTCTCCCATTATATTTTCTAGTTGCTTTTTGTTTGTATATAGGAAAGCTACTGACTTGGGTGTTAATTTCGTGCAATTGGGCACTAATTACCCTTTTGAATTCTCTTATTATCTGCAATAGTTTTTTAATTGATTCGTTTGTATCCTTTATTTTCATGTATACAATCATATCATCTACAAATAATGATAGTTTTTCTTCTATGTTTCTAATGCTTAACTTTTATTCCTTTTGGATTGTTGGCAATGGCTAATCCTTACAGAGGAATGCTAGTGGGTATCAGTGCCTTATTCTTGACTTCAGTAGAAATGCCTTTTTAAAAAAAGATTTACTTATTTAAGAGAGAGAGAGAAAAAAATTGAGCTTGAGTAAGTGGAGGAGGTGCAGAGGGAATTTTCAAGCAGACTCCCCAGTGAGCATGGAGCCCTAAACTGGGCTCAATCCCATGACCCATAAGATCATGACCTGAGCCAAAACCAGGAATCGGTCACTTAATTGACTGAGCCACCCAGGAGTCACAATGCTTTAAAAATTTACTTATTTACTTACTTACTTACTTACTTATTTATTTATGAGAGAGAGAGAGAGAGAGAGAGAGAGACTGTGAGTGTAAGCAGGGGCAGGAGCAGAGGGAGAGGGAGAGAGAGGGAGAAAGAATCTCATGTAGACTCTACGCTGAACTCAGAGCCCCACGCCAGGCCAATCCCGTGACCCTGAGATCATGATCCGAGCTGAAACCAAGAGTCTGATGCTTAACTGCTGAGCCACCAGGTGCCCCTAGTAGAAACGCTTTTAATGTTTTATCAAAAACTGATTGGATTTTAGTCTAATATATCTTGTTAAGAAGTCAGCCACCCAAGTCTATCTTGCAATGCTTTCATTTTTAAGTTAGTATCAGAAATGATAGGAAACAATGAGATATATAACATAATATGATTTGCAAAAATGAAGAATACAGTGCCACAAAAGAATGCTCATCTTGCAAAAAGATGTTAACACTAAACTTATTAAAGTGGTTACTTACGGGCATGCCTGCCTGGTTCAGTCGGTGGAACATGCAACTCTTGATCTTGGGGTTGTAAGTTCTAGCCCCACATTTGGTATAGAGATTACTTAAAAATAAAGTATTTTTTTAATGGTGGCTTATGAAGGAAAGGGAGAATACAAAAATAGAAAGAAAAATATATTCATACCAAAAAACTAACCGCATGAAACCTTGAAAGTAAAAAAGTACAAGGGCATTATTTGTATTAGTATTTGTATTCAATGTTTAATAAAATTTGTCTATGAAATCATCTGGGCCTGGTGCTTTTATGAGGAAGGATGATTCTTTGACAACTTCCTTAATTTTAACCAAGGTCATTGGTCTCTCTAAATACCTGTTTTGTGATCAGTTTTGATCTTTTATATTTTACTTGAAAATCTTCCATTTTTTGGAGAAATTATCATACTTTTATTTCCTCTATATCTGTAGCCATTTCCTCATTGTAATTTTAATTTTGTATACTTATGAATTCTTCCTTTTTCTTGATTCAGTTAGCTGGTGGTTTCTGTATTTTATTTTTAAAGATCCATCACTTTACTTTTAAAGATTTGTTCTCTTTGTCTATTTTCTTTCTTTCTTTCTTTCTTTTCTATTCTTTTCTTTTCTTTTTTTTTTTTTTTTTGAGAGAGAGAGCATGTGCATGTGCACAAGTTGGGAGTCTGGGGGAGAAGCAGAGGGAAAGGGAGAGAGAGAATCTTAAGCAGGCTCCATTCTTAGCATGGAGCCCGACTTGGGGCTCGATCTCACAACCTGAGATCATGACCTGAGCCAATATCAAGAATTGGACACTTAACCGACTGAGCCACCCAGGTGCCCTTATTTGTCTATTTTCAATGGCACTAATTTCTGGTTTTGCTTTATCAGGTCCTTTTTCCTATTATCTTTATTCTTATTTTGCTATTCTTTTTCTAATATTTAAGTTATTAATTTAATTATTTTTACTTTGTTGAATATTTATATATTAGTTTATTAATTATTTAAGGATATGAATTTTTCCCTGAGCCCTGTTTTAATCATAACCCTTAGGATTTTATATATAGTATTTAAAAAATGTTTCTAATATTTTTATTATGTTCAATTAGCCAACATATAGTACATCATTGGTTTTTGATGTAGTGTTCAATGATTCATTAATTGCATGTAACACACAGTGCTCATTACAACACATACGCTCCCCAATGTCCATCACCCAGATAATTATAGACTCACGAGAAGTTGCAAAAACAGTACAGAGAGGTCCTGAGTACCCATCGCCCAGCTTTCTCCACTGGTGATATCTCCTATAACTGCAGAGCATCATCAAAACCAGGAAATTTGTTGTCACAATGCATATAATTGACTACAAATCATACTTGGATTTCACCATTTTTGGCATGCTCTCATTTTTTGTACATCTTTGTGCATAGTTCTATATTTAATCACATGCATAGATTCATATAACCACCAACACAATCAAGATATGGAACTGTTCTGTCTCTACGCTGTCCCTTTGTAGTCACATCCTCCTGCCCCTTTGTAATTCCTCGTAACCGCTGATGTGTCCTCCATCTCTATAATTTTATCATTTAGATAATGCCATATAAGTGGAACCATATAATATGGAACTTTTGAGATTGGCTTTTTTCCCTTTGCTTAATGCCCTAAGATCCATCCAATTATTTTAAGTATCGATAGTTTGTTCCTTTTATTGCTGACTAGCATTCCACTGTATGAATGTACCACAGTTCATTTAACCCTTCAGCTATTGAAGGTCACTGGGATTTTTTTTTTTTATTTTTATTTTTTTTTAGTCTTTGGCTACTAGAAATGAAGCAGCTAAGAACATTCATGTACAGGTTTTTGTATGAATATAAGTTTCCATTTCTCTGGGAAAAATACCCTGAAGTGTGATTACTGGGTTGTATGATAAGTGTATGTGCAATTTTTTAAGAAACTGCCAGACTCATTTCCAGAGTGGATCTACCATTTTATATTTCCACCAAAAATGTGTGAGTGATCTAGTACCTCTGGATGGTTGTCAACACTTGGTATTATCAGATTTTTAATTTTAGCCCTTCTAACAAGTATATTAGCATGCTTTTTGAGCAGATTAAGTCATATGATTTAATTTGCATTTTCCAGTGGTAATGATCCTGAACATCTTTTAATGTGTTTGCCAACCTTATGTCTTCACTGGTGAAGTGTCATTCAAGTCTTTCCTTCATTTTCTAACTGGACTGTTTTCTTACTGTTGAGTGTAGAGAGTTCTTTACATATTTTGTATACAAGTCCTTTGCTGGATTTGTGATTTGCAAATATTTTCTCCCATCTAGTCTTTTTACTGTCATCAACGTCTAACCATTTTTCTACTTCAGTTTTGATTCACTATTTGATCCAAAAATATTTTTAAGAGAGTGAATGTACCACAAAAAGAATGGAATTTAATAATGACACAATGTCCATCAGGAGAGTGGCCATCAGGGCTGATAAGGAAGGTGTCTCGCTTCAGTAGGGCCTTTAGCTGAGTCTTCAAGAATAGGTAGGGCTTGGGGGAAAACAATCTGTGGTGATTGCAGCAACCTTGAGGATTAATAATTAGGAGCTATAAAATTAGCAGAAATTCTCTGAAGACATACCCAGGCATTCTCCTGATATCCTAGATTAGGTGTTGCAATGCCCACCTCATCGGAGGAGCAGCATCCTCTCAGAGGTGGCCTGTTTGGTGGGCCAAAGGTCTCTACCTATTGCTGCGTGGCAGGAAGATTTCTTAACACCGGACGTGTCCTTAGAACGGCCATAAATGAAAGCATGGTCAAGGTTGGGCTGATAACCACATCGTGTGAAGTTCAAAGGAGTAATTAACTTACTTACACAGCCCAGTAACTCAGGGAACACAGGGCAAAGTGAAGAGGAAAAGGAGAATGGCATGTGACCAGTCCTACCTGCTGGAGAAAGTCTGACGGAAGCCATGTGGTCATCAACAAGAATGAGCTCCTGGGATGTGCAACCTGACTTGACCCTGTCTTCCAACATCACCGCAGCACCAAGCCAATCAAAACTGAGCAGAATTAATTAGGAAAGACTTAGTCAAAGAGGGCTTTTTGGAGGAAGAACTTGGAGAATTTCATAAGAATTTGCTGGAAAGGGAAGAGGTAGGCATGTTTTCAGTGAGAATGGGAAGAACAAGAGGGTAGTGCAGGAACTGTCACTGTTCACTTCGGGAGATGGACCTGGCTCAAACAGGAAGGGTGTGTCCAGGACTCAAGGGTCAGACTTCTAAAGGAGGCCTTGGACACCTGAATGAGGAGGGCAGATGCTATAGGACAGGAATTAAGGGGCCCCCCGTGGGCTCAGGCAGCTCCCCACACTCTCCCCGCCCCACTTGTCATGGTGTCTGAGGTGTCCAGGAGGGTCCCGGGTGCCTTCTTCAGATGAAGGCCTTGTTCTCTTCAGATTCTTCTTGTAGAAGTAAACAGTCTGAAGATATTTCTTCCCACTGGAACTCCTCCCACACAACAGACCAGCCTAAAGTGCTTCACCTTGCACTGCATCTCTTTGCCTGCTAGAAAATTTCCCCCTCTTGCCTCTCCAAATATCCAGTCAGCTTGCTCAGTCCACACCCGACAGGGGGTCTTTCTGGCATCCTGCACTGCGTGCTCTTCTCAATATGCCAGTGAACTCCTGTAGCACTGGACATCTGAGGCATTCATGTGGTCCCTGGCCCTGGTGTCACATCTCCTGGTTGAATGGCCGAGCCGTGGCTCTGGCCCTGCTCATGTGATCCGTACACATTTATGCAGCAATGAAAGACAATAGGGGGATATTTTAATCCAGTTAGGCCATTTTAAAACTGTTATTTGATATTGTTTAACCTATTAATGTTTAATAGGTTATCTTTGTTTTTTTTTTTTTTATCAATTATAGGTTATTTTTGTTTTTGTTTTTGCTTAAAACAACAGAAAGTTATTCTCCCACTTCAGGTAGCCAAAGTCCAAAATCCAGGTGTTGACAGGGTTGGTTCCTTCTGGAGGTTTGAGCAAGCATCTGTTCATTGCCTATCTCTTAGCTTCTAGTGGTTACTGGTTATCCTTGGTATTCTTTGGCTTGTAGATACTTCAGTCTAATATTTTTCCTCCATATTAAAACCACCTTCTTTTGCATGTGCCCTTTTCTGTCTCCTGTAAGGACAGTCTTGTTGGATTTACCACGATTTTATCTTGATTCTACCTTAATCACATCTCCGTGGGACTTAAGTAATTAATAACAGAACCACCATCTTCTTGTATCTTCCAATTCCTGACCTCTCTAGGATTCAAAAAAACAATCTGAGGTTCATTAGCTATTCCCTCCCCATCTTCTAGCTCCTTGGCATCCAGACTCTGAAATGTTACCTTATGGAAGGGTCACAGTCTTGGGCATCAAAGACCCAGGTGCCAATCTCAGTGCTTCCTTTTGGTTCTGCCTTTAAAGGCCTACAGAGAAGAAAGGAAGTCTTGCCATGGGCTGATACGTCATACTCAAGGGGTACAGCAGTCCTTCATGGTTCCCACTGAGGCCACCCTGATTGTGTGTCTGAGAGTTCCTGTATTTGTTATTTCTTGCTGTGTAACAAATTACTCCATAATTTAGTGGCTTTAAACACCATCCCACTGACTACCCTCCAACTGTCTCAGAGCACCAGAACCTGAATCTGGCTCTGGAAGATCCTCCATCATCTCCACACACCTTCCAATGTCCCCTTGGCTACAGAAGAGCATGTGGACAGTTTGTGGCAGAGGGAGCTGGCTGCAGGTGGGTGGTAGAGCTAGCTAGCTGGGATGGAGTGCAGAGGCCTGGTAGTCATGGCACTGGGCACCATTGTTCCCAATGCAGCCCTGGAGACCAGAGCACCCATGAAGCCGAGAGAGACCAGATGGCCGGAGTGCACGACAGCTTCTCAGTTTCCACATTCAAGCAGTGCCATCCTTCATTTCCCCCAGAGGAGAAATAATGGCTTTCTATTCTTTGATCTAAAATGGAAAGTGGGACGCCTGGGTGGCTCAGTCGTTAAGCGTCTGCCTTCGGCTCAGGGCGTGATCCCGGCGTTCTGGGATCGAGCCCCACATCAGGCTCCTCCGCTGGGAGCCTGCTTCTTCCTCTCCCACTCCCCCTGCTTGTGTTCCCTCTCTCACTGGCTGTCTCTATCTCTGTCAAATAAATAAATAAAATCTTTTAATAAATAAATAAAGACATAAATAAATACATAAATAAATAAATAAATAAAAGGGAAAGTGCCTGGCTAACCTTGCCAGGGGGCTCTGAAAAATATAGGCTTTGCAAGGGTATTCATAGTTAAGCCATATGGAGTTTGATTTTGTGCAAGAGCATTTATTTGTTTAAATTTTTATATTTTTAAACTGTTTTTTTTAAAAAAACTTTCGAATCATGGAATATTCCAAACACCTACAGAAGCAGATAGGATAGCTGAATCAATTCCGTATGCCTGTCACACAGCTTCAACATTTATCAGGTCATGGCCAGTCTTATTTGTCTCCATTTCTACTCCACCTCCCCTCTCCCATTATCTTAAAACAAAACCCAAGTATCACGCCCTTTTATCCATAAATATTTCAGGGTGTATCTTTAAAAGATAAGAACTCTTAAAATATGTGACCATAATGCCATTATCACACCTGAAAGTTCATTTTTTTTTTAAAGATTTTATTTATTTGAGAGAGAGAGGGAGAGCATGAGCAGGGGGGAGGGGCAGAGGGAGTGGGAGAAGCAGTTTCCCCGCTGAGCAAGGAGCCTGACACAGGACTCAATTTCAGGACCCCAGGATCATGACCTGAGCCGAAGGCAGACACTTAATCAACTGAGCCACCCAGGCACCCTCACACCTGAAAGTTTAATAGTATTTCTAACAATATCATCAAATGTCAGTGTACAAATTTCCCTAATTATCTCATATATTTTTTGTTTAAGTTTATTTTGTTTTTACAGTTTATTTATTTGAATTAGGATTCAAATGAAGGCCATAGAGTATAATTAGTTGATATGTCTCCTGAGTCTCTTTTATTATTTTTTAAAAGATTTATTAATTTGAGAGAGACAGAGCGTTGGGGGAGGGGCAGAAGGAGAGGAAGAAAGAATCTCAAGCAGACTCCCTGCTGAGCACAGAGACCAACTCGGGGCTCGATCTCATGACCCCTAGATCATGACCTGAGCTGAAATCAAGAGTTGGACACAACTGACTGAGTCACCCAGGCGCCCCCTCTTGAGTCTCTTTTAGACTATAGGTTCTCTCTCTGTATGTTTTTGTTCCTTGCAATTTATTTGTTGAAGAAACCAGATTGTTTGTCCTGTTGTTTCTTACAGTCTGGGTTTTGCTGATTGCATCCCTCAAACGTCCTTTAATATGTCCCTCTGCCCCTGCATTTCCTGTAAATATGTGGTTAGAACCAGAGACTTGACCAGATTCTATGGATTTTTTTGTGAGGCCACTTGATAAGTGGTTTGTGTAAGAAGCACAGAGATCTCATTGCCTCTCTATTTGGTGTCCATTACCAGTATACAGAGTGCTTATGACACTGGACCCTGGGAACCAGAAGTCTGTCACTGATGTCACCCCAAGCCAATTCCTCCACTGCGACCATTTCAAAAAATTGAATTCACATTGTTCAACTTCCTCACCTAGTACCCTTTCCAGATCTCGTTACTTGATGCATACAATTCAGGGAATCTTGGTCTCATACCTGGAGACTGCATGCAAGGTAGGCTGGGAACGCTATTTCTTCCTTCTGTGAGTATCTTAGAGAGATGGAATTCCCCATGAAGGAATTCCTTAAATATGGGAAACTTGTTCACAAGACGGCAGATAGCCACAAGTGTGACGAATGTGCACTGGGGTGTCTAAGACAGTGGTAAGAGAGAGAGCTAAGCGTAAGGAGCTCAAACAGGACATCCACTGGGTATTGGGGGAAGGGACCCGTTGGGCCCAGACATCACATTCATGAAGGGATTTTCAACTTTTGATGTTATTACCAAATGAAGTTATATGTGAAGGTCACAGAGAGACAGTAACGAGACAGAATGGAAGGAATTCATTCTCTACTTTTAAGCCTGTGCACCATGATTGGACCAGCCTGCCTCAGGTACATTACGAATTCGGGAATTTTATAAATGCTAAAATTTTCCTGGAACTAGCCCTGCAAAATTTTACCATATTTTTGTGTACTAACCTATTTGTTACCTGCAGCCATTTAAAATAAACCACAACTTTTGTTCATATCTGGTCTTCTTTTTTGGAGGCATCTTAAGAAGAAATGGCCAGGATCACCTTTAAGATCAGCACTCAAAGGAGGGGAGATTTTGAGGGCTGTGGAGGGAGGAGAGGAGGGCCCCAAACTTTGTCTCTGAAGGATTGGTAGGCTTTTGATTATTGCAGAGAGAATGAGGAATGTCATCATGGATCAGTGTCCTTCCCAGAGGGAATCAACCCCTTTCCCAAAGGGATATTCATCCCTTCCCTTGTTCCCACTCCCCTGAGAGGAAAGCTCTTCCTGTGATGTGGGTGATTAGCAGGTCCCCACCACCTACACCGACTCAGTCCTGCAGGACCCTGCTCAGGATGGGATGTGGGGCTAGGGCTGCATCGGGGAAGCCCCTGGGAACTGAGATTAGGAAAGACTCAGCTGTGCAGGTAGGGGTGGGCTGGGAGATTGCTCCTGTCAGTGTTGGCGTGGATAAGGGACATTTAGGGAAATTAAGTGGAGTTTAATTGTAGGGCAGTGTTGAGCTGTTTAATTTGCCCCTGAAAAGAATAGTGCTGTCCTAATTAATTTTGACGGAGGTTTATAAATTAGGGCTTCCAGAGAGGTACTTGGGGTTCACCTTGTCAGGATTTTCTTGTGGCAGGGTTTTGGAGGCTGCCCAGAGAATGATATTTTAGGGGCCTTGGGGGGTTTAGGGTCTGAGGTCCATCCTCCTGCCAGTCCTGGGATGACAGGTCACGTGTCTATACATCGCAAATTCCGGGATCCCAATCAGTATTGTGTGTGTGTGAGAGAGAGAGAGAGAGAGAGGGAAACTGCACTTGGGTTTGCACCCTCAGAACATGAGAGAGGCCCTGCTCGAGCTCTTCCCTCGGCCCTAGCTGAGCCAGCCTTCCTGATTTCTGTGACACACTTCCCTGCATCCCCTGAACTTCCGCTCCCTCTGTTCCTCTGTCATCTACACTGTGTCCACAACGAAATCATGTTGATTCCACCCCTAGGGTGCCTCTCAGGTCTCTGTTTTTGGTTTTGTTTTATTTTTAACCCACATATAAATTGGCTTGTTATATGCCAGACACTGTTCAAATCTCTTTGTAAATAAAATATATACAGTAGTGCCCCTTATCTGTGGGGGATCCGTTCCAAGACCCCCAGTGGATGTCTGAAACCATGGATAGTTTAAAATCCTATATAAACTACATATTTTTCCTATACATACATAACTAGGATAAAGTTTAATTTATAAATTGGGTAAAGACATTAACAACTATAGTAAAATAGAACAATTATGACAGAATACTATAATAAAAGTGAGGTGAATGTGGTCTCTCAAAATATCCTATTATATGTACTCACCCTTCGTGATGATGATGTGGGACGATAAAAAACCTACGTGAGGAGATGACGTGAGGCAAGTGGCGCAGGCACCGGGACTTAACGTTTGGCTACTATTGACCTTCTGCAGATTGGTCAGGAGGAAGAATCTTTTGCGTCCAGAAGATTCCAGAAGAATGCTGGTAACTGAAACCTCAGAAAGTAAAACCGCGGATAAGAGGGACTGCTGTATCTGTTCTAAGCTGCTTGCATGGATTAGATTCATTTAATCCTCACAAAAAGTCTATGACGAACCGTTAGCCCCGATTTGCAGATGAGTAAACTGAGGCACAGAGAGGGTTTACGACTTGCTTTAACCACACAGAGCTAGGGAGTAGCACAGATGGGACTTGAACCCAGGCCACGTGGCTCCAGAGCTTGGGAGCTCAGCCACCTCACTCCACTGCCCCTCCTCAAGGAGGGCCTGCCGTGGCTCGCGGCTCAGCCTCAGCACTTCCGGCTTGAGGAGCCGCACGGGGCCAGACTAGTTTTCCTGAAAAGCTGAAGTTAAGTAATGCAAGCATGTTGATAAGGTGTATTCGTGTAGAGCGTATTTGAAATAGTGTGACCCTTCAGTTCGAAAAATGTAAAAAAAAATAATAAAAAACCTTTTCAAGTTGGCTGGCCCAGGGCATTGCAAGGTGTAGTGGAGCTATTTCCATAGCTCAGTGGTACCAGGTGAGTTGGTTAAATAGATAAGCTCCGTCCTTTGTCAATCCTGCGTCCTTTGTCAGTCCTGTGGGCCTCTCAGTGCTGATGGCGTGCTCTGGAAGTGCAGCGAGGGAGTCCGTTGCTAGTGCCCCGTTATGTTAACAGGCACTGCTGTTCGCGCTGAGAATCGGTTTCAGATCCTGTAACAATGGCATCCGCGTGCGGGTTCAGGGGCAGAGCTTTGCAGGAGCGTTCCAAAAATGGAACGCACATCAATAGCTTTGGACGCGAGGTGAGAGTTGCTAAAACCCCACAGAGAAGGCTGAACAAGCACCACGATGCGCGCCGCCGATTTAGGGGCAAGCCCTCCGCGAAACACTGGAGACGGTGCTGAGGACGGGAGAGCGCACGGAAGCCAAAGCCGCTGCCGAGGTTACAGATTTACACGCAGCAAGGAACAGCCCGCCCACTTTACATATGCCTCTTTGGGAAGATTAGTCTCCTGTGAAGCGAATTTGGAGTTAAAGGTGACCGCCTCGTGCTCAGCTCCAACAGGTGTTTTTCCTTCTTTTCTTACCCGTGAGAGAATGGCTCCCGAATTAGTCCTGGAGAAAGGCCGATCCTGCCACGCCCTCGCTCAAAAACCTCACGTGGCTCCGGCTGCGGGTCAAAATAGGCCCTGGTAGTTAAGCTCTTAATCTGAGCGGGTCTGAGTCTCCCCCTGGGACCAGAGATTCCCAAGGGGGGTGGGGCCATGATTCCTACGTTGCATGCGCACTCACGCTAACGTTACATGCGCACTCGCGCTAACGGGGCCACACTTTGAGTCCCCCCCAGACCCTAACTGCTGGGTGAGGCATTTGCGTATTGGGGGAGGAGATCTGACGGGAGTCTTAATCCCTGGGGCGGGATGGGATGGGATGGGAACTCCTGGGTGCCCAGCAGGTATGACGCTAGCTCTGTGTTTGGCACAGAATAGGCCTTCATTAGACATTTGTGTGATGAATGAGTGAACGGCCTTTATAAGGCTCTTTGCCTTTGTTCTAGTTTTAGAACCAAACCAGGGCAAAGGTGAAGGGGTCTCTAAAATCTTCGACAATTCTGGGTTTTCATTTCCTTGGTCTAGGCCAGGGACATGACCTGGATAATAAAACATTCAACATCTCTTACATGTGTCTAAGGCAGGGTATCTCAACTTTGTTGATGTTGTGGTGGGTAATTCTTCGGTGTGGGGGCCGTCCTGCGCATTGTAGGATGTTTAAGGGCAGCCCTGGCCTGTAGATGCCAGTAGCAACCCCCACCCAAGTTGTTAAACCAAGTGTCTCCAGACGTGGCCAAATGCTGGTGGGCAGGGGCTGGATCACCCTCAGGTCTGGGGCAGTGATTCTCAACTCTAGTGGCATATTAGAATCACGTGGGGAGCTTTAAAAAATATTGGCGTGTGGGTCACACCTGGAGACACTCTGATGTAACCAGTTCTGAGGAGCGGCCCAGGTATATAGGGAGTTCTGGACGCTCTGCAGGTGGTTCTAATGTTTAGTCAGGTCTGAGACCCGCTGGTCTAGTGCTTGGCAGGCTCCAGGTTGTATACGCGTTACCAAGCTTCACAGCCCACCTCGGTGGGAGGTGAGGTAGATTGCTAGTGTGGTTTTCTGATCTGAGAAGTGAGATCCAGAGAGTGTGGTGTTGCCCTGTGGGCGGTGGTGTTGGAATTCGAACTCTGATCGTCTGACTCCTACCCCAGTACTCTTTCCAAGGGGCAGGGCATAGCTTAAGCAGAACTGATGTCGAAGGGGTCCTGGATGTAAGTCTTCCGTTTCCCAGTGGTTTTCCCTGTCCTGGTCTCTCGTCTCCTTACACTTCAGTTTCCCTGAGTTTCTTTATGCAAAAGAACACTAGCAGTCATTTACACTTTAGAGTGAACACGAGGCTGCTTTCCCTCCTCTAGAGGGATTTGCAAGTTATGTCTCATCTGTAACAGTGAAAAGGAAGGCTTCACGGCAGCCCACAGATGAGGTGGGAATGGTTTTGGGGGTGGTGAAGTATGTGCTCGTGATGCCTCTGAAATAAAATCCAACTGGTAATTGCCCTTGATTAAGGGCCACCTCATTCTAACTTTGGCTTGCAGTTCTATCCAGTTCCATCTCATTCACAAATAATTTTTAGAGCATCTCCTATGTGTACAATATGGAGCTGGAGATCCCCCTTGATTGGATCTCCTTAATTAGGCTTGAAGTGCCCAGGGTGGAGGGCATCTTCTCCTGCTTCTGTGGCACTCACCACATTTTGGCCCTGAATGGACATGTAACATGGTAGGTGCTTACTACATGTGTAGTTGAATGTGAGGTTATACATCCTGACCCCAAGCCTACGCCCCTGGGGAAAGACCTTACAGGTGCACTGTCAGGACTAAATCTGCAGGCGTATGGATGAATTTCTCCCTCTGCCCAGGGGTGGCATCAGGAGAAGCTACCCTCAGAAGCCCAGAGAAAAAGTGACCACAGGGGGGTTCTGAAGCTTCTTCAAAACAGATGTCTTGAGGAGAGATCGCTTTTATTGGGATGGCTTTGTTTTAAGGAAAAGAAAAGAGACAAAGCCAAGAGAGAGCCTCTGCTAACGGATACCCGGGGGCGGCTGGACATTTCAGCCCCATGCTGCGCAAAGAAGGGGATCCTGGCCTACGGGTCCATGCCGCTCACTCCTCGAGATCCAGGTCTGCCGAAGCTTCAGTGCACCTTCTTGAATACTTGCTTGCAGACCACACCCTGCACTCTCATCTCCTGAAACAAAAGCAGATGCTTGTCACTGGTCAGAGCAACGCACACTTGGGGCTCGGTGCATGCAGCGGCAAGTACTTGGAAAATACTCAGTGTCTATCGTTTTTCCTCAAGAGTTGGTTTGAATTAACCAATTCCTTGGAAAATCAGTTGACCCAGATCCATGAAGATGGGGCTCTGCTATGCCCTGTGGTAGAGCTGGCTGGGAAACAAACGTAGCTCCAAACTGGCCAACAGGACCCCCTAATACCTCCCCTTCCCTTACTACGCTCAATGGGCCGAAAGGCTTTAAGAACCTCAGGCCTGAGCCCAGGACAGAGTCTGTGTCCAGGCCTGGAAGAAATCAGGCCCAGACACATGGCTTGAGCCCCAGAGGACTCAGTAGGTTGTCACAGGCCAAGGCTGGAAATTAGCACGGAGACTCCAGCTTTAGCTGCACGTTGGAGTACCTGGGGAGTCTGAAAAATGCCTGGTCCCAGGCTAACCAGTTATATCAGTGTCGCAGTGGGTGGAGCGCTGGAATTGCTATTATTAAAAGCTCCCAGGTAGTACTAAAATGCAGCCCAGAAAACGCCTGCCCTGCCTACAGGGCAGCCCCCACAGAGATGCCAGGAGGAATGACAGCACAGTGTCACCACACATTGCAAGTGTTTTGTTTGAAGGAGCCTGGAAATCTGAGTATTTATGTGACATCTCCTAATTTTTAAATTGTTGCCTGAAGAAGTTTGAAGTTCACTGATAGCCAAATAAAAGAGGCCCGAGGCCCTCCGTTTGCAACTTCTGGCATTGAGCCACAGAACTACTGAGCAGAAAGAGCCAGTGGAGATCACATCATCATCCCTCATTGCTCTGCAGTTGAGGAAACAGAGGCCCGGGGAGAAGACGGGCTCAAGGTCATGCACTGCAGTCCCGGCTCTCCGCATTAGCCTAAGCTGCGTCTGAAAGTCATGCCTCCTCCTCCCAGCACTCACACAGCCCACAGTTCTTACAGACTCTGGTCTTTGCAGAACCCCATGTGGTAGGATGGCATTTTGTAGATGAGGCTGACGGAAGGAAGGCACTTACTCAAAGGTACCCAGTGAGTCGGGAGGTTTTTTTTTCTCAGAAGGAAGGTAGTTGGGGAGTTCCAAAGGGGCAGGAGTGATGGGAGGTCTCCTTTCAGAGGACATGTGTTATTTCAGCCCTCCAGGGGCTAAGACCTTTACTCTAGATTTGTGTCTTTTCCCAGACAATGGGTGGAGTAGAAATGGCTTTGACCAGAGTTCCCAGGCTAGAGGCCCACACCTGAACTGAGAAAGGCTTCTCCTCCCCTGACCTAGAGTGTTGAGGTCATGTCTTAGAGAAGCTTCAAGAATTCTCCTTGGTTCTAGCCTGCCACAACTTGGCATGATGAACAAAGACATCATCTGGGAGCAAATTTCAGTTCTTCCAGTTTCTAGCTGTGTAACTTGGATGTAAGCCTCCATGTCCCCATGTCCAAAATAGGAACCCTAACAGTACCTGGCCCATAGGGTTGCTAGGGGAACAGAAAGAGACATGGGATACAAAAGAGCTTGGCTCCACGTCTGCTGCTTAGCAGACGCTCCTCCTCACCTCCTGCCTCTGCCTGGGTAACTGAGTCAGCCTTGACCTTGAAAACATTGCTCAGTTTTTAAAGTCACTCAAGTGTCTTCTACAGGCCCTTGGAAGAGAAGCTTCAGAGCAGAACCAAGGCCCAGCTGCAGGGCATTCTTCCAAGGTCCATCGGACCTCAACAGTGACCAGATCCTCTGGGCCCAGCTCTGTCCCCCACCACCCCACAAACCAGCAACCTACCAGGTGCAGCTCGTCACCCTCAATCCACTGGGTCCAGCCACGTCCCTCCTTTTCACCCTTCTGCACACACTCGAGCTTGTCCCCGTCCCAGCTCACCGTGGTCTGCCAAGCAAAAGAACATGGTGGTCAGTCTTGAGTGAGCAGCCCCTCGGGGCTGGGGGAGGGGCAGCCCCAACCTTGATAACCCAGGAAGCACTCAAGTCAATTTCATTACAGAAAACTTGCAGCCTAACTCTGTCCACCATGTGCTCTTATCACAGTGTGCAAATCAGTTTTACAATTTACAAAAACCTTCCTAAATTTCACTTAAAGGGGTCATTGGGAGAGAAAAGGCCATTAGGGTGGGGATCTCAGAGCTGAGGCCAAGTAGGGGGCTGGGAAGGGAGGAGGGGCTTCAGGAGGGCTGAGTGCACAGCAGGTGGGCAGAGAGAGGGCTACCGTCCTGCATCTTGCAGGTGAGGTTGACTTCTCAGAGTACCCTGTCCAGTTTCCAGACCTTTCCTTCCTCCCTCCCTTCCTTCCTTCCTTTCTTCTTTCCTTCCTTCCATTGTTTCAACCTTTGCAAAGTCTTAGGACACCTAAAAGACTCGAGCTTATACTCAAAGAGCTTTCCATCTCATGGAGAATGACCTTAGATACAAATAACCAACTGTAGGTACAAATGCAGCTCTTCCAGGCATCTCTGTGCAGTCTCTAAATCCTCGTGACTGTCCTTTTGAACCACGGATTAGCTTCTCTGTTTTACAGAGTAGGATGAGGGACTGGCCAAGTTCACCCAGGTGGCCAATGACAGAGTCGGGTCAGAACACAGATCTGTGGGCCTTCGAAGCCCTCCTCCCCACTTAGGCTACACTGCTTTCCTAGGTGTCCAGTGTCACCAGAGTTACAGACCAGATGCTGTGGGATCCCAGAGGAGAGCCAGGGGAGGGGAAGCTCTGGGAGGAGGCAACAGGGCTGGGCCCTGAAGGAGAGGAGAATGGAACCAAAGCAGAGGAAAGGAGGTACGGGGTGGGGGGGAGCGGTTTTCAGTGGATCAGCACAAGATGAAGGCACAGAGATAGGACAGCATCAGGCATGCTCCGGAAGCTCCCCAGGTGGGCTCCAGGGAACCACAGGAGAACGAGGAGGAAGCTCCCACTGCCCGGCTGGTGCTCGCTGCTACCCCACTCCCCACCCTCGAGCCCTCTCATCTTCCCTGAGCACTTTGTGCCCTGCCCAGGTGCTGGGCTTGCTGAAGGGAAGACAGACAGCAGGAGGAGGGAAGCCACAGGGCTCAGCCTATGCCCATGGGAGACTTCATGGTCTTATTGGAGTGGCAAGGGCTCACTCAGAAATACAGGGCTCAAGTGTTGGAATTCAGAGGCAAGACAGTCCAGAAACCCATGGTCTGGACCGGGACCTATGTGCAGGTGCAGAAGGCAAGTTCCCTCTTTGCAGCTACCCTCCTCGCCTTGAACAGCCTTTCCATATGTGGCAGTTCCACGTTATGAGCCCTGTCTCCCCACTGTAGCAGTTAGGACTCTGTCTGCATCTGTTCACTGTGTGGCTCTAGGCAAGTCCACCCCTTCTCTGGGCCCTGGTGTTCCCCTCTATCATAGGAGGGGTCCAGAGGCCATTAACTTGGAGGCCTTGGCTCTACAATGGTAAGGTTCTAGGATCCTTGTGTTCCCACACACGTTTGGACAGTCGGGACAGTCAGCAACAGCCTAATACAGATTCAGCAGAGAAGGAGAAATCTGGGAAGCAGGTATGGACAGAGCGGGGGCACTCCCTGTAGGAGGACCGCCTCCTTCTCCCACGCCTCGGTCTCCCTGCGGGGCCTGCGGATGACTGCTGCCCTCTGCTGTTGGGATGCAGCCTGCAATGGAACACAGGGCGCCAGGTGGAGCCGGCCGTGAGCGGAATCATCCGACCTCTGGTCCTGGAGCCTGTTTCCAGAGGGAGACACAGCACAGGACTTGGGGTGGGGACATTCCTTTCTGGGATCTAGAGATGGCTCAGGGCACATGCCCGGCCCCCAGCTAGAAAGAAGTTCCCACTTCCAAATCAGAACGTAACGAAGGATGTTGGATGAGGTGTGTCACGGGCAAAGACCACTAATGAGTCAAGCCACGAGACAAGATGCCCATTCTCTGGGTGCCTTGTCCATGCGAGGTCCGCAGAGGGACGTGGGGACTGAGAGATCGGACATTCCTCGACTTCAAGGAGCTTGTCGGAATACTCGGCTTCCTCATCAACTGCACTTCTCTTTGTGTGTTTATCCAGAAGTCTACTCTGCATATTAAGGGCTCCAGACCCCATCAGAGGCCAGGAGAGGATTGCTGGTTCCCAGTTACAATATACACACTTCTGCCTCTGCCAGATATGTTAGAGTCAATAAGCATATTCATGCCTTCTGTGCTGGAAAATACAAGAAACGCACAAAGAAGAGCACAGTAAGAAAAAGAATACCTGTAATCATGCTTCTTCAGAGATAATTACTCAGACATCTTGATGTATTTATGTCCAGTCTTTTGTTCTATTAATATATATATATATATTTCTGTTTTAAAAAAATTAGGATTACATCATTAATGGTTTTGTACCCTAGTTTCTTCATTTAATAGAAGCAATTTTCCACTTCAATAAATATTCTGCATAAGCATTATTTTAGTTGTTACATAAAATTCAGGAAATGGCTGCATAATCTGTGGGGCCCGGTACAAAATGAAAACGAGGGCCTCCTTTTAAAAAAATGATTCGGGATTTTAAGATGGTGACAGCAGAGCATTCAACCAAGTGAGGGGCCCTTCCTGCGCTGTGGCCTGTGTGACTGCACCGGTCACAGGACCACGAGGCCAAGCCCGCTAGTATTTCATTGTATGTGCACACTATTACTTCGCTCATTCCGTATTCTTGGGCATTTAGGTTATTTATTCTGTGCTATTATAAGCAAGACTGCCTGGCACACACAGTTTTGAACACATCTTGTTCTTTTTTTTTAGGCAGGAGGGGCAGAGGGTGAAGGAGAGAGAGAATCCCAAGCAGGCTCCACGCCCAGCACAAAGCCCCACGTGATGCTCGACCCCACGACCCTGAGATCGTGATCTGAGCCGAAATCAAGAGTTGGGGGATGTTTAACCGACCGAGCCACCGGGTGCCCCTGAACACATCATGTTCTTAGAATAAATTTACAGAGGAAGAATTGTTGCATTAAAGAGTATGCATATTTTTAAGGCTTTTGATAAGTATTGCCAGCTTGATCCCCAGAAAGCTCACACCTGTTTACCTTCTAACACCAATGTCAGGGCATGAAGCTTGAAAGTGATGTTCATTAATGGTAAAGTAGGCTTTGCTCCTGAACTAACATGTTACCCTTTCCAGATCATTTGACATCTTTTAATGGGGACCATTTGGATATAAGTAATAAAACACCTTACCAAAAGAATGATGGATAGCAGAATTTCAGGCATCCTGAGAGATGGAGGGATATAGGGAGTGGGTGGAAGGATCTTCGGTTATAGAGGACCCTTTCTTAGAGCCCTATAATCAGGTCCCTTTAAGAGAAGGATCCCTAACACACAAATGCTATGGCAGTTTCCAAGAGAGGCACTTTCTCAACCTCAAGTTCCTATTGACTCTGACCTTGGTTGAGTTAGAACAGAGACAAGAATAATCTCTGAGGCTGAGCTCAGAGACATTAGGTGACTTTCTCAAGGTTGCCCACCTAACAAGGAAAGAATGTGGGCTGGAACATGAGCCTTGCATGACTCTGTGCCCCATGTTTCCCAGCCTAGGGCGGGGCACCCAGGGATGTCTGCTGAAGACTCGGGTTTGCAGAGACACGTGGGCATTATGCTGAGACTCTGAGCAGCCTCCAGGAGAACACCTTTCAGTTCAATCAACCATCGTTGGGCGTGGGTGCTGGGAGCCAGAGATGGGTCCTAAAGGGCAGACAGAAAAGTGCCAGGTGCTTACAGCATGGTTGGCCCAGGGATTAGGGGAAGCCCAGTGGCTGCAGTGCCTGGGAGACCTGCTCATTCTCACAGGAAACATAAACCAGTTTTTTTCCTTTCTATTTAAGTGGGAAGGCATTCCAAACACAGTGAGTAAGGACAAGCAAGCCAGCTATAAAATCTGTCCTGGGCTTAAGAAGAGGGAAGAACAAGGCCGGGGGATAGACGGGGCCACAGTGTGGTCTACAAACTGAGACTGTGGCCTGCAGCATGGTTCCAATGCCTGCCAGTGCGCCTGCCCCTGCACACAGCCCCATGGCTCCGATCTGCTGGGTGGAACCATCAGGGAGGGCCCGCACCCTGCGGACCGGGGCAACTGCCAGGCTGTCCTCCAGGCTGAAGAGGGCTGGAAGGTGAGCCATCATTTGTGCCGGGGTGCTGGTACCTGCTCCCTCTCACTGTACTCCCTCCATCTGCATCAGGCTGGCCCGGTCCTGTCAGCAAAGAACATGTTCCTTGGAGCCACCAGACCTGGGACCTCTGTCACTAGTATGAGGAATGACTCCAGGCAGTGGGAGGCACCCCATCTACGAAAGAGGATTAATGTTTGTATTGTGGCTGACTGTTTCATGGGTGGCCCCCCGGGGTCACATAGTCACACCCTTGTGAAGTCCCCTCCTACACTGACCCTGGCCTTGGCCGTGTGGCTTGCTTTAGCCAATGGGACGTGATGCAAGCAGCACCTTTATAAGCACCTGTACGCTGCGGGCTTGGTCTCTCAGAACCCCCTACCCCTTGGGAACAGAGTTGCTGTGCTTCGAGGAGGGCCAGCCTATTCTACTGGGGAGAAAGGCCAGGGGGAGAAGCTTGGAGGACAAGAGAGAGGTTACTGCACGAGAACTGAGGCACCCCAGCCGAGCCTTAGCTACATGCAGTTACGTGGACCTGTAGAGCTGCCCAATCACCCCACAGAATCATGGGAATGCGTGGTTGCCCTTTTCAGTTATTAGGTTTGGGATGGTTTGCTATGTGGCATTAGACAACCAAAAGACCTACTTTACTAAGTTGTGCTGAAGATGAGGGAAAAACTACATAAAATGCATAGGGCTGGCATATGAGGCACTAAGGCATAGTAATCAAGACATCCGGAGCTTAGATAGGGAGGGCATTTGCTGGTCCAAGTTGAACTGTAACTAAAATCTTTATCTGAGTTGGAGGTTTGTGAGGAACTGATGGACAGGACACTGTGGCTAAATGTTTCAGAAGCTCCTTCCCTTCCAGGAGTCTTGGACCCAGACCCAAGAGGAGACCTTGCAGGGGCTGCCTGCTGAGCTGGGCACCCCGGAGCACTGCAATGTCCCCGTCCTTAAAGCCCAACTAGCTTTTCAGCAGAAGATCCATTTGGAGACTTCCCACTGATAGCAGCGATGGCTCCAAAAAGGTGATTTGGTTCTCTCACTTGGCTATCCCATATCCACTTTCAGTGGGCATGGAGTTTTTTTAAGCTTTGTATCCTGTGGGAATAAACCAGCCATTCCCCGGAGAATCAGATTTGTCCTAAGAACAGAAAAGAGGGGTGGGGAGTCGGGGAGGAGGAGGAGGATGACCTAAGAACAGATGAGGGGAAATAGGAAAGAAGTAATGTTGGAAGGAGACCAGGTAAGAAACAACGGTCCCTTGTTTGCTTCTGATAACCCCTGATGACAACCTTCCCCAGCACCGAACAACTCATCTTGTGACCTCCTCCTGCAGTAAGAGTCAGCCACCTTCGCTGGACCAGGAGCAGGGACATCTAGGACAAGGATTCACTTGCCCTGTGAATGCCATGTCTGCAAGGGTTTTGAAGAGGTCGTTCAACCCAGTTTCCCAGCTCAGACACTCACTACTGCTTAACGCATTTAGCCAGAGTCTAATGGGGGAATTTGAGGCAAAAGAATGTACCAGATGCTTTCCAAGTGGCATGGGGAGGGAGACACCTGTGGGGACTAAGGTGGACGAGGACAGGCAGTGCTGCCTCCACCCCCACCACGGGCTCTGGGACTCCACCTTGGAAACGAAGCCCAGACAATTCCAAGGAGAAGGGGGAGTCTAGCCACCTTTAGTTCCTTTCTTCTTTTATTTTATTTTTTTATGATTTTGTTTATTTATTTGTCTCAGAGAGAGAAAGACAGAGAGCACACAAGCAGGGGGAGCAGCTGGCAGAGGGAGAAGCAGACTCCCTGCTGAGCAAGAAGCCTGACTCGGGACTTGATTCCAGGACCCCGGGGTCATGACCTGAGCTGAAGGTAGGTGCTTAATTGACTGTCCCTTCAATTCTTTTCCTAAGTAATCCTCACCGCAGAGACCTGCAGTTCTGCAAAAGGACTGGAGCCCAGGGCGGTGGGTTGTAAAGTGAAGTCAGTCTAACTTTTCTATTAAAAACAAATAACCTCTAACACTTTGGCCTTGTCAGCAGCTTTCCCAGAAAGGCATGCGCCTACAGATGAGTGAAGACAGCTTTGCATCACTCAGACAAGGAACTGTCACTTCAAAAGGCATTATCCAGCTCCCCTGACCACTTAGAAACCCCAGCTGGCACTGCTGCATGGGGACCAGTGACACAGAAAACCAGGCAGCCTTAGGAAGCACGTCCCAGAGGTCCTGAGGCCCCCTTGCCCCTTGCAGATGACCTGTACTGGGAGTGACAGACCATTCCCACTAAATGGACGCATCTCTTGGCAGTGGCCTGGCATGGTCTACAAACAGTGGGATTCAACCTGCCTCCCAGGGATCTGTGACAGTTGTTAAAGCTCCTACATGCCCCAGACACCCGTTCCAATGAGCAGGGGAAGGATCGATCACTGACCCCTCCACACTTGCCCACGCAGCTCCAGCAAGCCCTGTGCTTATGGACCCACCTCCCGGAGATGGCTAGGACTGAATCTCACTGTGTCTATGGTTCCAGAGCCAGGTCAGAAGGGAGGCAGCCATGTGTGCAAAAGCCAGAGCCAGGACTGACCCAGGTCTGACTCCAAAGCCTGTGTTCTTGAGATTTTGGAAGGGGTGGGGGACTGAAAAACCAGACAGTGAGTAGACACTTCCTGTACATGACGTGAATTGCTAAAAGATGCAAATTGGCCATGCCTCCTGGAGTTTGACTTGAAAGTGTGCTTCGCCCTCGGAGGGTTCCTGGGACATTACGGAGGTTCGCAGCCTCTGGTGCCTGTGTTAAGTAAGTGAGCAGATGAGAAGGTCAGGGAAGGTAACAGAGAACCTGTCAAGTGCCAGGTACTTGTGTTTCACTTGAACTTCAAGCTTCAGAGCTGACAGAAATTAGACTTAGTGTTCGACTTCGTTAGGTGAGCAGCCTAAGTCTCCTAGGGGTTACGGGCTGAGCCATTACTTGAATCCAGTTCTTTCTGGCAGACAAGTCCCCTCGCAGCCCATGAGGCAAGGCCAGGCGAGCGATGTGCTCACTCCTCATCTCCTGATGCACTCCTAGGAGGCTGGTGATTATCTAAAATCAGCACATTAGGGGGCTGGGGTGGGGGGAAGCCAATTCTCTCTAAAAGCAGCTTAAAACTAAATTAATAAGGCCTTCGAATGTGAATGAGTAATTAGAGACATAAAAGCTGTTTTAAAAGCAACTACTACAAACCAGTAAAGCCACAACGAGGCCTTTGTGGGCATGAGAGAATGAGCTGCTAAAGCCACGGAGGAGCCAACAGCGAATGGTAACAACTCTTAGGACAAACAAAACACCAAAATGTTAAGACTAATCTTGACATGTCATTTTTAAAATTCCTTAAACATTCCGGAAAGTACCCAGGATCAATTTTATAACAAGAAGCCCTCAGAGAGCTCAAGGCCCTCTGAGGCCAACGTTCTGGATGGGGAGGAGGGGAAATGGGGCTGGGGAAGGTCACAGGGCTCATGTGGACCTGTGCTCAGTCAACCCAGGGACCCGGGACCGAGTGGCCTATCTAGGGACCCGAAGGCTGGGCTGGACCCCAGCTGTGCCAGGAGCAGTTCAGCCTGGAGGGCAGGCAGACAGGGAAACTGGCATTGACACCACTGGCATTGTGTGTTGGGCTGTGTGGTGGGTCCCCAACCCAGCCTGGAGGGTCAGGGAAGGCTTCCTGGTGGAGGTAAGAGCACCACTGTCATTGTCACCATCACCATCATTACCCTACGACATGTGCTGAATACTCAGTACGTGCTGGGCAGGGTATTAAACAGCATGGGTCATATCTTGATGGAGCAGTTACATTTCTCCCATTTTACAGATGTGGAGACTGAGGCTTTCGGGTCACCCAGCCATATAGTAGGGAGATGAGATCTGACTCCAGAGTCCATGTTCTTGGCTACTGTGCTCTGCAGCTGCCTGACCTCAGCCGACCCTTGGAATGAGCAGGATTCTCCAGCATGGTTCTGTGCAAGGAAACATTTGGCAGCTGTGGGTTCGACATCTGCACACTAGCCTTGGGTGCTGGAAACAGAGGCAGGTAGGTGAGGACCCTGCTCTAAGGAGCTCACAGACTGAGAGAGAAGACAAGCGGAGAATTCCGGCAGAATGGCAAGTGCTGGGTAGAGGCAGGTGATGGTAGTTGCGGAAGGAGAAGGCGTCTCATCAGTCTCTGAAATAGGGACAGAGGTCCGTCAGGGAAGGCTTTCTGGAGGGGGTAATTAATGTGGGGGGTTATGCTGGAATTGACACCAGAAAACACGACGAGAGTTAGGTTAAGAAGAAGAAATAGGAAAAGAGGAATGAGGGAATCCCAGGCAGAGCAAATAGCCTGGACAGATGCAGCGAGGCCAGGGCTGCATGAGGAAGGCTTCTAAACGAGCTTTGCCCAGCCGGACTCTCTCGGCATGATCCTCCCCATGGAGCCTGACCCTGCACCTCTGACCCCAGAAGTTACTGGGTAGATGACTCAGCCTCTCTTTTCCTGCACTTTGTATCTTTGTGGCTCCAATCAGCCAGACCTGGTGCAATGGACAATCCGGATGTTTGCTTATCTGGCAAGCAGAGGGGCCTGCTACTTGAGCCAGGGCCAGGGGTCAGCTTATTATCCAGTCCACCCTTGGGGGGGCGGGGGGGGGCACAGTAAGGGAGGAGCCATCCCAGGAACCAATGTCCCAGGAACCCTCCGGAGAGTGCTGGGAGGGGCTGCGCAGGGCAGAGTCTAGTAAGGCCTCATCCCTTTCACAAGAGCCTCTGGTTTCTACTTTTTATCTTTCTTTTTTTTCTTCTACTCTTTTATCTTTCAAGGCAAACAGAAACAAACAGCTCCCCCAAGATAAGAGATGCTAGCTCAGTACTGAGGAGGACTCGTCAGCGGGTCAGGATCTCTCAGATGAGAGCTCTTTGGGGTCTGGGAGCCTTTTACTCATGGCAGGATACCAACCCCCACCTTGGAATTTACGGGGAGAAAATGCGTATTACCACTTGTAGAATGAATGAACAAATGGCAGAAAACATTCTAGGGGTACTCTTATAATTTTTCGGGCAATGAACGCATTTTTTTAGACAAAATATCCCAGGCAACGTAGCTGTTTATTCTCCCATAGATGAGCCTTATAGAAATGGGTTCGCCATGGTGTGCTTCTGACTTAATCATCACGCCCAGGGCCACACAGGCCAGGAAGCATACGAGTCCTGGTTTCAACCCCCTTCGGCCCAACTCGAACCCACGGCTGCCTACTGTTCCCACATGAGCATCTCGCTGCCACGGATGCTGTTGCTGCCACGAGCGCCTGGCAGGCTGTGGGGCTGGGTGTGGCCCCGCCACCAGACTGCGGCTTGCCTGCCTGAGCTGGGCATTCGGGGGGAGGGGGGTCATGACAGCCTTGGAGAGATGCAGGCCTGAGCCCCAATCCATCCCTGTTTCTTTCCAGCAGGGAGACCCTGAGCAATGGACCCCACCTCCTGAGCCTGCATGCCTTCACCTGAAAAGCAGGGCTGGCGAGCCCTGCCACAGAGCAAGAGCCATCAGAATGCAATGACACAAGGGGCTGCAAGGACCCATTTCAGCAGTGGCCCCAGAAAATACTTGGTGAGCTGTAGTTCCCTCTGCGGCTGGCCTGGCCCAGCCGGTTGTCTACGGCCGTGGAAAGGCACATGACTTTGCAGGCCCACCTCCGCTGACGTAACTCGGTCAGCTCTTCTCTGGCTGGCCACTGTCTTTGACGCCCACGTCACCACCTCCAGAGTTTGGAGGTGTCTCCTGGAGGACACAGTTTACAGGATGAGAGAATTAATAGTACCAGCTCCCACTGAGAGACTAGATGACTGCAGGCTTTCCTCACCAGGAAGTAGTACGTATTCCTGACTTTATCATTATCCCCATTTCACAGACAAGTAGAGGCATGGAGAGGTGAAATAACTTAAGGCCACCCAGTTTGTAAGTGGCTTAGATGGGACTCGAGTCGACGGTCTGGCTCCAGAGCTACACGGGTTATGACTCAGCCCCGGTGCCAGGCCCTGCTTCAGAGGGAGTTGGGCCAAGGACAGCCTCCCCCGCAGAGAACAACATGCAAAGCAGACCCCGCTCCTCTGGCCCTGACACCACTACTTCACTGGGGACACTGCATCTGAGATTTCAAAAGCCTCACACAGAAATTGTTCCAGAGCTGTGAGTCTTAACATAACAAGGATGCCACCCCTCTCTGGTAACAATCCGGAGTCAGGCCAGGATCCAAATTCTGCCTCCAGCAGCTCCCCATCTCAGACCAGTGATCTTTGTTCTGCTTTTCAGTCATCTCATGTACAATATAGGAAGAATTCTGGCATCTTCCTTATGCAATGGTGAAGATTAAAATAATTCATGCAAAGAAAGTGCCTAGAATTCCTAGCACATGGGAAGCACCCAACAAACGCTGTTGTTAAATGGCAAATAGATCTTCAGTGATATGATCTACCATTTATATTGTTCGAGGTCCTGCTATTTTTACTTAACACTCATTTGACAAACACATTGGAGCCCTCTGTGCTAGGCACTGGACATGCAAAGTGTGGGCCCCATCTCAAATGCATTAACAAGTGTCGCAGGTGCTCTGGGAACAATGGCTGCAGAGAGGGACAGCGAGCAGGAGAGGATGAGGTGGGATGGGGGGTCAGGACAAGATTGGTGGAACAGTTGAGCCCGGGCTGGTCTTGACCAATGGGTATTTATCTGGCCAGGGGAGGAAGCAGGGGACTTGTCCCAAGGAAGTGAGCAGAGAGATGCAAAGGGGGATGGCAAGTGAAGGCACCTGCATGTGGTGGGATGGGGCCAAGGATAAGGAGTGAGGTAGGGAACAGAGCTGGAGACGCAGCCACGGCTATGTCCTAAAAAGCCTGAGCCCCCTCCGGCCTTTGGCTGTCAGCACTGAGGGTTAGGCCAGGGGGTGATCTGATCAGATTCCCTTTTTAGAATGTGAAGGATGGCCTGAAGTGCTGAGGATGGTGGATGGGAGATCACGGGAAGAAATAACTCGTGGAAAGTGCAGAGCCTGGTGCATGGGAGTAAAAGCAAAGGGGGTTGCTTATTATTTATTATTATTGTTGTTGTTATTGCTACCGGCAGGAGATATTCAGAGCAGTGGGGGTGGAGGAAGGGGAAAGAGATGCTAAGCAGCAGAATCTATGGAACTCGTCGACTGGTTGCCCATAAACACTTTTCATTTATCTTCACAGTGATCATTTATGCGGCTACGCGTGGTCTATGGAATTAAAACGCCACAGTCACTCTAGTCACCTGTGGGGTTATGTGGCATTTAGCAACACCAGCAGGAGGCAGCCAGCTCTGTCAACCACACAGGGTCAGGGGTCAGGGAGAAGTGAAGTTGAATCCCCGGGCTGTGGGTAACCAGCAGTGTGACCCCGGGTGGGACCTGAGGGTCCCTGTCGGTAAAATGAGAATAATACCCCCTCTCCAGGATTGTTGGGGGATTAAATAATATACGTAAAGGGCTGGGACAGAGCTTGCCGCGTGGAAGCCCCGGATGGTGGCTTGGGCTGGGTTGCTGGGGATTCTTACCACGCAACTATAAACAAATACCTTCGTACAAATAGATGTAGCTTTTTTCTTCCTTTCTTTTGCATGCTTTTCCTGGAATATAATCACGTAAGTGGGATCTGTGAGACAAAGAGCAAGATGATTTTTCTGACTCACTGTGCACCATCAGATGGGATTTCTCCGCCCTCATTTCCTGCAGGCAGAGCCAGTTTTGTTGCTAAGGCTGGTCAAGGTGGGTTTTGCTGTCGGGAGTCTCCTCCACCCCTGCCCTCGCACCTTCTATGTCCATCCGGTTTATACAGCTCTTCCCCAGAGTCTCCTCTGCTGTCTTTGGACCCTCAGGTCAGGAAAGAAGGGGGGCAGGGGGCAAGGAAGGACAGACTCATTGGTATCCCTGTATGAAAGACAACTAGCACGCTAAGGTATTTGCTTATGAAAGGAAACACCTAGAAAAGTTTTAGGATATTTAACCAAAATAAATGTGCCGTAGTGTTGGAATTCCAGGCAGCATGACAGAGCCGTGGGGTTCCTGCTTGGAGGATGAGGGGTGATGTGTGTGTGCATACGTGTGTGTGCACGCATGCGTCCTCTAGCACAACTCAATCTGTACGACAGATCGCTACAAAAATGCTTCCCAGGGAGGAAGCTATTGTGAACCAGGCACAGTGCTTGCTGTCAGAGTTTTCAATCAACTCCAAGTCAAAGAGGCAGAAATCCCCAAGCCCATGTGAAAGGTTAGCAACTGGACCTGTGTTGCAGGGGCTGGTGACCAGAGAAGCCTTCCATGGGGCAAAGGGGCCCGGAAGACAGTCCTCAGCTTACAGCCTCCAGATGGCTGTGGGGAGGGCAGAGGGGGTTTCCTGCCCACTCACCTCTTTTGGTTCCAGGCCCTGTGACTGCTTCAACCAATAGAATAGAGCGAAATATTGCTCTATGACTTCAGAAGCTAGGCAGATCACAACAATATCTCACCCTTTTGCCTTGTTCTCTTGGCCCTGTCATTCTTGGGACCCAGCCACCATGATCTAAGGAAGCGCAAGCAGCCAGGAGACAGTGTGAAGGGCCAAGGGAAAGGGGATCCTCCAGCTCCCTGCTGGCAGGACACGCAACAAGGACCAGCCACCCCCTTTGGGCTCTGCACAAATTGCAGATTCATGAACAAAATAAACCACTGCTACTGCTTGGAGTGTGGGAGCACTACGCTTTGGAGTGGTTTGTTACACAGCAATAGAAAAATGAAATAATTCACCACCACACTGAATTTTCACAACAATCCCATCCGTGCTGCTACCGCTGGCTCCTTTTTATAGGTGAGGAAACAGAGCTGGAAGGTGGACCCAAGATTCAAATCCAGGGTCATCTCAAAGCCAGAGCTCCTAAGTGCTCCATCGTAGCCCATTCTTGCCCACACACTATGGCACCTCTGGGCACACTGCACACCCCACTGGCATCCTTTACTCGGAGCTCAGTTGCAGACCATCGTGGGCTGCTGTGAGTTTGGCATCCCCAAGAAGATTCCAACCGCAGGAACTAGACTGCATCCTCTGCTCTCATTCAGCCCGCAGAACCAGGCACCCGGAGCCCCAGCACAGGCTTTTTTTTTTTTTAAGATTTTATTTATTTATTCGACAGAGATAGAGACAGCCAGCGAGAGAGGGAACACAAGCAGGGGGAGTGGGAGAGGAAGAAGCAGGCTCATAGCGGAGGAGCCTGATGTGGGGCTCGATCCCACAATGCCGGGATCACGCCCTGAGCCGAAGGCAGACGCTTAACCGCTGTGCCACCCAGGTGCCCCCCCAGCACAGGCTTATTACGCCAAATCATAACCAGCTCATCACAGGATCCTGGGCACGGGCCAGCCCACTTCCTCTTTTTTCTTTCTTAGTAGTTATCAAAAGCATGGTCTTTGAACCAGCAGCATCAGCATCATCTGGGAACTCAACAGAAAAACCCGTTCTTGGGTCCACTCCAGACCTTCGGAATTGGGAAACCCAGGGGGTGGGCAGCTCAAGTTTTAGAACTACAACTCTAATTATTGATGCAATTTCTTTTTTTTTTTTTTTCATTTTATTTATTCATTTGAGAGAGAGAGTGAGTGAGTGAGAGAGAGAGAGCACAAGCAGGGTGAAGGGCAGAGGGAGAAGCAGACTCCCCGCTGAGCAGGGAGCCCAGTGCGGGACTTGATTCTGGGACTCTGGGATCATGACCTGAGCTGAAGGCAGATGCTTAACCGACTGAGCCACCCAGGCGCCCCTACTGATGCAATATTCTAATCTGAGCCTGAAACAACAATTTATATTTGACCTATTATTCTGACATTGAGATTATATTGAAAGGGGGAGGGAGAAGCAGCCTCCCCACGGAGCACGGAGCCCGATGCAGGGCTCGATCCCAGGACCCTGGGAACATGACCTGAGCCAAAGGGCAGACGCTCAACCGCTGTGCCACCCAGGCGCCCCTACTGATGCAATTCTTAACTCATGATCTGCGGACTCTGAAGGTCTGAGGATGTTTTTATTTTATTTTATTTTTTTAAAGATTTTATTTATTTATTCGACAGAGACAGAGACAGCCAGCGAGAGAGGGAACACAAGCAGGGGGAGTGGGAGGGGAAGAAGCAGGCTCATAGCGGAGGAGCCTGATGTGGGGCTCGATCCCAGAAAGATGGGATCACGCCCTGAGCCGAAGGCAGACGCTCAACCGCTGTGCCACCCAGGCGCCCCCTGAGGATGTTTTTAGATGCAAGTGACAGGAAAGTAGTTCAAAGAGCGGAAGACGAAAGAAAGGGAATGCCTTGGCTGGCTCAAGCACACGGAGAGTCCTGGAGATGGGCCAGTGTCAGGGGCTCCAGCAAACCCCCAGCATCACAGTTTCTCTCTCTTTCATTTCTGCTTCTCTGCTGGTCTCATCTTCTCTTTCCCTTCTGCTGGATTTCCCCATGCAGCCATGCGACGTGGCATGGCACTTTACATCCCGCACTTATGAACTTGAGAGGGACTACAACACAGGTCTCTGCCAGGGTCCCTCAATTAAATCCCAGGAAAGGGTGAGATTAGGTCACATGTACAACCATGTGACAGGTCATGGGACACTGTCATCACCCTGGCTTAAGGTGCTCATCCCCCAAGAGACAGTGTACCGTGATTTGCAGTTCCTCCAGACCCCAGGTGAGTGGGGGTGTAACTCCCAGCAGAACAGGAGATGCTTTTTTGGGTGGGTGGTCAGAAAAACAAACAGGGGTAACTGCCCCAACTGTCACCTGGCCATTGTGATTACTTTGCCCCAGTCTAAGGCATCGGAAGGGCTTTTGGCCCCTTGCTGCACACAGTATTGTGGCTTCACAAGGCACTGTCCCCTAGACGATCTCTATAGTCCTCAGAATTTGCCTTGTGAGACAGGCAGAGCAGCAACCATGACGCCCATTTCACAGATGTAAAGACAGAGACACTGTATCCAGTCATTTAAGGTCACTGTCAGTTGGGTGATGGAGGAGGATTCAAACCCTGACTCTAATACCAGCACGCCTCTCGACACCTCAGGCCTTGTCAGTACTCTGTGCTCACCTCTTGGGGGGCGCTGGGCTCACAGTAAGGAACTGAGGTGCTGGCCCTCAGCGGAGCCCTTCGGGAGACCTTGTAATAGAACGCTTTAGAAATAGACCAGTTAAAATCCTTCCTCTGCCACCAGCTGGCTGGGGGACCCGGGCCTAAAAAGGCTCTTCACCTCTCTGAGCCTCAGAGTCTCATCTGCAAAACGGGCACAATGACACTTATAGAACAGCATTTGTTGTGGAGACCAAAAGAGGCGAAGTGCTAAAGCCATTTGCTACAGGCCTGGCTCTTGGTAAGGATTTAGTGCATGGTATTTTCCTTTGTTCCTGCCTAACAAAAAACAAAACTTAACACAACAGTGTGATTCTTGAAAGCTACTTTGTGCATTTTATTTGGGTTGCTTTAATTCTTTTTGTAATCCTCAAAAGCATGCTGCTGACACCGATTTCAAAGGTCGGGGAACTTTAGCTAAGACATGAAAGAGACTCCCTGTTTCCCTTCTGGAAAGGACCCAGCGGAGGTCTGGGGGCCTGATCTGCGGCCCTCCGGAGGCCCCCAAATCTGAGAGCATTCATGGCTTGGTGGCCCGGGGGTTAGTTCTGCCCTCGGCCTTGTGGTTTTTAAAAAATACGAACCAGCAAAAATCCATTAATGAGTCAAGAACAGGATCAGAAAGCTGGCAAGAGTTTAGACCAAAGTGTTAACAGCAATTTGGTGGATTTCATGCACTACCGTATATAATTAGATGGATGCATGGGGGGATGGATGGATGCATGGGGGGATGGATGGAGGGATGGGGGATGGATGGATGGATGCATGGGGGGATGGATGGAGGGATGGATGGGGGATGGGAGGAAGGAAGGCAGGGTGGGAAGGGAAGGAAACACATGGTTAAAAGAGAGAGAATTCAGAAAATCTATAAACACTGATATGGAAAGATGCCCAAGATGTAGCACTGAGTGAGAAAACAACGCACCAAGGAGTGGATTTCTTTCTCTCCTTTTTTAAAACTGATCGATAGATAGACAGCTTCTATATTCGAGGGAGAGTTCCAGCAGACCCACAAAATCAGTAGCAGCGATAACCTCTGGGGAGTGGGAATGAGGCCAAGTGGGGGAAGGGGCCCTTTCCTTTGCAGTCCACTCTCTCCTGTGCTATTTGAATTCCTTTTTTCCTTTTACAATAAAAACAAAGAGAGCGACGGAGGGGCGGAGGGGCGGAGGGCTGGGAGAGCGGCAGGGAGGCTCTGTGGAAGGGGTCATCCTGAGTTCACGGCTGGATGCGAAGGAGAAGCCGCAGCCAGGGGGGAGGCGCCAGGCTCCCACGCGAACAAAGGTGCCCCCTCCAGGGAAAACGTGACCCTGTGTCCGTGGCGGGATGACAAATGGCCCTTCTGCCCCCGCGGAGCAGAGCCGGGCCCAGGGCTGTGACTGCTGACCGAGGCTGCGTTTTAGCACAGCTGCGGCTCCTGTGGGGAGAGCTGGGAACAAAGAACCCCATCATTCCTCACTCCAGGGATTCCCTGGCCGGGCCTGGGGAACACTACCTGAAGTTGAGGAGCACCTTCCTCATTCAAGCTCCCCCACCCTGCCAAAGCTACACGTGCTAGATGTAATATGTGATATGGGTCTCAAACCCGGCCTGGGCGTGCTGGACAAAGGCGAGCAGGAGGGCACGCGGGGCAAAGCCACACCGGTCTTCACATATTTCCACCAAAATGACAGCCCCTGCTGCTTGCGGGGCACGGCAAGTCTTAATCAGACAGACTGGGAAATGTGAGCTGAAAGGTCCTGGGACACACGGATCTGCGCCCCCAGCCCTTGGCCTGGGGAGGGGAGACCGGAGAGCCATTCCTAGTGGCTCTGGGCACGGATGGCAATACCCACGGGGGTCAGATGACCGGCCCCAGGCAGCCAGTGGCACGTAGCCCTCTACAGCGGACGTTCTGGTTTCCCCACTGTCTATGGAGATGCAGGCGCGCAGAGATGTTTCTTTCCTCCAGGGCAGCGGTTCCCAAGCTTCAGCAGTATCAGAGCCGTGGGGAGTGCTTATTTGAACCCCAGACCGCCAGTCCTGCTCCCAGAGTGGCTGATTCAGCGGGCCAGGACTGTGGCTGGAGAATTTGTGTCTCTACCTAGTTCTTGTCGGCTCCGGGACCCACCACTCTAAGGGGCAAACAAAGACAATGGCCACTTGATCCCTGCCCTCAGGTAACGGGGTGGGGTGAGACCTGCAGGGAGCTGGAGAACGTCCTGTCTAAAGGGAGCACTGTGACAGCGTCCCAGGGGCCCACGCAGCACCCAGGGTGGAAGAAATGGGCACCCAGTGTTTTCAGCAATCTTGATTTTGTTGGTAAGAACAGCCAGAAGTATGGATTTTCTATGAAATCTTGCAATCTTTGGCAATCATTGGCAACTAGCTCTGAAATTTTTCAAACATTGTGCAGGCCAAACGTAACACATCTGCAGGCCAGATTTCACCTCCTGGCTGCAGTTCTAGAGCACAGATAATGTTCCCATAGAAGGGGCGGAATCAGAGGTCACTGAGCCAGCAAGCCCCTGGGCCCTCTGGGGAAGGATGTCAGTCTGACTACGCATCTCCTGGCCAGGGGTCCCTGCAGCCGGTGGGAGCCACATCCAGGCTCCCTGCTGGGTCCTCATCACTCCCATCTTCCCCAGCCACACCTCGCACTCCAGTCTTTGTGGACGGCCCCTTGCTCACCTCCAAAACCCTCTCCCAACCAGGCCTTTTCCGACCCCTGGGCCTTTGTGCCTATGGTTCCCTTGGCCTGGAATGCTCTTATCCCTTCTCCACATCTGCCCTAATTCTTGCTGGTCTTTCAAGGCCCCCCTCAACTGGGCAACTTCGATGACGGCTGCCTCCTCACTGCTCCGCCCCATGCTCCTCAGCCCACTGTGCTTCCATCACTGAAGAAAATGGCCTGAGGCTGCGACCGTCTCCTCCACTGGCCTGGGTGCTCCGGGAGGCCTTGCTGCCTCGGGGTTCCCAGGGCTGAACCCAGAGCCTGGGGTGGGACAGGTCTGAAATAGCATTTACCAACTGCTGTTCTCTTGGCCTTGGCCTTCCTCTTGTCCCCTTTCTGTTTGCCTGACTATTTCCTGTCTGTCCTTCAAGCTACAGTTAAGACTACTTCCTGCGGGAACCTTCCCTGACCTCCCAGACCCAGTAGGGGGTCCTCCTCTGGCTGTCCTGCCCCCATCCACATAGCAATCACGGTGTGACCAGCCTCCCCGCTGCACTGAGCTCTTTGAGGTCAGGAATCTTGTGCAATCATCTCAGTAATACAGGGGTTGCAAAGATAGAGTGAGCACCATGAAATGCTTGTGGGACCAAGAAAGGCATGAACAGAACAGATGAATGGATGATTCCAGGTGAGAAATGAGACCCTTGTAAGGGTCTGGGAAGGAAGCTTAGAATGCAGCCAGGCTGGTGCTGAGAACAGACTGGCCTCCTCCTGGCCGCTGCTTCTGGCTGGTGGGTGCAGAGTGTGTGGAGCAGAAGGGGCAGCGGTGAGAGTTATCTCTGGCAACTGCCTCGCCCAGGACCCCCCGGGGCCCTAGAGACCTGAGCCACTGTGGCCTCTTGGCAGGCAGCTGCTCTGCATTTGCAAGCCTCCAGCAGGACAGTTGCTGTAATTCTATTATCCTACACCCCCCGCCCCTGCCATGCTCTTCCCTGTAGGCCTCCAGTCAGTTGGCAACCCAGAAAGGAAGGGCTTCTCTGCAATGCGAAGGGCCAAGGGGAGGCCAGAGCAGAGGGGCCGTCCAGCCCCCCAACAGCAACAGCGAGGTAAGGGAGTGCCATATACTTGACAGAGGACCGCACTGAGTCCTGCGACAGCAAAGGTGACCATGAGTCCTAGTCTAATCCCATCTGGTTTGCCTGGCTGCTGGGCTCCCCAATCTGGTCACCTGGGTCGTCCTAATGTCCTACTGCTGGGCTGAGAAAAGAAGGCGGCCATGTGCCCCTTCCTTTGTGTCTGAAACCCTCCCTTCTACCCCTTTTGTCTTGTGTAGACGTCACCTCCTCCAGAAGTCCTTCTGGGATCCCCTCCTCTGGGTACTTCCCTTTGTCACCCCTGATCGCACGATGCTCTGACTGTTTGTGTGTCTATCTCCACCACAAAGACTGAGTTCCTGGACACCAGGGACTGCAACGTTCTCCTGCACGTGCCCGAGCCTGGGGCAGCGACGGGCGTGGGAGGACGGGCGTGGGAGGACAGCGGCAGGTACGGGGCAGTGGTTAACGGCCGGGACTCTGCAGCTGACAGACAAAATGCGAATCCTCCCTCTGCCACTTCTCTTCCCCAACGTCTCACAACAAGAAATCCTGCCTTGGTTTTCTTATCTGTAAAATGGGGTTGAAAACAGTATTGTGAATAGTGAGTTAAAATAAAATGTAACAGGACATGGTGCACAGTCCGCCCTCGATGAGCACTAGCGAGTATGACTAGGTGATCAATTAATGTTTCACGCACTATCGGCTGAGGGAGGGAATGCAAGACGGAAGATGATTAGCCAAGTAAGTACAAGCCAGCACATTCCAGAGCCTGCAGTGACCCAAAACAAATAGGGATGTCTGACATGCTCTGTGAGTACCCTAAGAGTACTCTGGGGTACTCGGGGGGCAAGGCGTGTTCTTACAGCACAGCTGCATGCAGCAGGCCAGATCTGGGCAGTGATCTGAAAAGCAGGGCCCCACCTCACCGAGGCAGATGCTGTCTGCTGGTCTCCTTTCCCACTGTGAGCCCCGCCGGGGATTCAGAGGCCTTATGTCCTTTAAAGGCACAACCTGACACGTTCCTACAATACCACTGGCCTCTCCAAAGACACTTGTGCTGGGTACTCCCTCTTCTGCCATCATGCCAAACAGCAGACTCAGACACTGACTCCTGACTACTGTCAGATGAATCAACAAGGGGGGATGAGGAGTCCAGGCCTCCCTTCAACCAGTCCCTTCAACCACAGTCCCAGCAAACCTCCACCATCTGGTTTCTGCAAAGGCGACCAGCAGAGAGGCGCCTGGCAGAGAGCGGGAGGGTGAGCTTCAACGTCCAAAGGCCTAAGGTTCAAATCCTACCTCTTGCAGGTCTCTTCCCCCCCTCGGAGCCTTGGTCACTGTGTATTATGGGGTCACGAATCTCTCCCTCACTGGGCTGTGTGTAAAATAACTGGCACAGTGTAGGACACACAGCAGACCTTTGGTAAATGGCCGGAGGGGGAGGGGAAAAGGAGGGGGAGCACCTATCAATAAGCAAGGCAGCTGCCCGGGGGTGAGCATACGCTAGAAGGGATTCCGGGAGCACCTGACCTTCCAGTGACCCAAGAATGTTGATGGAGACTTGGGGCTGACCTTCCAGAGTTTGCTGTGGAAACGATAATTGGGGTCTCCGGGTCATCAGCTTCCCACCGTTGGGGATGGGCTGCTCCCTTCCCTCCCCCTCCTGCACGAGGGCTTCCTCCAGCAAGCCCTCCAGCCTGGGAGGCAGTGGCACTGCACTGACCCACTGAGTAGGGGCTGGCTGCAAAGTTCAAAGGAAGCTCACCAGGCAGTGGAGGACTGGGCGGGGAAGGGGACGGCCAGGAGCCAGGTCTCAGTTTGGGGAGGAGGAGGGGCAGGTCAGAGGCTTCCGGGAGATCATGATGTCCCCTGCTTCCTAAAGTGGCTTCATGCTAGATCATATAGAAAGTTTTACACTTGAAAACGATTCCCTGTGTTTCTTCTTTCCTTCCTCCATCAGGCCACATTACAGGCAGAGGGGAACAGAGTCAACAGACTTGTGGACATTCCAGCCCAGCCCCTCCCTCGCCGTGCTATTCTGGGCATGTTACTCATCTCTTTGAGACTGTCTCCTCTTCTGTAAAATGGGCACGCTCAGACCTCCCTCACAGGCTGCTGTGAGGATTAGGTGAAGTCAAATGTGAAGCACCTGGCTCAGTGCCTCGACACAGCAGAGACTCAACAAACCGTAACCGTCATAACCACGACTATCTGGTTTGGATAGAGGGGTATGCTTGATGAGTCTGCGCTGTCAACTTTGTGAGCTGGCAGGGCGAAGATCCCTGGTCCCTAAAATATAAGAGTCCTCGCTCCCCTCCCAGATGAAGTAGCCCAGCCTTTGGTCAGGCCCCCTGGGCAGGAGATGCCCTTGGATATACAAATCCTCACCATGCACTTGCGGTCATCTATGCCCGTCAGATCCTCCTCAAACTCCTTCCCAACCTGGAAGTCCATGATATAGTTCCTGAAAGTGCTCAGCGTGCGGATGATCATATGGTCGCCATCCTGCACGATCTCTTTGTCTGGCTTCAGCAAGTTGGCAATTTTGCGCAAGGCCACATTGACATCTGCAGGGGGTGACGGGGAAGAGAGGGGCAAAGAGTTGGCAGGAAAATTCTGAGAACTGTCCCCAAGGTAGTGGGAGCCCCAGGAGCCAGCTCCTCCCTGGGGGCAGGACCTTTGGGGTTCCCTGCCCGCTTAGCGCTGTCTTAGCAGGCAGCCAATTCTGTGCCCTTTTTTTTTCTTTCTTTCTCCTTTTTGTTCCCCCCCCCCCCCCCCGCAACAAAGTTTTCTACCTTTATGCTGACCCTTTGAAAACAAACTAAAGCCAGCTTTCCTAATGAAGTTACCCACGTCCAGAGCCAACTATCAGATGTTTACCACTAATTAGCTCTAACAACACCCACCCTCCCAGTTGGCAGCCTGTTGGCCACCCTCGGAGCCTTGGCGGCCGAGGCCCTTTCGCTGCCCGGCGCACGAAGGCTGGCCCCAGCGGCGGCAGGCGGGCCGCGGGCTCGGGAGGGCTCCGGGGAGCCCACCGCTCGTCCTCGAGCGGCTGGCCCGGGCGCCCCGGGCCGAGCGCGGCGGGCAGCTGCTTACCGAGGGCGCGCAGGTACTCCTCGAAATTCTCGTTGGCCAACATCTTCCAGTACCCGGTGAAGTCGACCGGCATTTCGGGGGGCTACTGGGGCAGGACGGCCACGGAGCGGGGAGGAGCAGCTCTGGGTTCTGCGGGCGCAACGGCTCCCGACGCGATCCGGGTGGTGGGCGGCCCGGAAATGTGCGCCCTCCGGGGGCAGGGGGCTCTGCGGGGCGGCGACAGCTGGATTTCAGGCGCGCACAAAGCCCGCGGGAGGCTCACTCGCAGCCGTCGCTCCTCCCCCTTCGCGGGGGCGGGGCGGGGAGTTGTTTGAGGGCCAGGTTTGTCCCTGGCCCGCGGCCACCTTCATTCAGACCTTCAGGTCGCCTCCCAGTGAAGGAGGAGATGGGGGGGGTGCTTTGTTGGCCCCAACTCCTTGGTTCCTGCGGGATTCCTTCCAACACCTTGAACTTCTCGCACTCACCAGCCGCTCCAGGGTTAAGAAACAGTCTCCTGGCGTTTGCTGGAGTCATTAGGAAAGAGGCCACTTACTGGCCTTTGTCTCAAGCCCCGCGCCCCGTGGCTCAGTCGGGCTGGTGGGCGGCCCAGGGTCAGGAAAGCTGGGCAGTTGCACTCTGAGCAAGAAAAGTGGGTACTTTCCACATCCCTCCCTCAACTGAAAGCGAGGTTGATGTTGTTTGAAGTAAGTATGGCTAAAAAGGCCGTCTGGGTGGTTCTGAGACACAGTGAAGTTTGAGATCCCCGGCTTCATGCAAATGTAAGCAATGATGGATACACCGGTGATTTCTGACCCTTCCCTCTCATCTAAAGGCCGTGCAGTACTCCGCAGTGTTCTGCGCTTAGCTTTTTTCCTTAATATATTCTGGAGACCTATTTCTGTACATAGAAAATGTCATTCTTTTGCAAGGTGTTCCATTGTTTATCTAGCTTATCCACCACTGATGGACATTTGTGTTGTTTCCAATCCTCTGCTATTAGAAGCAGTTCCACAATGAAGATCTTTGATCACATTTCCTTTCCCACCTGGTGGGTATGTCATAGTGCTTTAAAACCTCTGCCTTGTCAGTAAGGAGATGACATAATCATGTGGGTTGACTTTTTGACCCTCTATTAAGGACAAAATGTCTCTTATAAATTGCTTTTTGCACAAATCAAAGCCTAGATGAC
>NW_024424453.1:23377720-23411761 GCF_017311325.1 Ursus maritimus | reverse complement strand
CCCCCCCCCCCCCCCCCCCCGCAACAAAGTTTTCTACCTTTATGCTGACCCTTTGAAAACAAACTAAAGCCAGCTTTCCTAATGAAGTTACCCACGTCCAGAGCCAACTATCAGATGTTTACCACTAATTAGCTCTAACAACACCCACCCTCCCAGTTGGCAGCCTGTTGGCCACCCTCGGAGCCTTGGCGGCCGAGGCCCTTTCGCTGCCCGGCGCACGAAGGCTGGCCCCAGCGGCGGCAGGCGGGCCGCGGGCTCGGGAGGGCTCCGGGGAGCCCACCGCTCGTCCTCGAGCGGCTGGCCCGGGCGCCCCGGGCCGAGCGCGGCGGGCAGCTGCTTACCGAGGGCGCGCAGGTACTCCTCGAAATTCTCGTTGGCCAACATCTTCCAGTACCCGGTGAAGTCGACCGGCATTTCGGGGGGCTACTGGGGCAGGACGGCCACGGAGCGGGGAGGAGCAGCTCTGGGTTCTGCGGGCGCAACGGCTCCCGACGCGATCCGGGTGGTGGGCGGCCCGGAAATGTGCGCCCTCCGGGGGCAGGGGGCTCTGCGGGGCGGCGACAGCTGGATTTCAGGCGCGCACAAAGCCCGCGGGAGGCTCACTCGCAGCCGTCGCTCCTCCCCCTTCGCGGGGGCGGGGCGGGGAGTTGTTTGAGGGCCAGGTTTGTCCCTGGCCCGCGGCCACCTTCATTCAGACCTTCAGGTCGCCTCCCAGTGAAGGAGGAGATGGGGGGGTGCTTTGTTGGCCCCAACTCCTTGGTTCCTGCGGGATTCCTTCCAACACCTTGAACTTCTCGCACTCACCAGCCGCTCCAGGGTTAAGAAACAGTCTCCTGGCGTTTGCTGGAGTCATTAGGAAAGAGGCCACTTACTGGCCTTTGTCTCAAGCCCCGCGCCCCGTGGCTCAGTCGGGCTGGTGGGCGGCCCAGGGTCAGGAAAGCTGGGCAGTTGCACTCTGAGCAAGAAAAGTGGGTACTTTCCACATCCCTCCCTCAACTGAAAGCGAGGTTGATGTTGTTTGAAGTAAGTATGGCTAAAAAGGCCGTCTGGGTGGTTCTGAGACACAGTGAAGTTTGAGATCCCCGGCTTCATGCAAATGTAAGCAATGATGGATACACCGGTGATTTCTGACCCTTCCCTCTCATCTAAAGGCCGTGCAGTACTCCGCAGTGTTCTGCGCTTAGCTTTTTTCCTTAATATATTCTGGAGACCTATTTCTGTACATAGAAAATGTCATTCTTTTGCAAGGTGTTCCATTGTTTATCTAGCTTATCCACCACTGATGGACATTTGTGTTGTTTCCAATCCTCTGCTATTAGAAGCAGTTCCACAATGAAGATCTTTGATCACATTTCCTTTCCCACCTGGTGGGTATGTCATAGTGCTTTAAAACCTCTGCCTTGTCAGTAAGGAGATGACATAATCATGTGGGTTGACTTTTTGACCCTCTATTAAGGACAAAATGTCTCTTATAAATTGCTTTTTGCACAAATCAAAGCCTAGATGACAGCAGGTACTTTCTCTTCCTCCCCTAGCACTGCCAAGGCTTCCCCCTCCCCCCACCCCACCCCCAACTTTGGGCTCACCTTAGTCCTCACACTGCATCTGGCTGAGTTAGCAAGGGATAAAGCCTTTTCCTCAGGGTAGGGGCAGCTCCGTCCCAGGGAGAGGCTTGGATTTAAGCCCCTCTCACCCAGCTTGCTCTCCACCAGGGTTTCTCAACCATGGCATGGTTGCCATTTTGGGGGCCACATAATTCTCTGTTGGGGGGGTGGTGGGCTGTCCTATGTACTGAAGGATGTTTAGCAGCCTTCTTGGCTTCTACCCACTAGCTCCCTGTTGGCGCCTCCCACAAAGATGCCTCCAGACATTGCCAAATGCCCGGGAGAGAGATGCAAAATCACCCGTGCTTGAGAACCACTGCTCTACATAGCTATACCCCTCTCCGGCCTGTTCCCCATCTCTTCTCACCTGGCTCTGGGTTGCCCAGGCCATCGGTTGTTCGCATGGCCCCTGGCTTTGTGTCCTCCCTAGCCAGCTCAAGGCCTATCTCAGGGGGACAGCTAGGGCGACCTATCCCAGCCCTGCCCCACCTGAAGGTGCAGGAAGAAAGCCCTGTGGCTCAGTCAGGTGGACGAGTGGGGCCTGGCGTGGACTGGGCTCTCTGTGACATCTGGCCCTGGGTTTCCTTGTCAGCCTGACTCACCAGAACAGAGAATCAGCCAAGGGCTTAAACAGTGAACTGGCCATGCCTTGGTCACCCCAAACTAGTCTCAGCTCTTCTTTCTGCTCCCCTGGCTCATCCAGCTTAGGTAGCTGGAGTTCTCATGCTCCCCAACTTTCTCTCCTTGTGCTGAGTCTCCTGAGATGGCTTATGCCAAGTGCCCAGCATAGTGCCTGGCACACAGCAGGGGCCCAGTCAGTTCTGGCTCTCTGCCATGCCCATGCTCTAGGCAGAGAGGCATGCCCTTCTCACCCGTCTGGTCCTCCTCTGTCCATCCCAAAGGACTGACATCTGGCCACTTTGGACGTTTCCTGCTCATGTGACCTCACTTTTTGGAGCTGGCCAGCTGGGCACATGGCACTTAATCCAGCCTGCTTGTGCTGCGTTTGTCCCCCAGAGCCACCAAGAGCACGGAGAAGAGGAAGCCGGCCAGTGGGGAACCCCCTGAGGCTGTGTGTATATAGCGGCACTGGTAGGCACAGTGAGCACTCCTGGGGTGGAAGGAGAGGGGACAGGAGAGAGCCAAGGGCCCCCAGGGTGAGCTCCTGGGGGAGAGGGGAGCTCAGAGGAGCTAGGGAGGAAATGTGCATTTCATTCTGCTCCACGGAGATAAATCAGAGCTCAGGGAGCCATCTCCCTGAAATGATTCATCGATTGCCCATGATCCTTATAATCGCCTTGTGTGGTGGGCAATCCCGTGCCCGCATCACCGAGAGGTCAAGCAGCTTGCTGGGTGTCCCCAGTTGTTGGGGCAGAGAGCCCAGGAACAGACCCTGAGGCTCTGTCCCTCCCCCAAAAGACGCTCCTTGCAGGATGCTGGGGCAGAGTGTGCCTTCAGCCCCAAACCCACCCTCTTTGCAGGTCTCCCACACCCAGAGACTTGAGTCTCCTAGCAGCGAACGGGCAGTGACATACTCTTCCCTTGTGCTCATCACGAAAACCTTCCTCATCTGACATCATACCCCTGCTTCTCTTCTAAAGGGCTCGTTTTATTTTGGTGACTTGTAAAAAAATCTTCCCTCTTCCTGTGTTCAAATATGCTTCTAGAGTTATTTTATGGAGAACGACCCTGCTCCAATCCCTGAGCTGTCCCGGTGCCATCTGTGAGGTTAATGTCTGAAGGGATGAGAGGGCCCAGCAAAGCTGCCCTCCTGTGTCGTCTGTGTTCAGGAGTGAGAGGGTTTGTCAGGAGGCCGAGGGGCTGAGGGGCACCAGGGTCTACTGAGGGTGCTCTTCTTTGTTGTGCTCATGAATATGCAGATATGCAAATGACACACCGTGTCTAGAAGCCGCAGAATCTTACACCCACTTTGTGGGGTTAGCCTGGGGATTTAATTCTGTCCAGAAAGTGGCTCTGTGGAGGCAGCCTTTCATTGACAGGTGACAATTGTTTCTACAGTTTGTGACACACACTGCATGGGAAGTCTTCCCTTCCCCTCCCCTCCCCTCCCCTCCCCTCTCCTCCCCTCCCCTTCCCTTCCTTCTCTCTCACTCTTTTTTGCTTTTCTAGCTATTTTATTGTGGACAATTTTAAACGTACATGAACATAGAGAGAATTGTATATGGACCTCCCATGGATTCACCACCAGCGTCAACGATTATTAACCCACGGCCGATCCTGTTTCATCTATATTCCCACCTCCCCCCCATTTCCAAAATGATTTTGCAGCAAAGACCACATATATCCATATCATTCCATCTGGAAACATTTCAAGAAGTTATCTCTGAAAGATAGACTCATGAAAAACAACACAACACCATTATCACAACTAAAAACCAATAATACAATTCCTTAATATCATCAAATATCCAGTAAGTGTTCTCTGATTTCATATATTTTTTTAGTTTGTTTGAATAAGGGTCCAAACAGATTTCATGCATTGCCATTGGTTGACATATAGCTTTTTAAATGGCCTATCTTTTCATTTTTTTAAATGTAAATATCAAGTGTCTGGGTGGCTCAGTCAGTTGAGCATCTGACTCTTGATCTCAGCTCAGGTCTTGCTCTCAGAGTGGTTAAGTTCAAGCCCCGCATTTGGGCTCCAAGCTGGGCATGAAGATTACTTTAAAAAAAAAATTTTTAAACATAAATATAAATATATTATGTAGTCATACTTTCCCTTTCTTAGATCAATAGTGGCATAATATATCCTTTTGAAAAAAATTATTTATTTATTTATTTATTTGAGAGACAGAGAGAAACAGAAAAAGAGCGGGGGAGGAGCAGAAGGAGAAGGACAAGCAGACTCCGCACTGAGCGCAGAGCCAGACGTGGGGCTCCATCTCAAGACCCTGAGATCATGATCTGAGCAAAAACCAGAGTCAGATGTTTCACTGACTGAGCCTCCCAGGTGCCCCTATCTTTTCTTTTTTTTTTAAACTTAAAATCACTCTCACGGTAATACAGGGAGAGCTTCCTCGTTCCCTTCTCTGGCGGGATAGCGCTCCATTGTATGGCCCTACTGTAGCTTCCGGAACCCATCCCCTGTTCATGGTTGTTTCCAGTCTTTTGTTGTAATAAACAGTGCTGCAATGAACAGGTGAAGCATTTTTCTATTTTTGTGAGTGTATCTTTGGGATAGGTTCCTAGAGGTGGGATTGCTGTGTCAGCGGACAAATACTTAAAAGTATTTTTCGTAGATGCTGCCAGATTTCCTTCCTAGGAGTGAGCCGTTTCACCAGCATCGACACATCAGAGTGTCTGTTTCCTCACTAACATGTTGTGTTGTCAAAAGCTTGGCTTTTTGCTGGTTGAAAATGGGTATCTCAGAGTAGTTTGCATTTGTACTTGGGGAGGGTTTCGATGCCACGGAGTGAGCAGTCATTTCCTTACTTGGCCAGGACTGTAAAAGCCCCAGTCAATCCCCTCTGTACCTGTGAGTGACCATCCGAATGGGGTGGAACTGCTGAGCACAGATAGGGCTTATGGGTTTGTTTTATTAAACTGTGTTTGTAAACCCCGTCTGCAGTCCTAATTCCTGCATGTTCCCTCATGTGAGTGACTGCTCAGTGTAACACCTCCCAGAAACGGTGCACGAGGCTCAGGGCTCCAAGGACAGCAGGGCCTCCCGGGGTCTGGAAAGATGGGAGGTGTCCTGTGGGTGGTCATAGACCTCCACCATCTGGGGAGGCTTCCCCCTGAGTCTTGCCAGGGCCCGGTTGTAGCGAGGGGGGTCATTTCATATGCCTTTCTGCTCTTCCCTGGCTTGCTGCCAGCGAGAGCACCTTGGAAAGGGTGGTAGAGAAGGTGAAGACTGGCAAGGGTCTTGCCTACTGTGAGGATGTGGTCCAGCAGGTAGAGCCAGGACACGCGATGGGGAGATCTTGTGGGTTGTGGCAGTTTTGTGAACAGAGCACTTTCTACTTTACCTACCCCAGCCCGTCTCTGCAGTCTTAACTCCTTTTCTACAAAGATATCTGGATCCCAACTTTCCAATGCTCTGGCCCCTTAGACATCTATTTGCAAGGAGAATGCTCTTGGAAAGTGAAGCCTGGGTCCTGTGTCATGCTGTGGTTTCTGTGGGGCAAGCACAGATTGGAGTGCGGTGGGGGGTGCGGGGGATTACCCGTAAACTGGTGGAAACCCCCCCACACGGGTTGCAAGGCCACGCCGGGGTGGTGATTGTGCTGGAAGTCAGTTCCGATGGCCCTCTCCAGGGGTGGAGACCTTCTGGAGTAGAAGCCCACCAACCCAGACGGCAAGGTCAGGAGGATTTTGGTGAAGTTACAGACACCTGACAGGATGGCCCCCAGGGCACTGGTTCACCTGGGAGATAGTATCTCGTATAGTGGCTTAGCTGGTAGGAAATGAGAAGATGTCTGTCTCTGAGCATTAGTCTGAGGTCAGTCTTTAAACGGCCATTCCATCCGGGGAGCAATATGGTCGATGGAACGACTGGAGGTATCATGACTCCGTGCCTTGCCGTGTCATGAGGGTGATGTGGGGTTTTTTGGTCAGAAGCTGTTACTAAAGGAATTTTTTTCCCCCCGATTTTATCCATTTATTTGAGAGAGAAAGAGAGTGAGTGAGAGTGAGAGGGAGTACAAGTCGGGGGAGGGGCAACGGGAGAGGGAGAAGCAGGCTTTTCACTGAGCAGGGAGCACATTGTGGGACTTGATCCAGAGACTCCGGGATCATGACCTGAGCCTAAGACAGACATTTAACCAACCGAGACACCCAGGCATCCCTACTCAAGGAATTTTTAAGTAAGATGGCATTAACAATTAGGTTATACCAGAGTCACTGAAAGGTGAGAAAGGGGTCAATATAATTTAACTGCCTACTTCTGGCCAGTCAGGATACCTTCCTTGGGACAGGCCTATAAAGGGACTAAAGTGGGAGGTGGGGTGGGTTATCTGAGAAGGTGGGCAGCCAGGAGCCGCCATTGCCGAGTTTTAGACAGAAGACTAAGTTCAGACAGATTCGAGACCCACGTGCATTTGCTTTGTTTCCAGTAGGCCCAGGTTTTTTGTTTGTTTGTTTATCACTTCTCCTGATCAGTCTCGAGGTCCTTGGGAGGTTGAAACCTAAACAGGAATTTTATTTTGTGTTTTCACTTTGGATGATAACTCTTAAAATATTTTTGGCCAATAATAAATTTGAAAAAATATGAACTATATATATTTGCAACTTTTCCCACTTCCCCGCCTTTTAAGGAAGATGGTGGTTTTGTGTTCTTTACCCTGGGCTTCTTAGGGAGCTAATCGGAGGTGCTGGGTGAAGGGGAGGAGTGGAGGCAGCCCCGACAGGCTGACTTAGTGGACAGAGAAGGAGCAGGCAGCTGGCCTTGTAAGAAGAGGGGAGAGACGGAAAAGGGCGAGGGTGGGGAGGGGTGAGGAGATGAAGTCCTTGCAGAGTTGAGGGCTTTCAGAAGTAATCGTTATGACCGTATATGCGCTTTGTGCTGATTATAGCACCCTGGGCAAGATATGACTCCACTGGGTCTTGGTTTTCAGAAGAAAATGAGCTTTAGAGAGGTTTTGTGATTTGCTTGAGGTCACATGGCTGGAGTGGCAGGGTTGGGGACTGAATGCGTGTCTGGCTCTGTCTGACCCAAAGCCCGAGGTCTTAACCAGCTACTGTCTCCTGAATGAGGCAGAGATCTATGGGGGCCTTGGCATGCTGGATCTGATAGATAAGCCAGCAGAAGAAAATCCCAGAGAGAAAATACGTCTCTGAAGTCATCATCAATATGGAGCAGAACTTGAATCCCCGTGTGAAATGAAAGCACAGGGCATATATTCTAAGCAGAAAAATCTATAAACAGTTAAAGATTAATGCACCTTAGTGAGGCTCCGGCCAGATTTAAAAAGAACAAATCTTGCTAGACCAATGTTTTTGCATTCTTGGGGCAGAATTATACAATGAAGGATGGAAGGGAGGCAGCTGGTCAAACACATATTGATTTCCAGGAAGCATGTGACCTGGCCCTCTGAGGACCGCCCTGAGAGCGAATACAGAGCAGGACTGTGGTGACCTGTGGCCAGGGGGAGGTGGCCTCAGAGGGAAGGATGGCAGGGGCAGGGCGGGCCAAGATCCCCAATCAGTTCAGGGCTGGCCTCAAGGCCTCCGTCTAGGGCCTGTCTCCTTAGAAGCACTGGAGGGTGAATATGCTTTTTAGGCAGCTAGTGGAAGGTTTGTGCTTCCAAAGAGGGAAGAAATAGGCCAGGAGCTCTTCGATTTAGGGACAAAAAACCCATTCCAAGTTGCATTATAATAATCCTTGTGAAGACCCTTCTCATCTGTGAGCTTCCTTCGTGGTCTGCCCTGCCCACTGCCCCTGGATTGACAGAATCCAGTGCAGTAACACACCTGGGTTTTAGAGTCAGACTGCTCTTGAATCCCAGGTTCACCATTTCCCAGCTGTGTGATCTTGCAGAAGTCGCTTGATGTCTCTGAGCCATCACCTCGTAGTGTAGTTTTGAGGATTCGGGAACACACATCCTCAATACATTCTAGTTTCCTTCTCTTCCTTGTCATCTGAGGCCCTTGACCATCTGGCCTCAATGTCTTTTCCCAGCCCCGTCTGTCCCCTTTCCCCTGCAGTCTAGTCATCCCATGTCGTCCTCTTGTTCTGGCACTGGTGGCCTTGTCCCCCAAACTCTCCTGGCCCAGCCTTACTCTCCTAGGTTCCCTGGCTCAAATACGCTCCCTCTTCCCTTCTCCCGGATTCTGAGAGCCCTGGGCTCTCCCATTCGTGTTGTTTCATCCACACTGCCTCGGGGGACAGAGCTCTTTCTCATGTGCACACACTTGGCACACCTGCTTCAGCTCCCCTGGTGAGCCTGTCGATGCTCTGTGGCCAGACTGTGTCTTAACTTCCTTCCATGTCGCTCACAGCACCCGGTCATGGGCTGCACACCCCAGAACAGGAGCCTAGTGGCTCCTCACCGGAGGGACTGGGGCAAGTGTCAACGCCGCGCGCTGATGGGTCCTTCTAACAAACACTTCCTGAGCGCCTGGCAGGGGCCTGGACCTGGGCTAGATGCTGCGGATGCTGAGAGAGACCCCGCCCTGACCAAGATTCCGCCCCGAGCAAGATACGGTCTAGGGGTGTGCACAGGAGTGTAACGAGTAGCGGCTTGTACAGAGTGCTTCCGGGACATGCTGGCGTGTGAGCACAGGGCCAAAGTTTAGAAGGATGAGTAGAGATTTGCCTGACCGAGGTGTAGAGGACACTCCCAAGAGGGAGTGACGCATGCAAAAGCAGGGAGCTGGAGGAAAGCTGGCAGCTTCAGGGAGAGTGGGGTAATCAAGTGTGGTGACAGCACGGCTGGGGGGGAGCCGTGGGGGGGGAGGGACGGCCTGGGCTGACGCAGTGCAAGACAATGTGGAGAAACCAGTAGGGCCAGGCCACCGAGAACCCTATCTGCTCTAACAAGCTATTTGGACTCTACTCTGTAGGAAATGGGGAGCCACTGACAAGTGTCAGTACCGGAGTGCCACCACAGAGGAAAGGAGGAAAGGACAGATGAGCAGTCATGGTAGTAGATCCAGGAGGGAATCTTTGTGCAAGCCCACCAGGCAGCCAGCCCCCAGCCAGCCCGAGGAGCAGAGCATGTGGGGCGGGGGCAGTGGCCAGGAGAGTGACCCGTTCTGCCCGCCAGGACGTTGCAAGAGCTGCACGGCGGCTAGCACAGTTGTCCTGGTGCCGTGCTCCCGGGCTCCGAGGCTCAAGGTGTGAGAGCAGGAGGTGAAAGACACCTGCCACCCATAAATCCACCACCCGTCCAGACAACCTGCTTTTATCCACCCATCGAACACACCAGGAACAATGTTCGCCTGCAAATTGCTGTGTCTCTCTAAGGTGAGTGAGTTCCTGAAATTCATTATCACACATTATCTGTAGAAATAAAGACATGGATATTGCTTTGGTTTGTATAAAGAATAATGAAGGTGACACCCTGCAAAGGAATAAGGAAATGAGAATTTCTGCAGCTCTATGAGTCTCCTTTAAAAAAAAAAATCAATTTACTTTAAAAAAAAATCACCCTACTGTCTACAATGTGGTAACATTGATTAGAATAAAAAGTACACTGAGCATTTGACCCAGCAGTACCACTCCTGGGAATCTATCCCACAAAAGCACTGGTTTGTAAAGGCTTATGGATAAGGGTATTTGTTGCAGTATTGTCTGTAATACAAAAAACTGGGGAAAAACTTTAGATAAGAACTCCCTAAACTGCAACTCCGAGTACCGTGTTCCACATAGTATTAAGGGTATACGTAGAAGAAGGATTGTGTGTAGACTTGCTTCAAAATCACTGACTGATACAAAGTTAAACAGGTGTGTTTATCATGGGCTTCTCAGAGCTCATAAGATGCTTATTAGGTATTATTTTCTGAAATATTTACTGAGTCAGGAGTTGTCTAGGGACGAAGAGCAATGATCAAGACGAATTCTTATTTTCGGGGACCTTGGAGTCACCACCGAATCCATCATTTCCAGAGTGATGAAATTCTCTTATGAGGGGAGGGCAGGGAGTTGGGGGTACAGGTACAGTGAGCAAGTCTCATTTCCTGGAAAAGGCGAGGAGAGGCAGAGAACTGAAGAAGCAATGGGAGTCAGCTCAAAGGAGGGTTGTAGAGACAGCATGCGTGGGGCGGGCGCGTGGGGAAAGTGCTGGCAGAAGGGGAGGCGTGGGTGTGGGACATTGAGCAAAGCGGAGCCGCCCCAGTGCACTGTGGGGCGTGGGAGCTTGTGGGGGCGGGGGGCAGCTGCCCTCGGAGGAGTCAGGTCTTCACTCCAAGGGCACACAAAGGAAGCTCAGATGTTTGAAAAACACCTTGATTGAGGTATAATTTAAGTACCTCAAAATTTACCCATGTAAAGTAGGTGGTTTGATGAGCTTCGGTAAAATTACGGAGTTGTGCCATCGCCACCGCGATCCAGTTTTGGCACATTCCTATCACCACCCCCTCCCCCACCGAGTTTCCTGTGCCCACCTGCAGTCGTCTCCACTCCCACCTGCAGGCAACCGCTGGTCTGTTCTGTGCTTCTATCTGTAGTTTTGCCTTTTCTAGAAATTTCACATAAATGGAATCATACGATGTGTTGTCTTACTGTCTGGCGTCTTTCTCGCTGAGCGTGTTTCCGGGAGTCATCTGTTTTGTTGCAGGCATCTACCACTGGTTCCTTCTTCGAGTTGCTGAATCATTTCCCATTGCATGGATATATTTGTTTGCATTTACCAGTTGAAGAACGTCTGAATTCTCCCAGTGTTTGGCTGTAATGAGTACTGCTGCTATAAATATTCACACCCGAGTGAGTGGACAGACACACGTTCGCATCTCTTTTTGGACAGATTCTTAAGAATGGGATTTTGCTGACTGATTTTAAGCGTTCATGGAGGTGCAAAGTGCTATCTCATTGTGGGTCTCTCACGACGATTGGTGCCAAGCATCTTTCCGGTGCTCATTTGTCAATCATGTATCTTCTTTGGTAAAGTGTCTTGCTTCTGGGATCCCACGTTTGGTGACTCTCTTGAAGGACTCACAGGGCTCCGGGGCAGCTATCCTTACGGCAGTGGGTCACTCCAGTGAAGCGACGCACGGCAGGACTAGCCAGGGGAAAAGACACATTCGGGAGGGTCTGGGGGAGTCCAGGCGAAGGCTTCCGACGTCCTCCTCCTGCGGTGGGGGCCGCACAAAATACGCTTCCTCCACCAGTGAAATGCAGCCACAGCGTGCAGTGTTTCTGCCCAGGGAAGGCAGTTTGAGACTCTGAGTCCAAGGGTCTTATTGCGGCTTGTGATGTAGGCACTGTGCCTGCACGTCCAGCTGTGCGTTCGGAACTTCCAAGCTCCTAGGACAGCAGGTGTTCACAAGTCGCACTGTGTACCAGCCTCGGCAGGCTGGGATGGCAGGACCCCGTGCCCCAGGTAGGCGACACAGCCTTATCAGTTAGAATCGTAGGCAGCGTTCCAAAAGCCAATGTCTCAGATACTAGCTCAGGAGCAGGCCTTTCCCAGCAGCCGCGTCAGGCCTGCTGTGTTAACCTTCTCCCACACGGGTCTAGCAAGATCTTTGGCTCACCTTTCAATCAATTCTTCATCTTTTTATTTTTGAATTGTTGGAGATCTTTACATAGTCTGGACACAAGTTCTTTATTAGATACACATTTTGTACATGTGTTCTCCACGTCTGTGACTCGTCTTCCACTCTCTTACTGGTGTCCGTGGAAGGAGCTTGGGCAGGGAGGTGTTACGATCAGATTTGTGCAGACCACAGAACTGCTCTGGCTCGTGTGCGGAGAATGGATCGCAGAGGCCGAGGGCAGGTGGGGAGACTGACTACAGGAGTCTGGCTGAGAGATGACGGTGGTCTGGGCTGGGCGGTGTCAGGAGGGATGGAGAGGAGGGGCTGCATGTGAGGAATGCAGGGAAAGTAAGACTGACTGGATTTCACCAGAAGGAAAGCCGGGCTCTCCAAACGGGTCCTCAGGACGCCATATTCTTTTTGTTTTTAATACTGCAACTCCCATTAATTTGTGGGATTTCAGCATTGTGATAATTTGAGAAAGGCGGGGTCCAATGAATGCGAGGGTTCCTTCCAGATTTCACAGGTCTGGTGCCATGAACAAGACTTTCTGGGGCTATTTTAACAATTCTAAAATCTTCTGAGGTGTGCGCCTACGTGCATTATTATAGATCGTTTATTAGTCACACATGTGTGTCTGTAATGCTGAGCTCTGGTCCAGGGAAATAACTTAGTGACAGAAATCGAACATCGTCTGTGCATGGAGACCCTTGCCCAAAGCGAAGGCAGAAACACTGTTGGCAGAGGGAGGGCAGGATGGGGATGAGGAAATTCCTGTTCGTGTATTAACCCAATTACCAAATGTGCCTTGCAAGTCTGATGCACTATTGGTTTAAAATGGGATTTTGCATCATTCTGTTCCCAGTGACAGACAGTATCATAAATGAAAAATCCTTTCCTCAGGCTGGGATGCAGAGCCCCTCTCATTTGGCCAGCATCTGCTATCACGGGAAAACCTTTATTTAAGGCTGGAAATTCTATTTACCCAGGAGGCCAAAACCCTGTTTTTCTGTTCTTGCAAAATAAACAAAACACCTTGGCGCACTAGATGCAAAGGCCTGAGGGAATGGAAAGGAATGTGAGATCAGGTACGCGGGGCAGTGTCAATGCAGTAGATCAGGAGCACTGTGGTGATACACGTTTTCCCTCCTGATACTAAAAACAGAAGTCTACATGAATCAATGAGACAAAGCAAGAGTCCAGAAATTGAAAGATATATGTGTGTGTGTATATATATATATATATGCACCTACTTTATTATAAAGTAGGTTTTGTTGTTTTATTTTAGAAGGAGACAGTGTAAAGCCCCAGCAATGGTGGAGCCAACAGGATGCAGCCATGAATCAGAGAGATGACGGCATCTGCTCTAAGCCTCGTTGGGCCTGGTGTCCTGAACCTATGGCAAGGGGGGACAGGGAGAGGCTGGCATGCCAGGATGCCTGCTGTGTGGTGCACATTGTAATAGTGAACCCCTTCCTTGAGGAGTTGATGATGAATCCAGCTCATCGTGCTGCTCATTTTGCCGTCTCTGCCTCAGGGCCTTTGCATATGTTGTTCATTCTGCCTGAAAGCCCAGCTGCCTCCATCCATCCCCAAATCTTGTGAATTCATCTTTCAGGTCCATTCTCTCTTCCCTGCTCTCTATATTTTAACATCAGGGTGAATCTCTCATGTTTTCAGTCTATACTTTATACATTTTGAAGGCCACTCTTCAGAAAAAGAATAAAAACTATGAATGTGAAATTAGATACCCACATAATTAGTCCCCCCACCCCGCCCGGTTGTTGAAAAGGGCCCAGGCAAGTGAGGGACTAGGGCTTCAGTTTTATTAACTTAACGGTGCACCTGGGCCTCTGGCTGTAGGGCGCGCTGTGTATCGGCCTTCAGAGCCCTCATCCCAGTCCGTAATCAGATGTTTGGTCACATGAGCTTTTGATTCCTCTCCGTCTTCCCACCAGACTTAAGCTTCACAAAGGGAGAGACTATTTTATTCATCGTTATGCTCCTAGTGTTGTCTAGTGCCTGGTACGTGAGAGATGCCCAAAAAATGATTCAAATAAATGAACCTTGAATTTTGAGTCACAAAAATTAAAATCACAAGACTTCTAGCTTCCACTCCTTGTGTCTCCACTTGCCAGGCTGTGGATGTCAGTACGGAGGGCACAGGATATCCTGGAAGTCTCAGCCTGTAAAAACACGGGAGAGAAAGCCACTCTGGGCACGTGGAAGTAAGGGAGACTGAAGTTGGGGGTGCCTCTGAGTCAAGGGCGTGGCTTCTAATTCCCACTGTCCGTAGCACTGTGTCCCCCGGAATAAACAAGACCTCGTGAGTGGTGGGGACGCCTCTCAAACTAGTCCTGTGTAGGAGGGTGGTATTCTAAAGCTGCTGTCTGTTCATCTGCCCTGCTGAGAAACGCAGGAGCCCCTCCTCGCATACACACCCCCACCCCTAGCCATATCCTTAAACCAGTGGGTCTCAACCAGGGTGCTTATTTTGTGCCCCAGGGGGCATTTTTATTGTTACATTTAGAGGTGGTGGTGGGTACTTCTAGCATCTAATGGAGAGAGGTGGGGGACTCTGCTCAGCACCCTGACTGCACAGGGAAGCCCCTCACAGGAAAGGGTGATCTGGCCCAGAATGCCAACGTCTCCCAAGTTGAGAAACCTTGCTTCAAACCCACAGGATCCCTCACCACCCCTTTTTCTGGACACTAAAGCTGTTTGCTTTCTATACTCCATGTAGAACAGTGGGAAAATGTTGCTCAGAGGGTAAGGAGGAAGATATTCACCAGAGTAAACGTGATGTAATCACATATTTCAATCATAGATTCAGTCTATTAAAAATCAAGCTAATATTTATTGAACAGGCACTGTTCTAGGTCGGTACGTTGAATGGCTTGGGAATCTTATTAAGATGCAGATTCTGAGTCAGAAGGTCTGGGGTGGAGCCAGAGAGCCTGCAATTCTGTCCAGCTCCCAGGGGATGCAAATGCCGCATCTTGCAACCGTGTTTGGGGCAGCAAATTTCTGGGCACTTAGGATACATCAGCAAAGACCCTCTCCCCTTGGGGAACTTCCAGTGTGGCCAGAAGTGAACTGGACCCAAAGAAGGGTGGACAGGCTGAAAGAGGGCACTCAGAGCCTCAGAAATCAGAGCTAGAAGAGAATTTATCTAGTCAAACCACTGCATTTCAGAGTTTGGGAAACCGAGGCTCACAGTAGGAAAGGGAGCTGGTCCAAGTCACACGGCTTGCTGTGGATAAGGTCGTCTGATCCCTATGCCCCTGCACTATCAAGGTTCTTAAAGATCCCTTGGGGTGCAGAGCTCAAGCAGGCTGGGGAATGGCTTAGCAGCTTTAGAGGTTGCAGGGGTGAGGGCCTAGGGACCCCGCCCCCCACAGGAGGGCCCCACTACTCTAGACCCAGGAAATCCTGACTGCCTACTTTACTCCTCTCTATCATGACACCCACACGAACACTGGGATATGTTTGGGGAGATAGTAGATTCTTCCTGACTGGCCCTTTGTTTTTCTGATGACTGCATCTGCAGCAAGGATGAACCAGGGTAAAAGAATGGAGAAGTACATTCTGAATGCATTCAGTCATCTGGTCAGCAAGTGTAAAGAGTAAACTCAAACAGAATTAGGCCAATTAAAAGCTCTTCTTAAGGAGGAGTGGAATGACAAATCCTGGACACATGGGAAGCTCCTCCTCTCATCCTTTAGGGCCCACGTGAACAGAGCCATCCGCCCAGAGCTTTGGATCAGAGCACGCTTTGCAGGGTGTTGAAAAGCAACTGCTTCCTCCACTGCTACTACCTGGAAATAGACTCTTAAATTCATGTCAGTTCCATTGGAACAGTAGCAAATTTCACGGGGTAGCTAAAAAGAAGAGCAACGGCTGGTATATCAGGCATTAATAATATAACAAAGGAAGAAAAAAGAAACTTTTCATTAGTATTTTTTATGTCAATTTATTATTTATCTCTTTGCCGATATTCAAACAGGCAGGCGGTCATAAAACATTCACAAAGACCCTCTAAATAGTCAAAGCGTCTGTTTTACCTCAGTTCCTTTTTAGAAACCTGGAGATCAGGAGCCCTGGCATTTATAAAAAAGTCGCGGTAAAAATATCTGCCGTATCAAAAATATTGAGGGTCACTCCTTAGAAAGATCTCAGTTGAAACCGTATCTACAGCCTAGGCAGACAGATGGTGGTTCTTAGGGGAAGATTCAGTGTAAATCGGCAGGAGCGGCTTCCAAATTTTGGAGTCCTCGATTAGTATTATTCTGTTGGAACACGGTGTTGACAAAGCCCACTGTTTGGTAATTAGCATCCTGTCAAGTCCCTCCCATCAAGACCAGCATGCTGCACCTGGTCCTAGTTAAGAAACGCGTGTGGGCCGTTCTGATCCGAGCGTCAGGGGCCCCGCCTGGCGCAGCACTGCCGTCAGTGCGCATGCCAGGGGCACCGTCCCCGAGGAAGGAGGGCTCTGCGGCCAGAGCCCCCGAGAGCTGCGTCTAGTTCTAGTGACCTGCCACGCCCTTTTAACTTCCTTGGTAAATGTCCCTTCTTGAGATGCAGGCACTTGCTCCTCCTCCCAAAAGAAGGTATCTCTTCCGGGGACAGGAGACCCCTCTGAAATAAACTCATTGCCTAAATAAAACAAAGGGCAGACGGAAAAGCAAAAAAAAAAAGGAAAGAAAAGAAAAGCCGAAGACCTTCAGTGCCCTTTCGTCAGGAGGAGCTCCGTGGAGGAGTGGCGGGCTCTCCCCAGCTTGTCTTTCCTTCATTCCTCTGGGTGCCACTGCCTTTGCAGGAACCGTCCCTGGTGTAGAGGTTGTGGTCCTTGATGTAGGTGATGACAGCGTCTGGGAGCAGGTACTTCACGCTGTGGCCCTGGCTCAGGGCCCGCCTGACGTATGTGGAGCTGAGCTCATTCTGCACGGGCTCCCTGGCCAGGTGAATGTTGTGCCGGTACCGGTGCAGGATGGGCGAGCCCGAGATGTACTCCTTCGGGTTGTGGCCCATCCGGCTCACGCACACCACGCCAAACTTCTCCACTATCTCCTGGATGTGTGCGTCTTTCCAGAGGTTGGGGGTCTGGAAGGTCTTCAGGACGTCTGCCCCGCAGAGGAGCTTCAGCTCGGGCACAGCTGCAAAAACAAGGGTGGATCCCGACAAGGTTACAGAAGGGTCACGGCCAGTAAAGATAACATCATATTCCGTTTGAAAATTGCACAAGATGCTTTTCTTGGACAGGCGCCTGGGTGGCACAGCGGTTAAGCATCTGCCTTCGGCTCAGGGCGTGATCCCGGCATTATGGGATCGAGCCCCACATCAGGCTCTTCCGCTATGAGCCTGCTTCTTCCTCTCCCACTCCCCCTGCCTGTGTTCCCTCTCTTGCTGGCTGTCTCTCTCTCTGTCAAATAAATAAATCTTTTTAAAAAAAGATGCTTTTCTTGGAATGTACTGGGAACTCAATGTCTGTGTTCATGACTGAAAAAGCATGTAAGTGACTCTGAAGCTACTTCAGGGACACGCAGTTTTAAGTAATAATCTAATCAATACATCTTTTGTTTAATATGGGCGAAGTGCCAAGAAATACACAACAGCTTTTTCCCCCCCTCCAGTATTATACCAAAAGTCTGTCTGCGGTGGCTGGACCCCATGGCAGAGTGGGCCAAAGGTGGCTGTGAGCCCCGTCTTCTGACAGAAGGTAAGGTTGTAAGATCCCTAACTAACAAGCTGTGGGCCTCAGGCAAGTCTCCACGTTTCTAACAATCTATTTCAGCCCTAACACCTGGTACCTCTATAAGTAAAATCTCATCATAAAGATTCTTTGGATAATCAACAGCTAGTGACCTTTTCATCTGTTTCCAATATAACAGAGCTCTGGAACAACTGATCAATGTGGGTAATCCTTTGGCATTTGTTCTAACAGAATGATGGTTGTGATGATAAAAGGATGCCTAACGTGTACTGGGTGCCCAGTGCGAGCACGACGGCTAAGCGCTTTGTGGGTTTAATCTCATTCGATCCTCAGAACAACCTCATGAGGTAGGCGTTATTGTTGTGCCCCGTCTGCAGAGCAGTCAGCGGAGAGGGCAATGGGTCTGGAGAGGCAAGCATCCTGCTTGAGGTCACTGGTCTAGGCAGAGGCGGCGGCAGGATTCAAACCAGCCCGCCAGCCTCTGGACGGGGCATTTGTAACTGCTGGGCTCTGCCGCCTCCTGCTGGCGGGAATTGTATATGCATCAGAACCCAGAAGTCCCTCCTGGATTTTCCTGGCACTGTTCAAGGTCACGTCCCTTTCGAATGGGCTAATCTGGAAAAGAGAAAGTCAAGTCCATGCTAGGTAGCAGGAACCACTAGGATCTCTGGTCCTTCTGGAAGCTGATTCTAGCTTCAGGAAATGGCAGAGGCTGTGTTCCTAGAGTGCTGGCAGCTCTCATCACCATGAAACCTCAGCTGGGAGGGGCTTCAGGGATACTACCTGCTGGGGAAAGAGCTGATGTAAATGGTCAGTTGAGGCTGTGGAACCATGGAAGGAATCTGGACATGGATCGGAGAGATAAGTTTACAAAGGAGCACCAGACCGGCTGTGGAATGGAAAGTGAGAAAGTGGAGGGATTATGGGGAGGTCTGAATTCAGCTTCAGTCAGGCACAGGCTGCTGTGGGGCTGGAGCCAAGATCCATCCTTCTCTGGGCCTCAGTTTCCCCATCCATGAAACAGTGGGCACAAGACTTGTTTACTGATTTTGAAGCAGCAGATAGAATTACAGAAAGACTTTTCAAACACTCTAGCAGAATATTGGTATAATGAAATGATATTCAAACATTTATCGATGCATATATTCATGAATTGTCCACAGTTAAGAACTAGGACTTTAAAGCAAGACACCTTATATTCAAATCCTGGCTCTTCTATTCAACAGCTTTATGACCTCAACTTTAAAATGAGGATATTAACAGTACTTATCCCATGGGATCATTTTATAATTGAATGAGCTTATAAGTATAAAGTACTTAGAACAGTGCTTGGAACAGAGTAAGTGTGATAGTGTGAACTACCGTCCATCCACCCACACATCCACCCGTCCACCTACTTATCCACTAACCCATTCATCGACACGTCCGTCCAACACTTAGGGAGTATTTTTAGTCAATAAAATTGCGTTTAAAAATTACTCGATAGGGGCGCCTGGGTGGCACAGCGGTTAAGCGTCTGCCTTCGGCTCAGGGCGTGATCCCAGCGTTCTGGGATCGAGCCCCACATCAGGCTCTTCCGCTATGAGCCTACTTCTTCCTCTCCCACTCCCCCTGCTTGTGTTCTCTCTCTCGCTGGCTGTCTCTATCTCTGTCAAATAAATAAATAAAATCTTTAAAAAAAATAAAAATAAATTAAAATAAATAAAAATTACTCGATAACTCACACTTTTCACTACTTTGGGCTGGTCCCACTACTCACAACATATGTGGATTTGAACTATTTTACATCTGTGAGGTTCTACTCCAATTTCTTATTTATTCAACCATTGTAATATAGCAAGAGACCCGCTTTTGACCTTTTAAACAAATGGGTGATTTTTATGTGCTCTTCCTATGGGGGAGGTTAAATGATGGGCATTTAATTGTAGGGTCTCCTGAGGCCTGGAGCACACCCTCCCCCCATTACCACAGGTCAAAGAAGGTACCCCCTTCCTCTCTTGGTGGATTTTTGTGGGAGCAGTTTCCACACAATGGCTTCGATATTAGACACTGTTTGATTTACTGACAGTGACAGGAATGCAATTCGCTGTGAGCTCTTGCCTACAGGGGACAAGTGCCCACACCAGAATTCCCATCCCCCAAATCAAAGGCATGTCTGTGGGGTAATCACTTCTGGCAACACGTGCCTTAGACTCCCACTCTGGGCAGTCCTCAAAGAGACGGTTACGGATCTCTTTCAAATCCATTCACATCACTGCTACAAACTTCAGGCTGAGCGACTGACTGTCCAAGTCCTTAAGTCTGAGGTGCTGAATAAAGGCTGCCGATTTGATTCATCTTAAAAACGATGTAGTGACCTACTTCGGATGTCCGTGGGCATTTTGAGGCAGTGGGCTTTCTTGGAATAGCCACGGGCTTTGAAAAGCAGAGATTTACATGAAAAGTGAGGGAAGTGCCACTGGGACCTTTTTCTTAGGATGTCCAGTTGCCCTAACTCTCTATACAAGAACACCCAGCCCTGAGGTCAGTCAGCCTTGGGTTCCAGTTTCAGAGCTGCTGGAAGCCTAGGAGAGTTCCAGCAGCCGGGGCTGGTTTCCTCTGCTGTAAAATGGGGATGACCTCCTGTGGAGGTTCTGGAAATTGAGTGACAGACTGACTGCGGTGTCACTCTGCGGCCCAGGGCAGGTTTTGGGCACAGCCATATAGACACACTCAGGAGTGTGGGACTTCTGGGTAAACGTGACACCAGAGCTGAAGCCAGGTGTTAAAGGGCAGCACCCAAATCAACCAGACAAGACCACCGTGGAACAAACCAGCACAAGATGGAAAGAGAGGGGGTGCCTGCTCTGGTTATGTGGAAAGGGAATCCCCTCAAGGCTGCCGAGCCGTGCTCACAAGGGCAGGGACCACCTGCACAAAAGACACACGCTGTCAGGCTTTGCAGTCCCAGAGGACACGAGCGCACAACGAGATACACAGCACACAAAATGGTCCCTTACAAACACGCCCCTAGTAACATACAAGCCAGATGTATGCTGAGGAAGAACTCCGCCTTCCTCTTGTTAATTGCTCTACTGTTTTTTTTCCCTCTGATTACAAACGTGAACTCTGTGTCAACTATAAACTGTATGGAAAATACATATTTAAGGTCGAAAACAACAATTCCGCTTTCTACAAAAACTCAGTATTTTTGTGTAGTTTGGTTTTTTTCCTATTGATTTAGACAGGCAAATAGATGTGCAAGTATATTTACGTGTTTTTTTTAATATACTTGAGATTATATACACAGGATCATATCCTGATTTTTTCCCCACTTACCTCATAAGCCTTTCTCCAAAAACATTTTGTCTCAATTATTCATCCTATGTATACAGAATAATTTAAACATTCCCTTATACTTAAACATCGAGGTTACTTTCATTATCTGCCATTATAAAAATTGCTTTATAATAAACATCTTTCTACATAAATCTTTGTCCCAATTTTTAATTATTTTTGCAGTCTGATTCCTAGAAGGGGAATATATCAAGCAAAGGACATGAACATTTTTAAAGCCCCTAATATATTTTGGTAAATTGAAAAGCCTACTTTTCATTCAATATAAACTTTCTTTTTTTAGCAGTCACTTTTTTTTTTTTAAGATTATTTATTTATTTATTTGACAGAGATAGACAGCCAGCGAGAGAGGGAACACAAGCAGGGGGAGTGGGAGAGGAAGAAGCAGGCTCATAGCGGAGGAGCCCGATGTGGGACTCGATCCCGAAACGCCAGGATCACGCCCTGAGCCGAAGGCAGACGCCTAACGACTGCACTACCCAGGCGCCCCTTAACAGTTACTTTTTAACAGTTACTTTAGGAGAGAACAAGATGAGCAGGACTCAGGGTTTGAATAGTAAGAAAGGGGATAAAGAACAAACTCCCAGCATCACAGGGCCAAGCAGAGTAGCCCCTAGAAAAATAAATTTGAGGGGCGCCTGGATGGCTCCGTCAGTTAAACATCTGCCTTCGGCTCAGGTCATGATCCCAGGGTTCTGGGATTGAGTCCTGGATTGGGCTCCTTGCTCAAGAGCCTGCCTCTCCCTCTGCCTGCCGCCCCCTCTGCTTGTGCTCTCTCTGACAAATAAATAAATAAAAATCTTTAAAAAAAGTTTTGAAAAGATTGTGGGTGAGCTTTGGCTGAGGGAGCGGGAGAGCCCATCTCCGTGAAAGCAGCTGGGACTGGTTTCACAGGAAGATGGGTCCAACCTGGGCCTAAGAGGACAGATAGGTTTTCAAAAGAGGAGTCAAAGGGAAGGGGGAAGAGGGGCAGTCCAGCTGAGACAGGAATTCTGGAAGCAGGTGCAGAGAGGGGAAGTAGGAGAGGCTGGAAGCCTCTGTGTGGCAACCCTCCCACATCATTAGAGGCTTGCTGCCTGTCACTGGAAGCGCCGGCATTCCCAGCAGCAAGGAATCCCCAGCACCCTGCCTTTGTGCCTTGCCCGGCTGCTCCTCTGCCCAGAAATGCCCCTAATCCCAGATAAGGTACTGATCCTATGAGTTTCGGTGCTAGTGTCTCTTCCTCCAGGCAGCCTTCCTAATCCATGCCTGGACTCCCCACCATCCACAGCCTGTCTCTAGCCTTAGGTCAGGGGGTGGGGCAGGCTACCTTTGTTTTCCTCCTGAGTCCAGAGCCTGGCCTGGGGAGGTGCTCAGCAAGGGTCTCTTAACTCTTGTAGGAGTAGCTGCTGAGCCGGAGATGCTTGGAATACAAGGCAGAGGCTGAGAATGAACAGCGGCTTGTGCTCACGACTGGGAGTCAGAGGGAAGAGAGGCACACAGACCAGAGGAATACAATGAATAGTGTAAAGCTGACTGTACAGGAGACGCCGTAACTCCTCCTTTCTTAGATTCCTACTCTAGTGCGGTTCCCCAAACCGGCTATAAAGCAAATCCCAGCGTGCCTGTTAAATATCCAAATTCCCAGGCCCCATTCCCACTCAGGAGGTCTGGGGTGTGGCCTGGGAATTATTACACACAGGCGATTCTGCCCTGAGTGATCCTTTGAGCAGCATTTGGGGACTGCTGCATGAAACCTTTAGGGCTTGGTGGCATTTTCAAGTTCTTTTAGAAGAGTGTCTTCCAGTCTGTGTTCTGGGGGGCACCAATATGTGTTGAAAAGGGTCCCAGGATTAAAAAGTGATAATGGTGACAAGCTAGTTCTCTTTCTTGTAGAGTCACAATGCACAAGATCATAGTAAAGGCTCTGAAAAGTCCTGCAGGAAAGAAACCATTTTAGGTTGGTTTAACTGTGACATTCCTGAGCCCTTCTGATCTGGAACTGGTATCCCACCACCCACAGTTGGGAGACTGGCAGTAGGAAACCCCACAGATGGGCCTGCTGGGATTTCAGCCAGGCAGGACCAGTGATTCCCAGACCATGTCACATCCTGCCCTTCCATCACCAGGGCCTCCTGTTTATTTGCATGAGGGGCCTATGCACTTGACTCCTAGTACCAGGGCTGCCCATTAGAGAGGGAAGATACTTCAAAGTCACAACTGACAAGTTTCTACCAAATACCAGGAGTTGACAATAGGGTAGAAACCCGGGGTTACAAATTGAAAGGACATTCCATATGGACTGAAATTCCCCTAAAAATAGGTTTCTGTTTGAGGGTCAGAGTGGCACGTTTGTACTCAGAAAGGCTCAGGCTGTTAAAAGAACCCACATCACTCACCAGTTTATCCCTGTGTAGCCCTGACTGTAATCCCCGTCACAAGCACAAGTCACAAGGGTAGGTAAACTCCTCTGGATGAGAAAAATCCTAAATTAGCAACCCGATTTACAAGGGAGGGTGGTGGATTGTTGAACTTGACCTTTCAACCTGGAAAGTGCCACCGGTACCCAGGCGAGCCTCAGAATCCTTATTGTGCTTGGGAGTGGGTCCCACGAATCCCCGACCTCTCTCCCTCCCAGGGACAAGAGGGTCCGCACCCACCTGTGGGGGCCGTGCTGCGAGCCCTGCCGTGGTCCAGGCCTTCCGTCTGGGGCAGAGATCTGAGCAGTTCGCTGTGATGATGCCTGCATTGCAAACACACGGGCTCAGGGTGCGTCCGTCCCCGCAACGCCACCCAGGGGTCTCAGTTTTTAAGTCTCCACCTGCTTTTGTCCATTTTAGGTAGGTAGCCCGGTCCACAAATGTTTGTGGAGGGCCTGCTACGTGCCGGGGGCTGAGAGGAAAGCAGATGTGATCGGGTCCTCTGGGCTATCCACTGCCTTCTGTGAGCCCCAAGGGGGGAAATGAGCATAGTTCTACTTTTTTAACCTTGTCTTTCACTGCCTCACTTTAAAAAAGTTGAGTAGGGATTAAGGACATGGGCTGGGAGAATCAGACAGACCTGAGTTCAAAATAAAACCCTTCATTTGTAAAGCCAGAATAATAACATTATTATTATTATTGTAACTTAAAGCTTACCTTTCAGACTTCAGTGAAGGAAAGCGAGCTACTGCACAGCGCGTGGCCCACAGCTCACTCTTGTCCTGTGAAACTCCTATTTCGGGACTAAGAGTCTGGCTGGGAGCCAGGCTGCCTGGGCTGAATCCCGGCTCGCCCACAGGCCAGCTGGGTGACCCTGGGGGGGCGTCAGCAGGTTTCCGTGTGCATGGTTCAGCACCTGCGTCGTGAGGAATAGCGATCCTGCGTGCCTCTCACGAGTAATGCGGGAGTTATACACGCAAAGTGCACTGAACAGTGGGCAGGACAGAGCAAGTGTCGTTTGGTGTTAGCATTTCAGATCTGATTAGACTTACACCAGCTCGGCAGGCCTGGCTTTTAGCGATCAGTGTGCGAATCAAGACCTACCTGATCCAGCACAGCAGTTACCACGTCTTGTATCAACGCAATCTTCCCCCTTCCCCCTACTGAATTACACATTTACAAGAGCTGTGTTTGGGAGAAGGCAGTGCCTGCTGGGAAAAGCAGGTGCTTTGCAGCCAGATGGGGTGGGTTCGAGTTTACATTTTCTTGGTTGTAGGACCCTGGAGGAGTCACTTGCACTGTCGGAGCCTCACTGACCTCATCTGTCTATTGGTCGTTGTGGAAGCTAATGCCGACCTCCCTGCTGAGCAGCCCCAGACCGTGAGAGAGAACGTGCTTCTACCCTGCCAAACGCTGGACGCGCGGCCCAGTGCTGGTCATCATGGGGAGAAGGCACAGTGTAAAGGCTAAGCTTTAGAATTAGACCGCTTGGTTGGAATTCTGCTTCCAACTAGTAGCTGCGCAATCGTGGTGGGCTCCTTAAGCAATCTGCCTCTGGTTTCCTCATCTGTAGAATGGGGGATGATGACCTCACCCACCCCGCGAGCGCTGAGGATTCATGGAGAGGCTTAGCACCGGCCCAGCCACAGAAAGGACCCAATCAACATCAGCTGTTCTTCTGTGAACGGTCAGCTCATTTAATTCATCCTTATATTCTTAGTCCTCAGGAACTGCTTACCTAGAGTCAGCTGACTTCAGGAACGATGGAAGGAGTGGACGGATAAATACATTTAATTCTGGTCCAAAGTCCTTCCTGATGATCTTGGAGACTCATGTCGAGTCTTCTTAGGGCCTAGCTGGACTCTGTGTTTCCATTACTATCTGCTTTGGTTTTGGTAAGCTCCAAGTCTGAGGATTCGCTCCTGAATTGGTCTGGAATCTTGCATCAGACCGAAGTAGGTGTGAGTCTCACCTCGACTTTCTAACTGTAGGACTCTGGGGATGTTACTGACCCTTTCAGAACCTCCATTTCCCCATCTGTAAGATGGGACTAAACCCACCTACTTCTCAGAGTTGCTGAGGTGACTAGATATTACCTACCTGGAAAAGCCTGGCACAAACAGTACAGGTGGTGACTGTCATTTTACTTTACTTACCTGGAAGCTCCTCGTTCAAGTTGAGCCTACTTTGAATATTAGCTGGCTCTCGAATAATTATTTTCCTCATAGACCTCCACTCGGCCTCTGTGGGGCAGCGGCCATGGCTTCCTCTTGTCTGCCTAAGTGGTGCCCTGGTGTGCCTGGCCCTGGGCCTGAGGGCTGACCCTGGGAATGAGTTCTCTGTGTCCTCCGCAGCCCCACAGTTCTGCAGGGATGCCTGGTCAGGGGGTCATTGTGGCAGGAACAAAGTCAGCCCCACTGTGCCCCCACCCGTAGACCACTGGTTTGAAGAGGACCATAAACATGGCTTCAGAGTCAGACGGGCTCCGCCACTCGCTTATTTGTTTTGTGACTTAGACTAACTTAGCGTCTCCGAACCTGTTTCTTCATCTGTAAAAGGAGGATAGCATAAGATCATGCTTGCAAAGGGGTACGTGAGATGACAGTAGTGATGGTGCTGATGACGGACCACCTCAAATGGCACTGTGACTAAGGACCTCCCCCCACAGCGTGGGGAGAAGGTGAGCAAAATAAGTTACCAAATGTCCTAAAAGCATGAAAGCTGGCCTAGATTAAAAAAAAAAAAATTAAAGTAAAAATAAGCAACCCGATAAGGAGAAAAAGAATCCTCAATGAACCCTACTGTGAATTTACTTCATAGTGACATTTGTCATAGTGACACTGTTTGTCCTATGATGTAAATTCACTATTGACTCTATCAGGAAGATACTAAATGGAGCAAAGGCTGGGATGGATTTCTACCATGCGTCTAAAATCACCTAAGTTTACAGTTACCAGATTTTCAATCTTAAAAAAAAAAATGCTTTTGGCCATTTTAGGAAAACATTAGCAATCAAATTTTCTAATGAAGCTCACTCTAAATATTGAAAAAAATGTAACCAGTTATCTGATAAAACTGTTGTCTATTTAAATCAGTGGATTTTCAACCTTGGCTATACAAAATAAATCATTTGGAGACCTTTTAAAAAACACCCATGCCTATATCCCACCCACAAATCATAATCCCTGAGGGCCGTGGGCAGGGAGATGAGCATTTTAAAAAAGCTTCCGAGATGATTCCTCCAGCCAGGGCCCACTGGTTTGGATGGATCTCGGTACTAATAATCATAAACCTGATTCACATACTTGGTGACTGAGGCTGTGGCCTCAACCCCCGCCACGCATTAGAATCACCAGGGAGCCCTTAAAAATTCTGACGCCCCACCCCAGACCAATGGCATCCCAGTTTCTGGGATGAGACTCAAGCTTCGGTACTTTTGAAAGCTCCCAAGTGATTCAGGGTGCGACCAGGGCTGAGAAGAAGTGGAGTAAAGGACAGAGTGAAAAAAGAAAAAGTGTTCGGTAAACTCTTAGCTCACACCTGCATTTTGCAGCAGAAGCAGTGACAATACTACGTAGTTCTGTGGTCAATTCCTATTTATCCAGGAATGGCTTATCTGTTTGGAGGATAACTGTGGGCCAGTGTTAGGGATGCAGGGAAGGCAGCTAACATTATGAAGCACCTACCATAAACCAGGTATTTTGCCCACATCATCCCCTTTAATTCACGCAGTACCCCAGAGAAGTAGGTGGTGTCATCCTCGTGGTATTGGGCGAGGAACAGAGGCGCGGAGAGGCTAACTCACTTACATCAAGTCACTGAGCGAGTAAACTGGGCTCCCAAATCTGGGCCCAAGGCTACACTGCCTCTCACAGGCTGGAGAAGGAAAGTGTCTTCGTGACTACAAGTCAAAGCTCAGTGATTTGCTGGATTATCTACTCTTTCGTGTGTCTGCCCCTCTGCTATCCTCCAGAGGTGAGAGCTGGGTATACAGCTTCTTCTGAAGGGATGATCTAGGTATACATTTCTTCTTTATGTTAAAAGAGAGCGCGTGTCTGAACAATTATTTCATATTTGCTCTTTTAATTTGGCAAGAGGTTCGGAAGTAGCACTGAATTGCTGAATGCTTCTAGCTGGTTCGTTCCCAAGAAAAAGGCAAATAATCAGAGCCAGGATATGCTACTAAGCGCTTACCTTTACTACCAGGAGAAGATAAACAGTTTTCAACCAAGTGACTGTGAAGATGAGTAAAAAAATGAAAACCTCAATCGATTTCTGATGAACAGACCTGCCAATTATTGGCCCTTGTCCCTTGGGCTTCCTAAGCCCTGACAATCCTACTGCTTCCGAACTCAATCGATTTCTGATGAACAGACCTGCCAATTATTGGCCCTTGTCCCTTGGGCTTCCTAAGCCCTGACAATCCTACTGCTTCCAAATAGATAAAAGACACACAGCCCCCAGTCTGCAGACCCTTCAGCAGAGCCTGCGTTAGTGACAGGCAGGCCTACCTCCCCGTCCCCTCTGCCACCCAGGCTGGGCGGGGCTTCCTGCTTCTCCAGCAAACTCCCAGGGCCCTTTCCCAGACACAAGGCAGTGACCCACTGCCCCAGCGTGCAGGGCTCCCAGAGCTTTTAAATAGCCAATTACTTCTGCTGGGTGCTAACAGCAGTTCCAAAGGAAAAAGATCCTGAGCAACTTTCTAGATTTATAGCCTTTTTCAATAAAATTTTACATAAAAGTCGAGATTTATAGAACCCAGGATTTGAACAATTAGAAAAGATGCCTTAAGATGTAGATGCAGTTTTCAACCTAGTCAATGATGACAATGATAGAAGGTCCCACTTAGTGAATCATCTATGTCTTACGGGGTTTGGGGACAGGAAAGTTCTTTACATTTAAAAAAGTCCTCATTAGTTTTATGGTCTCCATTTTGCAAGTGAGAAATGTGTCTCAGAGAATGGAAGAGCCCAGTCTCACAGCTAGTAGCTGGCCGCCCTCGAGCCTGAGGATACAGCCCTCTGCAACAAGATTGGGCGCTTCCAGAAAGTACGTCCCGAAGGGCAGTGGGTTGTGATTATTTTCACTCAGGCCCTCTTTGAGAGTTTGTCTGTGGGTCTCTCGCCCTCTGAGAGGAAGCACTTCTGGGATTTTGGCAGAGAGCCTGGATGAAGCCGTACTTCATACTTGGTCTCTCCTGTCACCCACTGGGCTCTGCAGATGTGTCCCGTGGCCCCTGGTCATCACAAAATGCCCACTGTTACCTCAGCACCTTCACTGTCTCCATCCACTGCACCTGCTCACTCTCCCAGGGGTCCACCCGGACCCAGTCGGACGTCTGCAGGGCCAGCCGGGCCATGGCCACCCGGTGGTGGGCAGCCACGAGGTCTTTCTTCCTGTAGTTGTCGTTGACAGGAGAGATGATACCCCCGATCACCTGGTACATTCCTAGGCAAGGGAGAGCAGTGGTGTGTGGTATGTGCCAACACCAACTACCTGGCGGCCTGAATTCAGGCAGGTGCGAAAGTCTCTGGGCCTCATCCTGAGTGGGAGCAGACTCGGGCATTCTCTCCGGCTGGGCCAGCTCCCTCAGGCAAGGGTAAAGGCTGCCCCAGGGGCCACAGGCTTCTCCAGTCGACTCGGAGTCCTTCCTCTCCCGAGAGCAAGGCTGTGAGGATGTGGCGAGATAAGGCGCCCAGACAGCAGTGCGGACAGTTAGGGTCAGAATATGGTGGAGGGGGGCGCCTGGGTGGCACAGCAGTTAAGCGTCTGCCTTTGGCTCAGGGCGTGATCCTGGTGTTATGGGATCGCGCCCCACATCAGGCTCTTCCGCTATGAGCCTGCTTCTTCCTCTCCCACTCCCCCTGCTTGTGTTCCCTCTCTCGCTGGCTGTCCCTATCTCTGTCAAAAAAAAAAAAAAAAGAATATGGTGGAGGCACATCACGACCTCCTCCTGCACAGGACTCAACAGAGGCACTATCATCCTCTAATCATGTATGGGACAACAGTGACACGCCAGGGGGCCTTGTGAATCAAAGATGAAGGGATGGGATGGAGCATGGATCAGGTAGGTGGGAGGTGGGAAGGAGATGGGAAGCAGTGGGTCTAGGAGGAATGGGAAGGCCTACTTTGGGAAGGATGTGGGTTGTGCTGGTAAGTGATGCAGTATGGCCCAGGGACCAGAGAACGGAACGCTTTAAGTTCAGAGCTATAGGGACACCGTGGAAACTACAGAGAACCAGCATGGAAAGAGTATGAACAGGACCCCAAGAGCCTGGAGGGGGGGCTCCAGCTCCATCACTCCCTAGTGCACCCTAGGCAATTACCAACCTGTCTGGAAAAATAAATTACTTAGTCATCTGGACTTCAGTTTTCCTTTATGTGAAATGGGATCATATCTACTTGGAAGGACCTTATGCTAAGAAGAGGTATTAGGGAATCCTTATTTAGTGGGATGATATTTTATTTAGGATGTGATATATTTTTTAAAATTGTATTATAAAATATAACATGCACATAAAAGAACACATATGGCTTGACAGAGAGTTATAAAGTATATGTTGCTTTCATCAGCACCTAGATTAAGATACGAGCACTTCTGGCACACCAGATGTTCCCCACCACAAGCCCCACTCGGACGGCCGTTAATCACACTCTTATATTAATTCTCTTTCCTTTATAGCTTTACCACATATTTATGTAGCCTTAAAAAACAGAGATTCATTTACCTCCTGAAACTTTTATAAATGGAATCATACTGAATACATTCTTTTGTTCAGCCTTTTTCACTTTACGTAAATAAATTTCATGTAATCCAACCAGTTTTATTGCTGCATAACCTTCCATTGCAAGATTATATACTAAATAATTGATCTCTTTTACTGTTGATGGACTTGGTTTGAGTCTGGCTTTGGACAATTAAAAACAGCGCTGCTACGGACGTCCTTCCACAAATCTCCCAGTGCACACAGGCATGCATTTCTTAGGACATACATCCAAGAGCGGACCGCTGAATGATAGGGTAGGTGTGTCTGCAGCTTTACTCTAATGCCAGACCGTTTTCCAAAGTGGTTGTAGCTATTTATCCTCCAACCAGCCGTGCATGAAGAGTTTCATTTGCTCCAGGCCATGCCACACAAGCTTATGGTCAGGATCTTCCCAAACTGAGAGGTGTGCAGTTATATTTCATTGTTGTTTTAAAGTTCATTTTCCTGCCCACTAGCGAGGCTGAGCACTTATTCATATATATTACTAAACATTCAGGTTTAAATTTTTTGTGAAGTGCCTGTTCAAATCTTTTGCCCATATTTTTTGGGTTGTCTGCTTTTTTATCATTGATTCGTAGAGTTCTTTACATGTTGTACATACTCATACATGAGTCATAAATACCCTCTTGTTTTACGGCTTGCCTTATTGTCCTTTTTTTATGGAATCCTTTGAAAATGAAAAAAAAGAAAACGAAAGTTCTTAATTTTAATGTAGTTGGGTTGGGTTATTAGTTTTTTCCTTTATGGCCAGTGCATTTTGTGTTATGAAGACATTTTCCTATATTATCTCATAAAAGGCTTATAGTTTTGTTTTTTCACATTTGGGCCTTTGTGCATGATGTGAATCCTACTGATGAGGACACGGAATACTCGTGAGGTTCAGCGGGGTGGAGTCCGGAGCCGACGACCAAGAAAGAATTCTTGAGGCATCTTTGGTGCAAAATTGGTGGTTTATTAAAGCACGGGGACAGGACCCGTGGGCAGAAAGAGCTGCTGCACCGGGGTTGTGAGGGGTGGCTGATTATATACTATGGGGTTGGGGAAGATAAGGAAAAAGGGAGGTTGAGAAATACTTTCATATGTTAAAGAAGACTCACAGGATACCGGAGGCCTTGCCATTGTCAAGTTCAGGTTGTTTACCCCCTCTAGCAAGGCATTAACATGAAGATGTCTGGGAATTTCCTGGAGCCTGCAGATTATAAGGACATTTAATTGTATCTACATTCCCTTCCTGAAGCTAGGTTATTGGTAGAAATGCTTCTGTTCTTGTAAACTGCTAAGACATTTGTAAACTGAGGGATTGTGGTATCTATAGGTTAACTATTTCTTTGTCCTTGAGGGCAGCCAGGAGTGCCTGAGGAATGTCACATACATCCCTTGGGTTGCAGGGCGTCAGTTTCTGCTTTGTCCTCAGCTTGCCTTCTGTTCCCTCATCACTATTAAGTTATTTTTCATTTGGATAGTCAATTATTCCAGCAAAGTTGACCAAAAAGCCCCCGTCCACCCTGCTACTGAGCTCTGCCACCCATGTGTTGAACATCAGGTGTTCACCTGTGCAAGGGCCTGCTTCTCTGCTCTTCTGTTCTTTGCTCCAGTCGACTGTCCCTGTGCAACCTCACCTCGCTTTGGTTAATATAGCTTTATTACGCATCTTCGTATCTGGTTAAGCAAATCCTCCCACCTGATTCTTCGCAAGAGTGTCTTGGCAATTCTTAACTTTTTGTTATTTTCCATTTAAATTTTAGAACAAGCTTGTCAAATTCCACAAATGAAACATCTCTCCTTGCCCCTGCACTACCCCCCAAAAACCTGCTGAAATTCTGATAGGAATTGAACTGAATTTATAATTTAATTTAGGGAGAACTCATGTCTTTACAATTTTTAGCCTTCCAATCCATAAGCATGGTATATCTTTCCATTTGTTTAGATCTTCTTAAATATCCCTGAAGTTTTACAGTTTTTCTTAGAGCCTAAACATCTTTTGTAAGATTTATTCCTAGACACTTGATTTTTTAGATGCCACTACAAATGGCATTTAAAAAATTTTTTTTATTCTGTTTGTTGCAATATAGAGACATGCTTTAGGCATCTTGGATGCATATCTAGTAATCTTGCTAAACTCTCTTATTCTAATCGTTTATCTGTACAAGGCTTTCAAATCTGTGTCCAAAAGAGACCATCTGAAAATACTGACGAATCTGCTGCATTTCCAATCCCTCCGCCTTTTATTTGTTTTTCTCGTTGCACCACTGAAGACCTCTAGCATGATGCCAAACAGAGGTGGTGTTAGCGGGCCTTATCGCCACTAGCAGAGGAAAAGCTTTTGAGTTTCAGTATTACATATGATGTCCGCTGCAAGTTTTCTGTACATATCCTTTTTCAGTTGTGGCAGAGACAATGCCATGTGTTCATTAGAACGCTTTTCCTCCTCTTCCTGGGCACACTGGAAGCTAATATATCTGTTCTTCTTGAAATTAGGTTGTGTTTATGTGATCTCACTGAGCTATAGTGAACGGGATGTGGGTGGAAGTGATGCATGGCCCATCCAGACTTGGCCATAAAAACTCTTGCTGACCCTCCCACTCTTTCATAGTGAAGCTGAACGCTGTAATTAAGGAAGCAAAGCCACGGGTGGGGCCCGCTAGGATTCCTGAGACACGGCTGGGCGCGGGTTGCCCTGCATCTCTTCACGGTCTACATGGGATTGATCTGATGAGAGAGGAACGTTTTTTAATGTGCTAAGCTCTTAAAATTGGGGCATTTGTTATGGTAGACTAACCTGGTCTATTCTGACCAATAGGTTACTTTAAGAAACATTCCCAGCGATTCCCAGTTTAAGAGTTTTTGTCATAAATTAATTTTATCAAATGTTTTCTCTGCAACTCTTGAAATGATGGTGTGACTTTTGACTACTTGCCGGTCAATGCCCCTGACTAATCATTTGTTGGCGGGCTCCCCCGGGCGTCAGATAGATATGCCCTCCTCCAGAGAAGCCTCATGTTTCTGTTTCCCGGGTCCCTGGAGTTATTAAAAGTCATGGATGACCTTAAATGAAGTTGTCGACTTAAGCTTCCTTGACTAACTCAGGCAAGGGGCTGCAAATCTGAGCAAAGGCTGATGTAAGGCCACTTCTTTCTAGTGATATTTTATCCTTGTCTTTTTCTTCTTCGGCTTGCCTTAGTACCAAGGGTTCTTTAAAGTCCTCTAGGACTGGGGGAAGAAGGTGGGTTAAATCTAGACCCTGAGGGTATAGCTCCTTGGGGGTCCAGCTTAATGTGAGGGAAGTTACCCGTCAGGTTCCCCAGCTTATGAGGGCTCTAGCCTTTCAATTCTTCCTTTGTTGGCTTGTATGGCCACTGATTCAAAGCTTAAGTGAGCAGCACTGGCAAGTTCCCACAGGGCATCAGTGGCTTTGATGTTCCAATAGCCGGCTTACTTACCTCCCAGGTTATAGGGGTTTGTCTCTCAGCTGGTCTGAGACATCCCCACTTTATGGCTTTAACAGTGAGGTTTGAAAAATGTTCTAGCCACCATTTATTTTTGTTTTTAGTAGGAGAGTTGATCCAAAGAAGGCAGCCTGACACCAACCAACCTCTCCCCCCAACACACACACACCTGCCCAGAAGCTGAGAGTTCTCTGATGCATTTTTCCAGCCTGGTAAACCTGGCTGCCCTGGGCCCTTCCTTCCTGGAGGCGGAGGCATCCACTGTGGGTGGGGGTGGGGCGGGGAATGACAGAACTAGCTGAGAATAAGGAAAGGACGTTCAGCTTTCGACTTCCAGAACTGGTTCCTAAATTTCAGAGGAATACTGGTGAAGGTTAGAATCAGGGTTTGTTGAGAAAGATTTATGTAAGTTTTAGAAGTCACCCTAAAAAATATCAACCAGAGTCGGGGAAGTGCGTGCACCCAGGTTTACTAAAATCCAGAATGTTAAGGACAGGATATGAAAATGGAAAGGAAAAGCCCCTTCTGGGCTGCGGGCGGCGTGAGTGGAGGAATGAGCAGCAGGCATAGGGAAGAACCTGGTAGAAAAGGTTTGTGGTGACCAAGAGTTTAGACCCA
>NW_024424453.1:23371597-23377696 GCF_017311325.1 Ursus maritimus | reverse complement strand
TCACCCTTCAGAGACAAAGCCTCCTGTGTGTCGGGTGATGGGGGCACAGTGCGGAGGCTCAGTTTGGGGAACCGCAGAGCGGGCGGCTGGTATTTTGCTTCCCGCTGCGAATTCTAGGGGAGACCATCTGGCTCCGCAGCGGCACAGCATCAGTGCGGTAGAAACGGCAGCGCGACAAGCACAGACAGAGAGACCCTCAGGAAACATCCCCTCCCCTGCCTTCGGCGGGGCACGGCAGACAGCCAGAGACATTCCCAAGGCTCTCTGAGAGGAGGATCAAAAGAGGCTGAGAATGAACAGTCAGCTGGGCTACTGTGGGGTGGTCGGTAGGGGACACGGGGTGCAGCGCAAAGCCAAGGACCTTGGTGGTGGTAGAACCAGGGAGAGCCCAGGCCTGGGCCCAGACCGCAGTGGTGGTACCTTAGCCAGGAGAGGCTGGGGGCCAGGGCCCAAGACCCAGGTGGAGGGCATTCAGGGCCAGATGCCCCCTTTCAGATGCTAGGATGACAGACCACCTATGATGCTTAATTCGCTTTGGGGGAAGCAGGCCGCAAAAGATTAACTTGATCAAAAACTGACCTGTAACAGAATGAGTTTAAAATCAGAAGATAGTTACCTTGAAGTGGCAAAGTATTTCACCATTCACGGAAATGGTGGCTTAAGAGCAAAGTGAGTGTTACAGAAAGCAAAGTAAGTTCTATTTCTGCATATCTGAGTCCCAGGTTATGTATGGAATATCATCTTTCTTTTCCACTTTAAAAAAAGGAAAAGCTAACTTCTGTAGAGAGCCCACTTTCTTGGGTCATTTACATACATTTAACTTGCACATTAATCTCTGTTTGACCGGAGGAAAAGGGTGGGGCACCAGGCGGCCCTCCGGGCAGCCCTGCTCCGCATCTCGGAGACTCAGGTGTCGCCTTGATGGTTTAGCTCATCTTGACAGGACAGGAGGTACAAGGAGAAATCAGTGCTTTGTTTTAGCATCCAGGAAAGGAGAATCAATAAAAATAACAATCTGGGCTAAAACTCCTTGCCCTCCAAATGGTCACGAGCTCAAGCCTCTTCCGTTTCCCACAATCCCTCTGTTGCTTCTCACGTGACCTTTCTCCCTAGGTAGATGCAGGCACTTCTCCAGCGGCCCCACTGCAGCCCACACACCTCCATTACAGCATTTGTATAGTAAAGAACTGTTTGTCTTTCCCATGAGACTGATAGCTCTCAAGGGACGTGAACCTGACTGTTAATTCTGAGTAACGTGACCAGCATATCTCTTAGTACGAAGCTCTACTGTCCTTAATTTGGGGTTACCATAGCAATAGATGGCTGTGAGTTTAACATGGAGGATAGAATTCCTTCTTCATCTCCACCCATTCTAATAAAATGGCAATGAAGGAATAAAATACATATGAAATCACAAGGGCAAAAAGAGTAAGAAGAGATGACAATGGATGGAAAGGTCAACGCAGGCTGGAGAGCTGACGCACAATGATTAACAAGCAGAGTGTGCAGGCGGCGAAGGAGGTGAGAGGCAAGGTGCCTTGTGTGGCAGAAGCACAGAGTGGCTCAGGAATGGGAGAAGGGGGTGCCAGAGGGCCCGAACACAGGACGACCAGTTCAGACCCCTTAGATCTAGTCACCTACCCATTCTCCCATCCTGGCAGAAGGGTGGATGTCTGCTTTCTGCCAATCTTGGACTGGAGAGACCCTTGCCTCCCAGATACAGGCACAAGTGAGAGGAGTGAGAAATATCATCCTTAAGACTAAAGTTCGGCTTCCAGAATAACAGTCCCACCCAGGAGAAGACACCTACAGATCCTCACATTTAGGGGTCTTAGATCCAGGGCCTGATGATATGGCCAGGGGGCCTGCCAGCTTCACCCATATACTCAGAGTTTGCAGCCAGCATTTCGGGCCGGATCTGCCAATATGAGTGGATAGTCTAAGAGACAAATTTTAGAAAGGTGCTGACCGTGAAAGAGAGACCAAACCATCACCAGGAGGAAAGGAACGTGGAGGACACAAAGGCAATCGATGCAGAGGGCACAAGGAGATTTCAAAAATCTCCGCATGATACTGTCAGAAGGATCAGAGATGATAGCTCATCCATGAAACAAGAGTGGGCTGCTCTCAAAGGGGCAGTCAGAAAACAGGAAGAAGCTTGGAGAAACTGAAAAATATCCACCCATCCAACAATGTTCACCCACTGCCCATTCCACGCCAGGTACTGTGTTAGGTGCTGGGGACACAGAGGGTGACGAGGCAGCCCAATTCCTGTCCTCGTGGCCGTACGGTCTGGTGGATGACAGCAGCAATAAAGTCAGTTAGTGGAAGAATCGGAAGATCAATCTGAGGACATTATATGCCCATGAGATACAATTAGAGGACTGACCCGGGAGGTCCAATATCTAGGTAACAGAAATTTCTGGAAGAGAACAGAGGGAAGAAAAAAATAATGTATTTTCCCAGATGAGAAGGGCTTCAGTTTTCAGAACTGAATAGCCTCTGAGTGCTCAGCACTTTGAAGGAAAGAAAGTGCACACACTGACAAACCATTAGTAAACTTCAGACCATCAGGTTTCAGGAGAAGATTCCAAAAGTTTCCAGAGAGAAAACCAGAGGTCGCACACACAGGACTGGGACGCAGGATGGAACTGGATTTCCCAGCAGCAATTCTGGGATCCAAAAGACAGTGGAGCAAAGCCTTCAAAATGTGAAAGAAAGGGGGCGCCTGGGTGGCACAGCGGTTAAGCGTCTGCCTTTGGCTCAGGGCGTGATCCCGGTGTTGTGGGATCGAGCCCCACATCAGGCTCCTCCGCTGGGAGCCGGCTTCTTCCTCCCCCACCCCCCTGCTTGTGTTCCCTCTCTTGCTGGCTGTCTCTATCTCCGTCAAATAAATAAATAAAATCTTTAAAAAAAAAATGTGAAAGGAAAATTATTTCCAACCTTGAATTCTATGTTCAGCCAAACAACCAAGCAATTAGAACAGGAGTCAGCAAGCTTTTTCTATTAAGAGACAGCAAATAGTTGAGGCTTTCTGAGCCATGCACAGTCTTTGTCACATATTCCTTTTTTAACACTTTTAAAATGTAAAAAAAAAAAAAAGAAGAAGAAAGAAAGAAAGAAAAATAAAAGCCCCACTGTTAGCTCACAGAAAGAAGGAAAACAGACTATGGACAAGAGTTGGCCCATGGGCTGTCATTTACTGACCCCTGAATTGGAGTGTGGAATAAAGTTGTGTTCATATATGCAGGGCCTCAAAAAATTATCTCCCACAGATCCTTTCTCAGCAAGATGCGGGAGGATGCACTGCCCCAAAGCAGGAGTAGAGCAAAAAAAGCAGAAGGCACAGGATCCAAGAAATCCGAGACCCTTCCACACCAGGAGACAGGCAGAGGGAGTCCCCAGGGTAACAGTGAGGGGAAATCTCAGATGACAGCGTGGTAGCAGCGCAGAGAGCCGGCCGTGCAGACAGGAGCCGGAGGACCCCGGCAAGGGCACGCGCAGAATCAAAACGGGACAGAGTACGTGATGCGTCTGTGCAGACTAAGATGAGTTTTGAAGATCTTTTGGAAAATTTGGGTCTGAACTAGTGATAGGTCTAAGAACATCCGGAAACAAATAAAATGAAGCAAGGATTACCTCCAGGGAGAACCAAAGTTCACACGGGATACAAGGCAACCACAGTGTACCACGGGCCTTCGTTAACGACATCCGCAGACATAAATGTAAACAGTATCACTTCAGCCCAGAGTTGTGAGCCACTCAACTGGGGAGCCTGTGGTGGAGGCGAAGTGTGAGGGTAGAGGTGTGGGAGCTAAATCTTCCTTTTTCGTAACTGGGAAGCCAACAGATAATATCTAAATCTGAAAAATCACGAAACACAGTACAAGCTTATTATATAAAAATAGGGAGAAAAATACTAGAGAAAACGGCTGAAAAAGTCAAACACGACTGCTCTGGGAACCAGGGATCAGGGGAAGAGAGGATGGAACAACGTTACCATAAGCCTTAGAGCAACCTAACTTCTATCATACGTATATTTATACATTTAGAAAATTAGTTTAGGGGCGCCTGGGTGGCACAGCGGTTAAGCGTCTGCCTTCGGCTCAGGGCGTGATCCCAGCGTTATGGGATCGAGCCCCACATCAGGCTCCTCCGCTATGAGCCTGCTTCTTCCTCTCCCACTCCCCCTGCTTGTGTTCCCTCTCTCGCTGGCTGTCTCTATCTCTGTCGAATAAATAAATAAAATCTTTAAAAAAAGATTTTATTTATTTATTTGAGAGGGGGAGAGAGAGGGAGCAAGAGCAGGGGGAGGGAGAAGCAGACTGCCTGCTGAGCAGGGAGCCTGAGGTGGGGCTGGATCCCAGCACCGAGATCACCTGAGCTTAAGGCAGACACTTAACCGCCTGGGTCTTTAGTATTTTAAATATATAAGGTAGGTAATCAAATTGACTTTTTTCTTTAAATACTTAAGGGTAAAGGGACTGTCTCATTTCCTTTTTCAAATACTGTCTCCCCCACCGATGTTGTGTTTTACTCTTACCATATATTATCTTTTTCCATAGACTTTGTGTTCCACTGTGCTCTCTAGGGTCAGAATCACACTCATGTCATCACTCTTGAAAAAATTCTATTTTAATGTCTCACAGAGCTTTCTGAGCACTTGGTTTGTCTTCCAGCTGAACCTTGGGATACTTTTTTCAAGTTAAATAAAGAAAAATAGCCATGGGGATTTTCACTGGAAAGCCCATCAATAACTGACCATTCCCTTGAGGAGCTGCTCATATTTGCATTAGTTAAGTCTCTCAGCAGAGGGGCAGGGCCGCTCCCTCAGTGTCCTTCATGTTTCTAGTTCAGGTTAGTCCCCAGGACAGGTGTCCTTGGCGGTTTCTCTGGTGGATGATTTCTTACTCATATTTTACATAAGACACAGGTAATATGTATTTTTATATGTTACATAGTATATATGTTTTATGTAATATAAATAGCTCATGACATTGTATTGCAACTGTTACGTAGAAAACTGTATTTTGGTTTGTTTTTAATCCGGACTACCTTACTGAATGTATTTGTTCCGCTAGGTTTTCAAATGCTTCCCCTGGATTTTCTAGGGATACAGTAATACCACCTGCAAATACTGAAAACTGAGTCCCCTAAGTCTAGTTCTTATTTTTGACTGATGCCATTAGAAAGTAATGGTGGTGAGTAGGCATTCTTTTCTATTTCCTTGCTTCTGTGGGAATGCTTCTGAAGTGTTATGCCATTATATGTCATGCTAGATAAGTATCCTTATAGTTCTAATTTACTAAGAGCTTAAAAAAAATCCCTAAGTAGGTGTTGGATTTTATTGAATGACTTTTAAGTGTGTATGGAGATGATGATTTAGGTTCCATAAAAATATATTGTCTCCGTAATGCGATATATTAATAGATATCTTTATGCTATATTGTCCTTGAATACCTGGGATAAATGCTACCTGGTCATGTTGAATTATTCTTTTATTAGCAATTTGATAACCTACTACTTTATATGGGTATTTTGCATCCCAGATTATGCTGTTAAACACCAGCTGTAATGCCACAATATCCTTATCCAATTTTCTTTGTTCTAGAAAATGGCTGTGGTAGATTGAATTATTGGTCCTAATTCCTCACTCTGTCATTACACCCACCCCTGCCACAGCCTCACAAAGGCAGGACGGACTTCCCCACCCCTTGACTTTGGGCTTGGCCGTGAGACTCTCTTTGGCCAAGGGCATATTAGCGGATGTGAGATGAACAAAAACTCAAAGCTTGCTTGCTTGGTGGGACTTGCAGTCCCGTGCCTGTGCCATCGCCAGGAGAAGGATATGTGAGGTAGTCACGAACCCTTCTATTTCCTAGACCCAGAATTATTTAAATCAACGAGTGAGAATTCGAGAACATATAAGCAGTTTGCCGCACTTAGCTGGTGCTCAGCAACTGTCACTCCCTCCACCCTCCTGCCCGGTGCATCAACCTAGCAGGGAATTGTGGCAGGTCTTGTTTTCCCAAATGGCCACACCACCTACCGGTATGCCTGCTCTCCTAGAACCCCACCACTCCTCCATCGAAAATCTGT
>NW_024424453.1:23367432-23368622 GCF_017311325.1 Ursus maritimus | reverse complement strand
GGAATCTCTGTCATACCCAGTGATCTGCTCTGGGGCCACACATACACACAGAGGTGGAGTTACTGAGTGGTACCCTCCTGAGTCCTGGCTGGCTTAGGGCCCTCTGAACCCCACCGTCCAGTCACCGGAACCGCACAGCAGGGAAAAGTACAGCCAGGCTTCCACCCCCTCTAGAGCTGACCGTGTCCCCCAGCAACACTGGGCTTCCATAAAATGTTACTGCTACTTAAAATGCGAGCAGCCTCACAAAGCGTGAAGCAAGACTTAACAGCATTCCAAAGTGTAAAGACTTCATTATTATCATAGAGAACGCCTTGGCACATATACCAGCATTTTATAAGAATTACCATAGGTATTTAAAACAAAACTACACTTGTCCAAACAACTGAGAGAAGCGTTAGGTAGCGCTCAGGCTTGGCCAGCTGGTCCTGGACCCCTTCCCTTGGCACACTCCACCCCCGCTCAGAGAAGCTCAGTGTCCCTGTGCGTGCAGGCCCAGTCCAACCCTTACCCACTTCATGGACCCTTCCGTCCCTTTCCTTCTTTCTTTGGTCGTGGGGGCTGAAAAACACCTCGGGAAACAGGGCCCTGAAAGGCAAAAGTCTTTTAAGAAATACCAGGAGCAAGTGTTGCAAGGTAAACAAGGAAAGAAAGCCAGAGTGATGATAAGCAGGTTGGAAAAAAAGACCAGGATCTCAACCAAATGGGTCTGCATGCTTTTACGAAGAGCTTATTGTGATTAAACCTGGCCTCTAAGCTAAGTCTGGAAAACACGATTTGGAAAACATGAGGCAGTTGAAGCTTTGAGGCCATTCTGGCACACTCTCCTTTATTTTCTTCATCAAGTTCTGCTTTTCGGTTGGTTGGTTGGTTTCTTCAGCCAGATTGCTCTTAGCTCTCATAGTGCAGATGAACTTGAGCCTGCTCCTTTATTGCTCTGCTCGGTGCGCCGCTGGCCCGAAGCACCCCCCACCTTCAAAGGCCACTAAGTGCCTGGATCAAGGAGGCCTGGGGCAGGGAGAACAGATCCAGCAATTCCGGTTATCCCACGTGGAGTTGAGGGCCTCTGGCGGGGCACTGGGTGGGCTGGACCGTGGTGGCCGTGGGAAGTGTGATCATCCTCCCTCCCCCTTCAGTGCCTGTGGGGCACGCGGCTCTTCTGTCTGCCCTCGGTTCCCTCGCTGCTTTCC
>NW_024424453.1:23334933-23367411 GCF_017311325.1 Ursus maritimus | reverse complement strand
TCCTGCACACTGCAAAGCCCCCTCTGGTCTCCAGAACCCTTCAACGCCTGAGCTGGCCAGCGTGAGCTCTCTCTTCCTTTCGTTTCCAAACGTCCTGCGTCGTGTGCAACTTCTTAAAAAACTGGCAAAGTAAACAACAAAGCGGCACTATTTCACAGGGGTTAAACTTCCTTTCTGGTCCTAGAGAGCGAGGCCTTTTTTATTTCCTCTCTCTCGCTCCACTCGTTCTCTACAACTGTTTTCCCGAGTCTCAGGAGTGCTCGGGGCTGGTCAGCTTGCAGTGCCTTCCGATTATCGGCGCGCTGACAAAGCCTCTGATGGGGTGGCTGGCTCCTTGGGGGTCCTACATGCTTTCAGGGTATTAGCACCTCTTTCTTATGTGTGCCTCTGTTTCCCAACATTGAACTCCTGGCTGCGTCTCTGTCTGGTGAACAGAATGAGTCTTTCAGAGTAGGCAGGTTTTAAAAAAGAACGTGCCAGAATTCCCAAATGCTGGAGTCTCAAGGCTCCTCAGAAACTCATCACTTTCTCTTTGGGGGCCTTGGATGGAACAGTAACTCTATCCGGGAGGCAGTGGGGGGCAGGTTGTATTCAGGAGCTTCTGGCTTGGTGTGTAGTCTGCTGAAGGAGTCATGGGAAAGCTGCACAAAACACGCTGTGGGCAGCCTCCGTCTGTGGAATCTGTGTGTGTGCAAAGCAGCCTCATTTCCCATTGACGATTACTAGTCCTGGGCTATACGCCACACCTGTGCTCTTAAAGACACCCTGCTTTGTATTGGCAGGAACTTGAGGGCGAGTAGGCAGAGGCATACCTGAGTGATGAAGACTCTGCTCTGCTGCTTATGAGCTGTGTGCAAAGCAGCCTCATTTCCCATTGACGATTACTAGTCCTGGGCTATACGCCACACCTGTGCTCTTAAAGACACCCTGCTTTGTATTGGCAGGAACTTGAGGGCGAGTAGGCAGAGGCATACGAGTGATGAAGACTCTGCTCTGCTGTTTATGAGCTGTGTGACCTGGGGCAAGTTACTTAACCTCTCTGTTATCAGTCTCCTTACCTGAATCAAATGAGCTAATGTAGGAGACAAAGACCAGTTTCGGGGCAAATGTGTGGTGGGAGAGCATGCTAGAAATATCCACTGAATCTGAATTTCCCCTACTTATCCCTGTTTTCACTACAAACACCATTTCTCTTCTTCTACAGGCAAGAGGAAGCCACGTACGTTTATTTAGCTAGCCGCATGGCATGCACTTTAAGCCAGGTAGCGCACCAGCACTGTGAATTCTGAAATAAATACTTTGGGAGCCCTGTCCTTATGGGGGTTCAGTCCTGGGGGAGACAGACAGCCACCACGAGATGGTCAGTGGAGGGCAGAAGTACACGAGGAGCCCAGAAGAGGCTCTGAACAGATGGAGCAGAATTTCTGGAGGAAGGGACCTCTAAACGGAGTTATGTATGATGCAGAAGGTATATGGTAACCTAAGAAAGGTAAAGTCTTTATTAATCAAATCAATTCTTTCTACTCTATGTTGAAAAGAGACTTTTAAAAAAAGTCTTCAGAACAACTGAAGCTTGATGACTCCTTGATTCTGCACTAATATCCTTGCCCATTTCTTGATACGTTTTCAATTTGCCTTCATGGTAATTTACACTCAAGGGAACTGTCCAAGATCTGCTAAGGGATTCAATAAAATAGGTCACGGATTAAATGCTGTGGTGAAACACAGGGCTTAATTTTATGGATAAAATATAAATTGCTTGGCTGCCTTTTTGCGTTATTCGTGGTAAGACTAACGATGGCTCAGTAAATGGGAAGGGATCACTGTAAGAGAGAGGAAGCCCTCTTCCTCCTCCTATGAGCATACCTGGTGGGGTTGCAGGCTTTGCCCTTGAGGTTAACAGACATTAGGGAAGAGACCGGAGTAGCCTGTCAGCCCACCTCCACCAGTAGGCTACCCCTTCAGCTGCTACGGAAACAAGGAGTATTTTTTCTGAGATTGACATTAGGGGGAATAGGAGGAAGACAGTGGTTAACACCAGCACTTTTCCTGGTATTTCTCAAAGTGAGTCTGCACTGATCCATGCCTTTGTTAAAAATGCATATTCTGGGCTGTACCTGGATCTGCTCTCTGGCAGGGAGGCTTAGGAACTTAGAGTCTTCCCAAGCATCCTGGGTGATTGCGATACGGCCCATGGAGATCTGAGGGGCAGCACTGAGCGTAGAGGAACCAACCCCTTCAGTTATGCAGGATCTCTTATGAGCCCAGCACTGGGCTCTAAAGGAAGGACTGCTTTGCTGTAATGACCAAATGAGTCATACCTATGAGTATGTAATAAAAGGATAAAGTCAATTGTATCTCAAGAAAACATATTTAGTGACAAAAAGAAGGATTGGGTTTCCTAGGTTGTAAATGTTTTATGGAGTTTAATGCAATTTCATTTTTGAGGTTTCTAATAATACCCTTCATTTACTTGTTTAATGTATTCATCGGTCAATTCTGATTATGTAAATTGTAGATGATCTTCTTCCATTTGCCATCTAAGACATACTTTAGAGCTGTAAAACTAACGGAAAGCTAACCATTCCACCAAGCACTAAAAAGTTAGTCCCTCTGGGGGAACATTTTTCCTCAAAGTTTTATTTTTCTTTTCATTCCAAACGTTGTTTAGATTAGTGTTTCTCCTAGCTGTTCCGTGTAATGATTGACGGCACCTAGCAGCAGCCCCCGCCCCCCCCAAAGGGTTCAGTGGTCAAACAAGCTTCGGAAATACCAGGGCAGACAAAGTGAAACAGGTTTATTGCAGACTGCAGATCCTCTGAGAGCCGCTACCATGTGGATGTGCACAGTCACTCTCCAAGAAAGGCACAGAATCTCGGGGTTTACCAAGCTCCGTTAGGTTTCATGGAACATTCTGCTGGATGAGCGTTCAGAGGACCACACCCTGTGAGATGCGCAGTTAACTGCATTGGCAAGTTACGGCAGGGGGTCAGGCTGCACCGACTTACGTGAACTGCTCCTAAGACCCAGGCCAAGGAAGTGTTTTACAACTGGAGGTATACATTAGGTCACCTGGGGGAGCTTCCTCAAATACAGACCCCCACACCTTGACATCCAGGGTTTAAGCACTGATGTAAATTACGGAATCACAATCCACTTGGTCACCATCACGGTTTCCATCATCAAATCATGATTGGCATTTTTGACGAACACCACAGTCCCCACACTACCACCACCACACTGGCAGTGCCACCACCACCACCACACCAAGACCGACGAGATCACTGCCCTCCCCAACACCATGATCGGTCCCACCACCACCACCACCACCACACTGTGAGCAATTAACACCACGGCCATTATCGCGCCATGATCTATGCTGCCACTGCTGCCACTGGTGCAGCCATCACCACCACCGCACCTGCTGTGGCCACCATCCTTCCAGCGCTGAGACTAGAGAGGAGAGAAATGACAGTGGAAGACAGTGGTTAACACCAGCACTTTTCCTGGTATTTCTCAAAGTGAGTCTGCACTGATCCATGTCTTTGTTAAAAATGCATATTCTGGGCTGTACCTGGATCTGCTCTCTGGCAGGGAGGCTTAGGAACTTAGAGTCTTCCCAAGCATCCTGGGTGATTGCGATACAGCCCATGGAGATCTGAGGGGCAGCACTGAGCGTAGAGGAACCACCCCCCTTCAGCTATGCCGGATCTCTTATGAGCCCAGCACTGGGCTCTAAAGGAAGGACTGCTTTGCTGTAATGACCAAATGAGTCATACCTATGAGTATGTAATAAAAGGATAAAGTCAATTGTATCTCAAGAAAACATATTTAGTGACAAAAAGAAGGACTGGGTTTCCTAGGTTGTAAATGTTTTATGGAGTTTAATGCAATTTCATTTTTGAGGTTTGTTTCTAATAATACCCTTCATTTACTTGTTTAATGTATTCATCGGTCAATTCTGATTATGTAAATTGTAGATGATCTTCTTCCATTTGCCATCTAAGACATACTTTAGAGCTGTAAAACTAACGGAAAGCTAACCATTCCACCAAGCACTAAAAAGTTAGTCCCTCTGGGGGAACATTTTTCCTCAAAGTTTTATTTTTCTTTTCATTCCAAACGTTGTTTAGATTAGTGTTTCTCCTAGCTGTTCCGTGTAATGATTGACGGCACCTAGCAGCAGCCCCCGCCCCCCCCAAAGGGTTCAGTGGTCAAACAAGCTTCGGAAATACCAGGGCAGACAAAGTGAAACAGGTTTATTGCAGACTGCAGATCCTCTGAGAGCCGCTACCATGTGGATGTGCACAGTCACTCTCCAAGAAAGGCACAGAATCTCGGGGTTTACCAAGCTCCGTTAGGTTTCATGGAACATTCTGCTGGATGAGCGTTCAGAGGACCACACCCTGTGAGATGCGCAGTTAACTGCATTGGCAAGTTACGGCAGGGGGTCAGGCTGCACCGACTTACGTGAACTGCCCGTAAGACCCAGGCCAAGGAAGTGTTTTACAACTGGAGGTATACATTAGGTCACCTGGGGGAGCTTCCTCAAATACAAACCCCCACACCTTGACATCCAGGGTTTAAGCACTGATGTAAATTACGGAATCACAATCCACTCGGTCACCACCACCATTTCCATCATGAAATCATGATCAGCATTTTTGACCCACCACCACCACCACCACCACCACCACCACCACCACCACCACCACCACCACCACCACCACCACCACCACCACCACCACCACCACCACCACCACCACCACCACCACCACCACCACCACCACCACCACCACACTGTGAGCAGTTAACACCACGGCCATTATCGCACCATGATCTATGCTGCCACTGCCGCCACTGGTGCAGCCATCGCCACCACCGCACCTGCTGTGGCCACCATCCTTTCAGCGCTGAGACTGGAGAGAGAAACGACATATTCCCTATTTCGGGTTGCAATCAAAGGTCGGGAGGCTAGATATAATTGCACATACTTATTCCAGGTTACTGCGGCATCCCAATAAGCACCAAGTGGAACCAGACATGGCATCATGGTGGAATCTTGGGGTCCACCATCTAGAGTCTAAACAGGATCTCCAGTCTAAGGCAGGGGCACCTCAATGACCTCTGTGGCTAGAGTAAAACATGTCACACGGGTCTGCCACGTCAGCCTATCTGATGGGAAGGTTCAGCCCCAATCTGATTTCAGAAACACGGAAGCTGGACTTGAGCTAGTTCAGGAGCGGTGCTGGCCATGTGGCGACCGCAGTGGGACTGTAAAGCCAGCACAAAATGAGACTTGTTACTGCTTGAGCACCCAGTGTGTGTGTGTGTGTGGGGTGATCACAGCAGAAAAAACCAACTATAGGTTACAGCTTATGTAATTAAGTTACTTTAAAGTGGTATTTTATGTATGCACTGTCGTATGTACTATACATACATAAATGTGCAATGATGGTGACGGCGGACGGCACATACTGAGTGCTAACGAAGTGTTGGGAACTGTGCTAAAGGCTTTAATGCTCACGACTCCCGTACGAAAGTGTGACTGTCAGTTGCATTTTCCTGATGAACCAACTGTGAAGCAGAGGAGTTAAGGAACTGGCCCAAGGTACTCAAGCGAATTAATCAAAGCACTGCGGTATGAACCGAGGTAGTCTAGTTCCAGGGCCCAAGATCTTAACCCAAATCGTACACTGGTAACACACTGTCTGCACTGTCTACACACACACCCGCAGTGTGATAACAGCTGCACACACGTCAGCCTGCACGGAGTGATCTGCGGGATGTTCACGGATACTGTTGATTATGTGTGATTTGTCCTGTGCTAATTTTTAAGAGATTTAAGTCAACTGAATTCAACACGGCAGAGAGAGACACAAAGACCACCAAGTGCAAAGCACTTTGGTGCAAAGTATGACGGAGACAATCACTACTCTCTAGGCCAAGTTCCCATGGTAAGTATGCCATGAGCAGCTGCGGCGTGCAGAGCACTGGGCAAGGCAATGCCGTTCCTCCTGCCTCTTAGTCCATAGCTCATCACGCGTGCTGAAGTCCTGAATGGACCTCCGGGAGGGGCATCCTAGGTTCAAACAGCTTAAGCTTCCAAGCACCTCACAGACAGCGAGAGCACTGGCCACAGACTGAGACGCTTCTGAGGGTGGCGCAGAGGGTGCCTGGCAAGGGACTGGCCCACCTTCCTCCTCACCCTCATTCCTTAGACATACCCTTAGTAGAGATGGTCGCTTTGGGCATGTACCTATCGTTAACTCTTAAAAATATATAAATATATGCACATTTACATGGATATTCTATATGATATTCACTTTTTTTGGTTTGTTTTACAAAGAGACGGATTCCCTCACACAGTATTAAGCTGCACCCCACTCCCAGTGTCCGCAGGGGGGCCAGAGTTATAGTTGGTGATGCTCTGACTCCCGTGCTGGGTGGACAAGGTTGCTGGGCTGGATGCGGAGCTGCCCCCAGCTCTAAAATCCCATTGTCATCATCACGCTCGTCATCTGCAGCTTAGTAAGTGCCCAGGGTGTGCCAGGCTCTGCGTGGAGTGTTTACAGGGTGTAGGTCTTCACAGCAGTCTCAAGAGGCAGCTGCTGTCATTCCCCTGAGGTGGCTTTGCTGGCTTGGCCAAGCTCGCACAGGCTGGACATGGCAGTGCTGGGACCTGGAAGCAGGTTTATTTGTCTGGCTTTGGAAGTTTTGCTTGTCTTTGTGCTCTGTGCTTGTTTTAACCACACCAAGTACCTCTTCGATTAAGATTCTTCATCTCTACAATGGGGGTGGACGGAAATAATGCTACCTCCTGGGCTTGTTTTGAGGCTTAAATAACAGAATGTAAAAACATTTTGTAAAATGTAAAGGAGCCATTCAAAGGTACTATTATTACTATTATTTTGGTTTCATGTGATAAAATTAAACATAATGAATTTGTTTCGCTGGCTGGATAATGATTTCAATATAATCTTTGTAGTTTAACGTATTTTAACTTTTTACTTTGAAATAATTTTCGACTCAACAAAGTTGCAAAGTACTTAGTACAAGGACTTCCCATATTCTTTTTTTTTTTTTTTAAGATTTTATTTAGTTATTTGACAGAGATAGCTAGCGAGAGAGGGAACACAAGCAGGGGGAGTGGGAGAGGAAGAAGCAGGCTCCTAGCGGAGGAGCCTGATGTGGGGCTCGATCCCATAATGCCAGGATCATGCCCTGAGCCAAAGGCAGACGCTTAACCGCTGTGCCACCCAGGCGCCCCAGGACTTCCCATATTCTTCACTCAGCTTCTGCTCATGTTAACATCTCCGATGACCGTGGCACAACCATCTAAACCAGGAAGTTACCATTAACACGACTCACGAATCTCGAGACTATTCCTAATTCCCCTAGATCACCTCGTTCTGGTCTAAAATCCAATCCAGGATCCCACATTGCACGTAACTGTCCTGTATCCTGTTCTCTAACTGGGGACAGCTCCTCAGTGTCTCATGACCTGGACCCTTGAGAAAAGTACTGGCCAGTTTGTGTGGAACATCCGTCACTTTGGTTCGTCTGAGGTTTTCCCTCCATTGGATGGAATTTATGCCCTTCAGCAAGAATACCTCGGAGACGATGTCGCGCCCCTTCTCAGTGCGTCATGTCCAGGGTGCCAGCCATCGCTTTGTCCTGATTCTGGTGATACTAATGATACTTGGCTGAGGTGCTGTTAACTTACTATCTTCCCCTGCATATCTGTAAATAATAAGCGTCTTGGAGACTATGCAAATACCCTGTTTCCCGTCATACGTTTGCCCACCAATTTTAGCATACACTGATGATGCTGGTGTGCAACACCCATTACTGCGATGTTCGCCAAATGGTGATTTTTTATTTCCAACATTCCTTCCCCAGCACTCATTAGAATTCTACCGTGAGGAGGAACTGTCCTTTCTGTTTATTCATTTATTCATTCAATCATTTATTTATATCCCTATGGACTCATGGGTATTTATTTTATTCTGTGGGGTGTAATCCATTATCATTATTTATATTGTTCCTCAAATTATCCCAGGTTTGCCCAATGGAACATCCTTTAAATTGGCCCTGGCGTCTCTCTGACATGATCCCATCATTTATTAAGCACTTCCTTGCTTTCCAGCACCGTAAGATATTCAGGCCCATCTTGTTTGTTCTCTGCCCCAGCTCAGGAACCCCACATTTCTCTAAAAAGCCCTGGACTTTTTTTTTTTTTTAATTGAACGGCATTTAGAAACTAAGAAGGCTAGTCGTGCTCAATGCTACTGGGGTTTTGTGGTTTCTAGGCATCTCTTATAAGACAGAACTAGGAAATTATATGTTAGACATTATAATTATGTATCATATAATTATGTAGCGCACTCACGTCCACACCCCCCTCTGTATCTCCTTCTGTAATACCCCCTCCGTATACACATTAAAAACCCTGTGTTCATACTGAAACCTCCAGTTCCAATCCAACACCACAGGGTTCATGCCACCTCCCTTCCTTCCCCTCCTGTAACTTCTTTCTTCAGTGAGAAACCAGGCTCTACCATCCACAAGAATTTACACATTTGCTCCCAGTATTTACATAAAGTAGCTTCAAATTTGCTCACCTCCACCCCTGTGGAAAAATAAATGTTCTAACTAGAGAACAGTACTTATGTAACATACTTCTTTTTGGCTTCAGCCTCCCAGTATCCAGTCAGACTGCTGCTTTCCAAGTTCCTGAGGCTGGTTCTTTGCTTTCCCACTGCCATCAATGGGGCTGCCTATTCCTTTGTGGTAAAGTAAAGCTGTTTGTTACCGTTTGTATTTCATCTTGGGTCCCCCTCTTACCCAGGTTGACTTTAATGATATATTTAGTTACTTTGGTATGTGATTCCGAGTCAGACTGGAAAAAGGGGTACACAAAGAGAGGGTCTCTCTGCCCTCATCCTAGTTTCTACCCTGTTCCCATCCCCCCATTCTTTTCACTGTTTTCCTATCCACCTGCTGGAAGGAACCAATCTCATTAGTTTACAAAATCTATTCTTAAATGATTTTGTCTTCCGAAGATTTATTTTCCCTATAATTATCAGTAACTTATAAATCTCCCCAAGGTCTCTTTCTCGACAACCTTGTCTCCAAAAATATTTATACAGGCAAATCTTTTCAATTCGTTTTAATTAATGCCCTTTGTACTGTTGGGAGTGTTACTTAACTGTTTTATCTGATGTTGGCCTGGGTTTTCTGAATGCTCTTTGCATGAGTTCTCTTTATGATCTGCTTAGCAAAGAAGGCAAATTCTCGTGTCTGACTCTGAATAATCTTTGCTTCCCATTGGAGGACAAAGACAGTTGCAGGTCCTGGCATATTAACTCTGGGGCTGTCTCCTGGGGGAGGAGTTGAAGGTTAGGCCTGAAGGGCTGGTGTAGCAGCAGCAGCCGGCAGAGACACTAAGGGTCTGCTACAGCGATGGGGTCCCCCATGGCGAGATGGTAAGAGCACTGGCTTTGCATTCTAAGAGACTGGGGCTTCGTCCTTTACTCGCTGGGGAGGTCTCATGTAAAGTGTGTTACCTCTCCAGGCCTTCAAGTTTCCTTATCCTGTAAATGGGAATATTAATACTTGGTCACAGGAATGTTTTGAGGAGAATATGACTCTGTTTGAATCCCCCAGCCCTGCACATGGAAGAGGTCCACTGAAGGACAATGTCCCTCCCTCACTTAATCCCCACCTATCCTTATATTAATACATATGTTGTTTGCATTAGTTTTGATATTTTTAATTAAACTTTTTATTCTGAGATCATTGTAGATTTATTTTTTTCAGATTTATTTGAGAGAGAGTGCGCACACACAAGCAGGAGAGGCAGGGAGGGGCAGGGAGAGGGGGAGAGAGCCTCAAGCAGACTCCACGAGGAGCTTGGAGCCTGATGCAGGGCTCGATCTCACGACCCAGAGATCATGACCTGAGCTGAAACCAAGAGTTGGATGCTTAACGGACTGCGCCAGCCAGGCACCCCGAGATAACTGTAGATTTATATGTAGTTTAAGAAATAATTCAGAGCAATCCCATCTGCCCTTTATCCAGTTCCCCGCAGTGGTAACATCTTGCACTGCTACAGTACAGGATCCAGGACATCGGGACTGAGAGAATGCGTCCGTCTTACTCACGTTTCATCAGTTTTACGTGCGTTCACTTGAGCATGTGTATTTAGCTCCCCGAAATTTCATCACGCCTGTAGGTTGCATTTATCCACCACAGCTGAGCTACGTAATCGTTCCCTCACCACAGCGAGCCCTCAGTTGTCCCTTTATAACCCACACCCCCTTCCCTCCTCTCAAGCCCCATCCCTAACCCCTGGCAACCATTAATACAGTCTCATTCACATAATTTAGTCATTTCAAGAATATCAGATAAATGGAGTCATATAATATGTAACCTTTTAGGACTGGCTTTTCTCCCTCGGCATTACTCCCTGGAGATTCATCAAAGCTGTTGTGTGTATAGTTTCTGTTTATTACTGGATCATATTCTCTGGTATGGATGTATCACAGTTTATTCACCCCTGGAAGGACATCTGGAGTTTTTTCCAGCGTTTAGCTATTGTCAAGGAAGCTGTAGTGAACATTTGTGTACAGGTTTTTGTGTGAAAATTCGTTTTCCTTTCTCTGGGATAAAACGCCCGTGAGCGTAATTGCTGGGTACATGGTAGTTGCATGTTTAGTTGTACAGAAATCACTACACTGTTTCCCAGAGTGGTTGTGCCATTTTACATTCCCGCCAGCAAGTATGAGCGGTCCAGTTTCTCTGCAACCTGTCTCGCATTCAGTGTCATTATGTTTCCTTTTACCCATTGTCACGGGTGGGCCGTAGTACCTTAGTGTGGTTTTAAAGCCGTACTCTCTAATGGCTAACGTTTTAAGTATCTTTTCATGTGCTTATTTGCCATCTGAATAGCCTCTTCGGTGACACGTCTCTTTGGTGTCTTTTGCCCATTTTTTAACTGCACTATTTGCGTTTTTATTGTTAAATTTTGAGAATTCCTTATATAGTTTACATAGGAGTCCTTTGCTGGATATGTGATTTGCAACTTCAGCTCTTTGAGGAATAAGACAGAGTAACACTAAATGAGCAAAAAATTAAACAAAAAACATTGATTAGTTTTCCTTTTGTATTTGGTTGGGGGAAGGGGGTAGGGGATGGAAAGATGGGAAGAGGCATCTTGTAGTTTATGAAGACACGAATAATGGTTCCCATTTTTCACAGCACTCTGTATGAGCGCAGCAGTGAGGCAGAACAGAAACCAGAAAAATGTCTGAGGGCCTCGATCCAAAGCACGTTCACTGGTGTTTGCTGTTCACCCCTAACCTGGCGCAGCGAGTCTGGTTAGGAGAGCACCTGCAGTGGAGACTGCCCTCTAGGCGACCTTTCTGGGCTCTGTTTCGTTGAAGCCACAGCTCCACGCAGACATATAAAGAAAATGCTGATTTGTTACTAAATCGGAAAAGTACCTCCCTTTGAAAGACTTTGGAATATAACACTTGTGTGGCCGCAAGCCCTTGAAGCCTCCCATGAGAAAGAGAAAATTATCTTGGCTCAAAACAATTGGCGGAGTAATTCAACATTCTTAAATCTATCTCCTCCAGAAAAATCTTTTAAATTAGAAATGTGAAAATAAACAGTTTTTCAAGCCAGGCTGGAGAATTGCCCATGCGTATATATTAAAATCACTCTATCTGATTAATAAACGTCCGTGTGAGCCCAAGATTAAAGCTACATGCTGAGCTTATATGATATTTACTCCTGCTCTCTTGGTTTCTCCTAAAGCCCAGAAGACCCAAAACTGGGGCTGTCACTGCCTTAAATAGAATTATTAGAGCTTAATTTCCCCCCTTATCTCAGATTGTCCTGCACCACCTTATCATGATGCATTTAATTCTCTGTCTATTCACTGTGTAATAGAGAATGAAAATTAAAGTCACAGAGGGAACAAAAGTGATGTGCATCACACCGGACACTGATCAGATATTTTTATTTAACACGGAAAACTGCTGGTGTAAATGATATTGCAGTAAATATGCTTCAATTTAAAATGCAAGTCGCTGAGAGGAAAACTTGGGAGTCATAAAATACTCTTCCCCTCCTCAAGGTTGTCCAAAGGGGAAAAAAAAGGACAAGGCTTTCAACTGGGTTGTTATCTTTACGACGCAATTTAGTCTGGGATGCCACAAACATGTGGGGCAGGATCGTTAGGAAATAACATCATAAAGTATCAAGAAAGGGCTAAAGAAAACAGGAGAAAGTGTTTTGTGGTTTTCTCACCCCTATGCATAGATAGGAGAATATGCTGTTAACCTGTCCAGTCGTGGCCACAGGAACGGGAACTGCTTTCAGCCAGCCCCGGGTTGAGGCCTGCTCAGGACCCAAGTGGGGAGACCAAAGGCTCTGGGGATGTCGTGTGGGCCAGACGCTCCGTGTACGTCATCTCGTTGAAGCCTTATAATAAATAACCTTGCAAAAGTTAGGAGAGGTTATTCCCCTGCTGCAGTTGAGGACACACAGGCGGGAGGGGTGAAATAAGCCGCTCAAGGTCATGCATGCGTGAGCGGGTTTGCTACCATGGCTGACTTCAAAGCCAGCGCTTTCTGGGACCCTGGGGTCCCAGGGAAGGGAGCAGTGTCCCCTCTACGGCTCACTACTCTGCAGTGCTTTTCCCGTGGGTTGTGGCATCCGAGGGAAAGCAGAAATAGAGATGAGAATCCCAGGACCCAGAACCAAGTCAGGGCTGAGTGTGGCTGGGTGGCAGGCAGGGTTGGGAGCAGTCTGTGTGCTGGCAGGCTGCCAGGCACAGGCACGGGCCTCCTGGGTCCTGCCTAGGCTGGGACAGAGATTTGGCTGAGAGCAGATATGCGCCCATTTCTGCACCACGTGTCTCGAAAATTAGAGTTCTTCCTTCTGGAGCCATTCATTTGTTCAACTATAGGAGAAGTACAAGGATAAACTCTGGACTATAGTTTGGGACCCTGAATTCAAATCATAGCAAAATCAGGGAACAGAGCCTAAAACTGACAGTTTCTGAGCACTCAGAAAAGGAGACGAGTGCTCAGTGCCAGCCAGAGTTCACTGAGAAGTCATTTCCCTATCTGGTGGTTTCCAGATGAGCAGGCAGGTAACAGCCAATGAAGGAGAACCTTATCCAGGCATCTGACCAGGTCTCAGGCCGAGGTGGGAAATGCAGCCTGGGCCAGCTTGCCTCCAGGAGTTATACAGGGCTGTGCACTGGCCCCTGAGGCCGAGTCCTGCTGGCCTTGCTGCCAGGGCCTGAACGCTCTATCAGCAGTCCTGGCCCCAGATGGCGGTCTGGGTTACCCCAGTGCAGGGAGCTGAGGGCACTCTAGCAGTTGCTTTACCAGAGGCTTTCTGGTGGGAATCCCCGTGCCAAGGTTCCTTCCGTGGCCGAGACTTCCGCTACCAGACATCCGTGGGCCACCTGGTTAAGACTTTGAATGAGTCCCTTCACCTGAAAGTCCACATTCTTTACCTGGCATTTTAGACTCCAAGGTCAAGTCCTGACCACTTCCCTACTTCCAGCTGGGCCACCCAGACTGCCCGCTCTCACCGAGTCTGGGTTTGAGACCTGTCATTCCTGGGCCTTGCAAAGCCTGCCGCTGCATCTCTGCAGCATGGGGAGGAGAGGACACTAGGCTTGGGGGCCGAGCTCCCCATGTAGTAGCTGGGGCACTGACAACCTCTCCAGGCCTCAGTTTCCCTGTCTCGACAGGGAAGGATAACACTACCCTCTGCATCCCAGTCCTTGTGCTCCCACAGCCTCCTTTCATCATGACCCGCAACACTCCCTGTCACTCTTGTGCTTAAAGCATCCCTTCTCATCCCAACCTCCCCGGCTCGTCCCATCGGATTCACAGGTTCTCAGGAGTAGGACTCTAAGTACCTTCATCTTTGTAAAATCCTTCTGTACTTGGAGTTTGCACATGGTAAGGCTCTTCTACCCTGTGGTCATTCTCCCAAGCTTCTTTCCCTCGCTGCCCTGACGCAGCTGCCCACTCCGCCCAAACTCTTCCGCTCTGCACTCTGTAATGGCACACTCCCGGGCATCTCCTTCTTCAATGGGGTTCGTGCCCCCGTCCCCGCCCCCCACCTTGCTTAGCTTCCACCAACCTGTAAAACCATGGTCATATTAGCACACTGAGATCCTCTCCATCTACAATCTGGCATTACTGGGGCGCAATCTCCAAGTCCACACAGACAACCTAACACAGTGGCTCTCTGTCCCCTCACTAACAAAATGTTCTCCTCTGTGCCCTGAAGCCACTCGTGGGTTCCCTTATGCACCGGACCCTGTTACCCCCCTAGACTGCTACAGTCACTAACGCATTCCTTCAGCTCTTGGCAGCCACATATTCCACGCTCTCTGATAAAACTGCGCATCCACCTTGCTAGGGTCTCCAGTCACTCTTGACCCTGCCCTGCCCACCTCCTCCCTCCTTCTGCATCTCACTTTTGATCACCTGAGATCTCAGGTCAGTCCATTCAAGAATGCTCATGGCAATACGCAAAGCCCCATGCCCCTGCGTACCTCCATTCCATCCAGCTAGCCAATTCCTTCCCTGGTTGAACCCCACTACCTTCTTTCTCTGTGGTTGTCACAGAGCAACCAAAACCGCTGGGGAATGCCATCCCTGGGGCCTCTCACAGTGCTGAGTCCAGACACACTAGCCACACGCCCCGCACGAAGCTGCGGTTCTGGCCCATGTGGTCTCCTACCTCGTGCCCATTGTTTTCCCTCCTCAAGCTTCTGAACTCCCAGCAGCCCTCACTTTCAGCTGGAGACAGCGCCACCTATCTTGGAAGCCAAGAGAAGCCACACGGGGGAATGTCCCCATCTCCACCTTTGTCCTGCCCATTTGATCCCCAGTCACAAGAGCCACAGCCTAGTGCCAGTCCATCACTTGGGCTTGGGTTTCTAGTCCCTCCATAGCCTACAGGAACACCACCACAGAGGCTGAAAATCAGTCAACTGCAGCCCGAATCTGCCCATGGCAGGCATGTCTTGCTTGGTCCACAGAGTGTAATTATTTTTTATATTTGATGAGCCAATATTTAATATTTCAGAGCTTTGTTTAAAAAAACTTTTAATTTTGATATAATTTCCAGCTTAAGGAAAAATAGCAACAATATTACAAAGAATTTTCATATATACTTTATCCACATTCCCCAATGGTAATATTTAACCCCACGTGCTTTATCCTTCTCTCTCTCCACACACACACACACATTTTTTTCTGAACCAGATGAGTACATTGCAGACACGATGTCCCTGTGTTCCTAAATATTTTAGCATGCTTTAAACAAAAGCACTCTTTTACATACCTACAGTAATATGAATCAAGAAGTTAACGCTGATACAATACTGTTTGCTAACTTACAGATGCAATTCATATTTCACCGAATTTCCACTGACGTCCTTTATAGTAATAATCCATGATCGGTAGACGGCGTTCAGCTGTCCTGTCTCTTCAGCTCTTCCTTCCTCTAGAACAGCTCTTCTGTCTGCTCTCCATGACACTGACATTTTATATAGGCCAGTTATTTGGCAGAGTGTCTCTGAGCTTTCTTTGTGTGATGTTTCCTTGGGAGCAGGTTCCGGGTGTGCCCTTCGCAGCGCACCAGGTCGGGAAACACCCGTGTCATTACCTTCCATCCTGTCGATGTCAGCTTTGATCATTTGGTTAAGGTGGTGTCTGCTGGGTGTCTCGGCTGTAAAGTTAGGATTTTCTCCTTTCTGATTACTAAGTCTATCGTCAGGAGTTACCTTGTAAGTCTGTAAATATCTTACGTCAATCCACTAGTTTTAGAACCCATTAACAATTCTTGCTTCAATCCATTATCATGTGGTTGCCAAATGGCGATTTTCTATCTCTATCATTCCTTCTACATTTATTAGTTGGCATTCAACCGTAAGAAGGAGCTATCTTGTCTCTCCCTCTGTCTGTTCATTTAACTAACTTAGTTGATTTATATCAGTTTAGATTAATGGACTGTTACTTTATTCAATCAGTTATAATCCTTATTTATTTTTATGCTCAAATTGTCCTAGATTTTATCAGCGGTAACTCCTTCAAGCTGGCTCCTATGTGCTTCTGCTATGTCCTCGTTATGTGAGCACTCTCTTATTTTTTGGCTCCGCAAGATATTCCAAGCTCGGCTTATACTCTCCCTGCCCCAGCCCCAGAATCAACCATTTCTCCAAAGAGCCCTTTGGCAGATGGGATCGTATTTTGAAACCAAGATTAGAATGTTGGATTACACTACTGTTATTGGGGCATTATTATTTCTAGACCCTCTCAGCAGATAGATATAAGATAAAATATATGTGTGTCTGCATACATACTGACAGATACGTCTGTCTGTCCAACTGTCTTATCTTCTATTCATGAACTCCTAACACTAAATACCTTCGACTCCAATCTCACATCACTAGGGTATTTCTATGTTCCCTCTGTCTATATTTGTAATTCCTTTGTCTTGCAACAGTGAGAAGTCAAATTCTGATTATCCAGAATATATTTGCTTACTTAGCACTTACTCCTAGTATACAAAGAAAGTAGTTTCAGAATTGATAGACCAAGAATCTGGGAAAAAGAGACTTATTTATTGGAGTTGAATATTAGTTTACACTTGAATATTTAGTTTCCCCTGTTTTGCAATCACAAACAATCAATAATCTTTTATACACGAACTTTCATATTTGCAGCTTCCCTTACGAATTCAGAAGGTATGGCTACTCCCCGCTTTGGACAGGGCACACATGCTCCCCCTAGGGCTGCTAGTCTGCTTGCTCTGATTTTAACTATAAATAATCCCTCCTCACTCTTGTACACATAGACCCCACTTCACCTGGAGCTGGCCGGTCCTGCAAGGGCTGTCTCTACTAGCATCGCCAGCTCTCTTCTCTCATTCTCTCCAATCTGGTCGTCACGCTACCGTTGCAGTAAAAGCATTCTCACAGGGCATTCACTCCACGCTGCTAAACGTGTGATTTTTCACTCTTCATCCAACATGACCTCTTGGCAGCATTAAGCGTGGAGACCCCTTGTCTTCCCTGTCTTCTGTGACAGAGCCTGCTCTGGTTCCTTCCCACTTCTCAGCCTCCTCGGGCTCCCCTGCAAAAGCTCATCATCCTCCTTTGTGGGGTTCAAAATGCCGCAGCCCCTCAGGGCTTACCTCCCTTTGTAACTCTCCACCTCTGGAATCTCAGTTACCCCTATGGACATCTGCCTGTTTTATCTACACGCGACTTGCGAATGCCCATCTCCAGGCTTATCTTCTCTAATCACCACCTCCCCACAGATGTTCACCTGCCTCTCTTCCCAGTATGTCTGAAGCTGAACTTGTCCCTTGCCCAAGTCTGGTCCACATCCAGGACTCTCTCCTTCTCAGTGGGTGGCGCAATTTCCCCATCATATCCAACCCATTATCAGGTCAGCTTTACCTTCTGTTACCTCCCACATCTGTCACCTTCTCTTCTTGGCCTTCATGTCACCCTCTTATCAAAAGTATTGTTTCAGGCCTCCCTCTATCCCCTCCTTGGTGTGCATGCTGGGGGAAGGTAAGGGAGGGAGGGGAATGCAGATCTTCTGGCGGCGCTTAGGATGAAAAACACAATCCTTAACAATGAGCTGCAAGACCCTCATGGTTTGCCTTCTCCTTCTCTCCCTGGTCTCCCTTCCCACAACATTCCCCTTTGCTCCCTGCTTCGCGGTCATCACAACCTGTTCAGTCCTCGGTAACCATGTTCTCTTCCACTGCAGGGCCTTTGCACGTGCCCTTCCCTATGCCAAGAATGCCCTACATCCCCTGATCCCCGGCTAACCTCACTTTTAACTTAAAAAAATACCTCATTATTCTTCTCCAGCTAGCCCTTCCATTCCCAGAAACACTTTCCTTGGGATTGCCTCACTGCTCACACTGAGAGCATCAGAGCTTCCCCTCACTCATCTGAGTAATTTTATATCTGTGGGATTTGATTAATGTCTGCCTCCCTGTTAGGGACTGAATGCTTGTGACTCCGCCCCCTCCCCAGTTCCTGTGATGAGACTGGTACTCCTGATGTGATGGTAATTAGGAGGCGGAGCCTTTAGGTAGTGACTGGGGTTAGATAAGGTCATGGGGACAGGGCTGTCAGGAATGGGATTAGTGTTCTCCTAAGAATCACAAGAGAGCTTGCTTCCCCTCTCTGCTGTCCACCCTGTACTGGTACAATGAGGAGTCAGCAGTCTGCAACCTGGAAGAGGCTCTTACCAGAACCTGACTCTGCTGGCACCCCGATCTCAGACCTCCAGCTTTCAGAACTATAGAAACGGCATGAATGAGGTGGCATGGTGTGGTGACTGTGGGGTAACCCGGCTCTATGGTTTACTGGCTATGTGACCTTGGCAAGTGACTCACTCTGAGCCTCAGCTTCCTCACCTGTAAAACAGGAAGAGTAACAGTACCCACCTTGTAAGGTTCTTATGAAGGTTAAATGAGTTCATGTAATGCCCTTACTACCTGGCAAATAGTAAGGAAGATATACGTTTGTTAAATATGTAAAACAAACAGGTGAACAGTCACTAAATGAATAAGTACTAATTAAACGGAAAGAAACTTTGATTTGAAAAAAGATATATAAGTGACTGTTGTTGAAATATAGGCCAATGGCCAAATCATACTGCCTGGAAATAAACCTTCTAAGTGACAGAAAACAAGATTTAAATTTAATTCAACCTTCATTAGTAAGCTTGTGACTACGTGTTGGGAAAACAACAACTTACAACTGGGAATGCATTCAGCATCTCAAAAGAAATGCAGGCTCGAATTCTTAATATATTCAACGAATGCCGTAGGTATGTCTGATGCTGTTGACTAGTCATATGTTGGGCTGAATCATTTCTGTCAAAAATCTGCACACTAAGAATAAAAATCTCAAATGAACTTTTTAAAACCACCCACATCCACTACACAAATTCATCCATCAAGCCTTCGAGAACCTTTCTGAGCCCTGCACAGTATGCAGTGCAGAGCAAGAAGGGCCTATCATTGAAGAGCCACGCCATAAAGCACGAACGTCCACCGGCCTCCCACATTCACACTTGCCTTTATCTTATTCCCAAACATTCTCTCAAGTGAAGGAGTGTGAAAGAAAATAGCTGGTTCAACATTTTCTCCTCTGAGCTCATATGACTGTCGGTGTATCAACAATGAAAATTTACAGAACTAAGTTTCATCTCATCTATAATTTTTCCATTGTAAAGGAGGGTGTTACCACAGGACCAGAGATCGTTAAAAGTTTTGATATATTGGGGTGCCTGGGTGGCTTAGTCGTTAAGCGTCTGCCTTCGGCCCAGGGCGTGATCCCGGAGTCCTGGGATCGAGTCCCACATCGGGCTCCTCCACTGGGAGCCTGTCTCTTCCTCTCCCACTCCCCCTGCCTGTGTGCCTTCTCTCGCTGGCTGCCTTTCTCTCTGTCAAATAAAAGCTAAAAAAAAAAAAAAAAAAAAAAAAAAAAAAAAAAGTTTTGATATATTGGCCTCTGTGGGCTTGTAAGGTTTTGTTGTTTTGGGAGACACAGGAAAAAGGAAGGAAGGACAGTTGCAGCTTGGAGAAGGGATGCTTGTGAAAGGGGAAAGAGCTGTGGCAAACTAGGGCGGCATCTCCGTGAAGGTACTCAACAAATGCTTCCGCTGGTGTCATTCAATTTATATGCACGCAGGAGCGAATTACAATCCTGAGTTGGGCTAGGGAAGAAAATACACCAACAGAAGGGAGATTTGGTTTTCTTCGTGAAAAAAACAAAGTCAGCTGTGGGGCCAGATTTTCATCCAGCTTTAATTGTGAGCTGATTCTGACTGGCAGAAAAGGTACTGCTTAAATATTTGTCTCTTGAGAGATGATGGGGGGTCAGGTTATGGCTCGGTGCATAGATCTGCTGGCTTTTGCGGGCCACTGCCAGTGACTGGGGCTGTGGGGAGGAGACGATGCCTGACCAAACAGAGAACGAAAATTCACAACACATTGGTCTCACGGTGTCAAGAAAGTTCCCTTCCCCGTGACCTGGGCCCTCCCACCTGCTGGAACGCGCTGCTCGTCCACCTGTGTGTTTCCCCATGCTGCTTTCTCTACCCATCATGCCCCCTCAACTGTGCCTGGCTAAGTCTCTCACATTCCTCAAGCCTTGGAGGTCACCTCTCCAAGAAGCTTCCCCCACCTGCCAGGTGGGAAACTGCTACCATGCATCTCTCACTGTCCAAGGGAGGCAGACAGTCAAGTCCCACAGAGGTCAAATTCCTCAGGTGACCTATGCTCCTCATGCATTCCTGTCGGGCAGGGGATGCAGTTTAATCAACTCTATCCCCAGCAAAAGTGCCTGGCCTGGAGAAGATGCAGTAAATATCTGTGGGACGTTGAAAGGCGCAGGGGAATCCATTCTGGACTTCCAAAAGTGACCAAGTACTTTGCACAAAAGAATGAGAATAAAGGCAAGAAAGTGCTTGAGGTCATTCATGACCAAGGGCCTTCCACCTACTGATACCTCAACTGATGGAAATCAATGTAATATAAATATATGACGTCTCCACGATCCACGCATTCTGCGGTTACCATGACCTCTGGAGATCAGGAACACTCTGACACCTCGTGGGGCCAAGCCAGAGCCTTCCCATGCAGCAAAAAGAGCGTCTGCAACTACATCAAGGGGTACGTATGTCCCGGAGCAGCAGAGATGGATTTAGCTGTCTGTGAAGCGGCACATTCTACAATGCAGAGCACAGACTCTATCCTGATAAACCTCACAGCAAAGACAGCGCCATGAAGCCCGGGCATTTCTGATGAACCAAGGTTGGCAGGAAAAGCCACTTAGTGGCTAAGAGTCAAGCAGATGTTTATATCAAGTCAAGTAGACGGTGTATACCCTAAAAAACATTATTCCACACACTGTTTTAAGATTTATAGGGAAATAAATTTCGTCTTTCTCCCAAACAGAAAGGTTCTTTGTTCCCCCCACATAGTTGCTTTAGGATAAATTTTATGAAGTGGAATTGCTAGACCAAGAGTATATACTTTCTTTCTGAGAGATAAGGACACTTTTTATTTTAACACAACAGCAATTACTGTTGAATTAATAATTCTTTAATATATCTACTATCCTGTCAGTGGGTCTTCAGATTTTCCCAACTCTGACATGAATATCATTTTATAGCTGATTTGAATCAGGATTCAAACAAGGTCCATACATGGTATTGTTTCAGATGCATGTTAAACCTCTTGAATTATACAGTTTCCAATTCTTTCTTTCTCACTGTTTATTTGTTAAAGAAATTGGGTATGTCCTACCAAATTTATCACATTTTATATATGACTGAAGCAACCTTGTGGAATTTTTTATTCCTTTGGTATTTTTTAATTAAGGTGTAACTGACATACAATAAACCAAACATATTTGAAGGGTATAATTAAGTTTTGACATGTATCCACTCATGAAACCAACACCACGAATCAAGATAACGAACATAGCAGCAGTCCCCCAATGTTTCCTTGTGCCATTTTGTAATCCTTCCCTCCCGCCCCATGCCAGTCCCCTAACCCCAAATACTGATCTGTTTGCTGTCACCATAGATTAGCTTGTAACTTCTAGAATTTTATATATATGGAATACATAAAGTATGTACTTTTTTTTGGTCAGGCTTCTTTAACTCAGCATACTTATTTTGAGATTCATCTGTGTTTGGGGTTCATTCTTTTTTGTTGCTGAGTACTATTCCACTGTGCGGATAAACCACTATCTGTTTATTCAGATGTTGACGGAAGCCTGGATTGTCTGCAGTTTGGGGCTATCATAATTAAAGCTGCTGTGAACAACTATGCACGAGTCTTTGCATTGAACGTACGCTCTAATTTCTCTTGGGTAAATACCTAGGAATGGAACAGCTGAATCATATGGTAGAAAAACACTTAACTTCTAAGAAATTGTCAAGCTGTTCCACAGCCGTTGCATCTTCGCGTTCCTACCAGTAGCGTCTGAGACTTCCAATTGCTCCACATCTTTGACCATAATTCTAGGTTGGTCTTTTCAAGTTTGGCCATTCTAACGTGGGTACAGTGGTAGCTCACTGTGGTCTCAATCTACACTTGCTTTATTCAACTGAGCATCTCCCCATGTGCTTATCTGCCATCCCTGTATCTTCTTTGGTGAAGAGTCTTTTCAAGTATTTTGCCCATTTTTTTATTGTGTTTTTTAAATTACTGAATTAAGAGGTCCTTATCAATTGTGGACGCAGTCCTTTTATCAGGTACAGGCTCTGCGAATCTTTTCTCCCAGTCTAATTTAATGAAGTCTAATTTATTTTCTTTTCTATTTTGGGTTATGCTTTTTGTGGTGTCTTATTTGAATTTTCTTTTTTTTTTTTTTTAAGATTTTATTTATTTGACAGAGAGAGAGACAGCCAGCGAGAGAGGGAACACAGGCAGGGGGAGTGCGAAAGGAAGAAGCAGGCTCCCAGCGGAGGAGCCTGATGTGGGGCTAGATCCCAGGACTCTGGGATCTTGCCCTGAGCCGAAGGCAGATGCTTAATGACTGAGCCACCCAGGTGCCCCTTATTTGAGAATTCTTAACCTAAGATCACAAGACTTTCTCTTATGTTTTCTTCTAGAAATTTTATAGTTTTAGGCTTTATATTAAAGTTTATGGTACATTTTGAGTTAGTTTTTGCACATGGTGTGAGCTATGAGCTCATATGATGTGAGCTTTTTTTTGCATATTATGGATATCCAGTTGTTTCAGCACCATTTTTTGAAAAGACTATCCTTTTCTCTTCTGCATTGCCTTTGCATTTTATTTCTTTTTCCTGCCTTATTGTTTTGGCTAAAACCTCCAGTACAATGTTGAATAGAAGTGGCAAGAATGGAGATCCTTATCTCGTTCCTGTTCTTAAGGGTAAAACTTTTAGCCTTTCACCACTAAGATGTTAACTGTAGGTTTTTCCACAGATACTTGTTTTATTGGGTTGAGGAAATTCCTTTCCATTCCTAATATGCTGCTTTGTATATTTTCTTTCTTTCTTTTTGTATCAGGGATGGATGGTGGCTTTTGACAACTGTCTTTACTGAACTGAGATAATAATATATTTTTTCCTTTTTAGTTAATGTGATGAATAACATTAACTGATTTTAGAGTGTTAAACTAAGTGCATATCTCTGGGACAACCAAAAGATGGGGTTGGTACTGATATATTATCCTGTATATGTACTGTTAGATTTCTTGGAAATATTTTGTTTAGGATTTTGATCTATGTTCATAAGGGATATTAGCACATAGCTTTCTTTTCTTATAATGTCTTTGCTTGGTTTTGATACCAGGGTAGTGCTAGCCTCACAGATGGGAATTGTGAAATAGTCTCTCCTCTGATTTTCTGGAAGACACTGTATACAACTATTATTATTTCGTCCTTAAATGTTTGGTAGAATTCACCAATGAATTTATTAATTTATGTAGCTATAGTGGGGGACAGTTTTTTTTAAATTGTGGTAAAATATACATAACAAAAATTGCCATCTTAACCATTTTTAACAGTTCAGTGATATTAAATATTCATTACATTGTACAGCCATCACCACCATCCAACTCTGTAGCTCTTTTCATCTTGTATATCCATTAAATAATACTTCATTTCCCTGTCCTCCAGCCCCTGGCAATCATTTTCTACTTTCTATCTCCATGAATTTGCCTACTCTAAGTATCTCATATAGATGTAATCATATAGTATTTGTCTTTTTCTGACTGGCTTGTTTCACTTAGCATATAATGTCCTCAGGACTCATCCAAGTTATAGCATATTACAGAATTTCCTTTCTTTTGAGGGCCAAATAATAGTCCACCATATGTATATACCACATTTTGCTTATCTATTCATCCATCAATGGATGCTTGGGTTGATTCCACAGTTCAGCTATTGTGAATAATGCTGCTATGAACAAGGGTATACAAATGTCTCTTTGAGATCCTGCTTTCAATTATTTTGGGCATATAGTCAAAAGTGGAATTGCTGGATCATACGGAAATTCTATTTTAATTTTTTGAGGAAGCGCCATACTGTTTTCCACAACAGCCGTACCATTTTACATTCCCACCAACAGTGCAAAAGGGTTTTAATCTCTTCACATGTTCACCAACAATTGCTGTTTTCTGGTTTTGATTTGTTTTTGATAGTAGCCATTCTAATGGGTTGAGGTAGAGTCTTACTGCAGTTTTGATTTGGTTGTCCCTAATGATTAGTGATGTTGAGCATCTTTTCATGTGCTTCTTTGCCATTTGTATATCTTCTTTGAAGGCATGTCTATTCAAGTCTTTGTCCATTTTTAATTCAATCATTATTTTCTACTGTTCAGTTTTAGCATTCTTTATTTTTCTGGATGTTGATTTCTTAGGTACACAATTTGCAAATATTTTCTCCCATTCTATGGGTTGCCTTTTTACTCTGTTAATAGTGTCTTTTGATGCACACAATTTAAAAATTTTCACAAAGCCCAACTGGTCTACTTTTTCTTTGGTTACCTGTGCCTTTGTTGTCATATCCAAGAAATCACTGTCAAATCCAATGTTGTGAAGCCTTTATCCTATGCTCTCTTCTCTTTAATCCATTTTGAGTTGATTTTTGTATCTGGTGTTAGGCAAGGGTCCAATTTCATTCTTTTGGATGTGGATGTCTAGTTTTCTCAGTACCATTTGTTGAAATGACTGTCCTTTCACTACTGCATGATCTTGGCACTGTCGTCAAAAATCATTTGATCCTATATGTGAGGGTTTGTTTCTCAGCTATTTTATGCGTATCTGTCTTTATGCCAGGACCACACTGTTTTGATTATTGTAGCATTGTAGTTAAGTTTGAAATCAGGAAGGAACCCTCTAATTTTGTTCTTAAAGGCTGTTTTGGTTATTTCGGGTCTCCTGAGATTTCATAAGACTTTTAGGATGGGTTTTTCTACTTCTCCAAAACATGACAGTAGGATTGTGGTAGGGACTGAATTGAATCTGTAGATTTCTTCGGGTAGCACTGACTTTTTAACAGTAAGTTAAAAACTTTAACCTAAGTTATTTTTAACAATAACTTTTTCTCAATCCATGCGCATGGGATATGTTTCCATTTATTCATAATTTCTTTCAGGAGTTGTTTTGTAGTTTTCATTGTACAAGTCTTTCACCTCCTTGGTTAAGATAATTCCAAAGTATCTTAATCTTTTTGATACTATTATAAATGGAATTGTTTCTGTAATTTACTTTTCAGATTGTTCACTGTTACTGTAAAGATTTAACTGAATTTTGTGTGTTGACTTTGTATCCTGCTATGCTGCTGAATTCATTTTAAGTTTTGTGTGTGTGTGTACACGTGTGTGTGTGTGTGTGTGTGTGTGTGTGATTCTTAGGGTTTTCTACATATAAGATCATATCATTTGCAAACGGAGATAATTTTACTTTTATCTTTTCAATTTGGATGTGTTTTGTTTTTTCTTCTTGCCTAACTGCTCTAGCTATAACTTCTAGTACCTTGCTGTAGTAGACATATGTAGAAAAATGTTGCTATGGCCAATGTCAGAGAAATTACTGCCTGTGCTCTCTTCTAGGATTTTTATGGTTTCAGGTCTCACATTTAGGTCTTTAATCCATTTTGAATTTATTTTTGTGTATGGTGTAAGAAAGTGGTCTGGTTTCATTCTTTTGCATGTAGCTGTCCAGTTCTCCCAACATTTGTTGAAAAGACTTTTTCCTACTGCGTATTTTAGCCTCCTCTGCTGCAGACTAATTGACCATATAATTGTGGGTTTATTTCTCAGCACTCTATACTGTTCCATTGACCTATGTGTCTGCTTTTGTGCCAGTACCATATTATTTTGATCACTACAGCTTTGTAGTACGTCTTGGAATCTGGGATACGGCTACCTCCAGTTTTGTTCTTTTTCAAGATTGCTTTGGCTGTTCACGATCTTTTCTAGTTTCATACAAATTTTAGGACTGTTTATTCTAGTTCTGTGAAAAATGCTGTTGGTATTTTGATAGGGATTGCATTAAATGTGTAGACTGCTTTAGGTAAAATGGACATTTTAACAATACTTGTTTTCCCAACCCTGAGCACAAAATATCTTTTGTGTCATCTTCAATTTCTTTTATCAATATTTTATAGTTTTCACAGTGCAGATCTTTCACCTCCTTGGTTAAGTTTATCCCTAGGTATTTTATTATTTTGGGGGCAACTGTAAACAGGATTGTTTTCTTAATATCTCTTCCTGCTGCTTCATTACATTTAAAACCCAAAAGTTAAAACACTTTAATTTCAATTTACACCAGTGTAACTTCAATGGAATACAAAAATCTTTGCTCCTTTAAACCTCTGTCCCCACCCCTTTTTGTTGTTGGTGTCACAAAATAATATCTTCATACACTGTGTGCAGGAAAACATAAAATTATAATTTATTTTTTTTAAAAGATTTTTTTATTTGAGAGAGAGAGCACACAAGCAGGGGGATGGGCAGAGGGAGGAGGAGACTCCCTACTCAGCAGGGAACCCAACACAGGGTCCGATCCCAGGACCCCTGGATCATGACCTGAGCCAAAGGCAGATGCTTAACCGACTGAGCCACCCAGGTGCCCCTTCTTATAATTCTTTTAAATCCATTAGTCTCTTAAATTATGTAGAAAACAAGATTTGGAATTACAAACCAGTTACAATAATACTAGCTTTTAGACAATTTTTTTTTCTTCAAACTTACAATCTCTTAAAATGTTCAGGAACCAAAATGTGCAATTACAAACCACTGTTACAATAATATTAGATTTTATAATTTCCCATGTATTTACCTTTACTGAGATCTTCATTTCTCCATACAGATTCAAGTTACTATCTAGTTTCCTTTCATTTCACCTTACAGAACTCCCTGAGCATTTCTTGCAAGGTAGGTCTAGTGGTAACAAACTCCTTCACAGCTTTTGTTTATCTGGGTATGTCTTAATTTCTCCCTCACTTTTTTTTTTTTCTGGACTATGATAAAAATTTAATGATTTATAAATTATTTGGCAAAAAGCAAACTGCTCTACAATGTGCTGACAATGTTTATCACAATGTATCAAAAATGAAGAGCTTATTTGAGTTTTTTAGGACCATATGCTTAGGTTAAATTAATCTTCTCCCTTTCTTTTTTTTACAATAACCTCTCATAAATGTCTTTGTAACAAATAGCAATGCACAGATATGGGGTGTACATAAAACTAAGAAGTTGGTTGTATTTTTCACACAAGTACTGACTGTAAAGTATCAGTTTCAAGTGAGAGTTCTTAAGGAACCAAATTTTTAAAAATGTTAAGTTTACTAATTAGAGAAATTTTTCAATATTTTACTAACCACTCATCTCCACATTCACATTCTATGTATTTTCTCATGGTCAACATAACTGATTCAAATGATTTAAGTTATCCCACCATTTAAAGAGGAAAGTTTCCACAATAATTTGAAACCATGGAGTTATCTTAATTTCACCACTGGCTGCCTTTATCAGAAGTTCTTTTAGCTCTTCCTCTGACACATAACAATAGCTCTTAATCTCACTGGGCTCTGGAATCAAAAATACGTTCTTCCTCACAAACAAAAGGAATCAATTTCATGTCCGTCCCCCCCCCCCATATCATCTGATTGACCCTTGTGGTGAATTTGTGTTAGATAATTTCTTCTGGGGAACTTCTTTCATGGGAATTCCCAATTCAGCCCTTAAATGTCTCTGTGCTTTTTTTTTTTTTTTTTACTCCAATTGGCATCATTTTCTTCTAGTTCTCCTGCATTACTTAATGGACGACTACAGCAAGTATGGGTAAAACCACCTGGAAAGGTAATTTTAGCATCTGAGAATCTGATCTCTGTTGTAGCATGAGCTCATTTTAGGTGTTGAATAAGAAGATCCTAAGAGCTCAATGCAAAAATCCTTTCATTCAGGTGACAATTCTTTTCTGGTCTTGGCCCCAACTGTATTGCCATTTTCATCAGTAAGAAAACACATCTCTGCCAAGAGTTGAACCTGCTCCTTATAGAGGTTGTCAGTGTCTATCTCAGTTATTGTTATGACCCATCTGATCTGTCCCACAATACTCAGTGCTCTCCTTGACTTTTGATGGGCAGTTTTGCCAGATACAGAATTCTTGGTTGACAGTTTTTTTCTTTTAGCACTCTGAATGTATCAGTCCATTGCCTCTGGCCTCCACAGTTTCTGATGAGAAATCTGAAAATCCTAACGAGGAGCCCTTGTATGGGATGATTTTCTCATTGCTCTCAAGTTTCTCTGTGTTTATCCTCTGCAAGTCTGATTATAATGTGTCTCAGTGTGCATCTCTTTGATTTCTTCTTACTTGGCATTCGCTGAGCTTCTTGGATGTTTCTATTTACGTCTTTCATCAAATTTGGAAAGTTTTCAGCCATTATTTCTTCAAATATTCTCTCTACTCCTTTATTCCTCTTCTCCTTCTTGATTCCCACAATGCCTACGTTGGTGTACTGGATGGTGTCCCACTGGTTTCTTATGCTCTGCTTGGTTTTCTTTAATCTAGTTTCCTTCCTCAGACTTGATAATTTCCATTATCCTATCTTTATGCTGATTCTTTGTTCTGCCTTTGAATCTTTCTAGTGAATTTTTACTTCCAGTTACTGTCACTTGCAGCTCCAGTTTATCTTTTTAGTCCCTTTTAGGTTTTCTCTTTGTTGATATTTCCATTTTGTTTATACGTGGCTTCTTGACTTTCTCTACATCTTCCTTCAGTTCTTTGAGCATCTTTAAGGCAGTTGTTTTAAAGTCTTTGTCTAATATACCTGCCCTCGGTCTCTTTCACAGACAGTTTCTGTTGATTTATCTTTTTCCTTTGATGGGGCCATACTTTTCCTGTTTCTTTGTATGTCTTGTGACTGTTTCGTAGAAAACTATATATTTGAATCTAATCATGTGGTAACTATGGAAATCAGATTCTCTTCCTTCTCCAGGGTTTGTTTTTTTGTTATTGTTATTGTTTATTGTTCTGTTTTTTAATTGTTTTAAGCTGTCTCTTTGCTAAGGATCAGCCTGAGGTGTAAACTTAGCCTGAGGTGTCATCTCTCAGTCTTTCCCTGTGCATATGTGGTCAATTTCTAATTTTTTTTTTCCTGTACATGCAGCTGTTTTTAATGTTCAGCTCCCAAAGGGAAAAAGAAATATGAGGGGAAAGGGAGAAGGCACTGGCCCCTTAAATCCCCTGGAAATTTCTTCAACCAGAGCGGGAGAAGCTTGCAACAACTACTGGGGGCTGGGGGAAGTGCAACAAGAGATCAGAGCACAGACCCCTGTTATCTGGGGGACAGGGTCCTTTTTGCCAACCTTGGCTCCCACAGGCTGTGTGCAAGCAGAGGATGGGTAGCTGCTACTGTGCTGAGCACTGAAATTGATTGAAGTTAGCTGCAATTTACCCGCCCAAGTTCTCCCCTAGAAGCTGAAAGCCTTCAGCAGACTCCAGAGTTCCAAAATAGTTACATCAGACAGACTATGCCAGTGCAATTGCTGTTTAGGTGGTGAGACAGTTGCTGGTGTTTCCTAGTCTGCCATCTTCCCAGAATCCTCTGTGGGATGGCTTTTAAACTACAAATGAAATTTCTTTAATTGATATTGAGCTATTCAGGACTTTTTCTTCTTTTTAAAAAATCTATTCTGAAGGAGCTTTGATAGTGTGTCTTTCAAGGGATTTGTCTATTCTAATTAGGTTGTCAAATTTATAGGCATCAAGTTGTTTATAATATTCCCTTATCTTTTTCATATCAGTAGACTCTGCAGTCGTCACCTCTCTCATTCCTAATTATGGTAGTTTGTGTCTCTCCTCTTTTCCCCCCTTGATAATCTGTCTAGAGGTGTCTCAATTTTATTGATATTCTCAAAGAAACGGGTATTGGTTTACTAATTTTCTCTAATGTTTGTTTTCTATTTCATTGATATCTGCTCTGATTTTGTTTCCTTCCTTATGCTTGCTTTGTGTTTGCTCCTCTATCGCTAATTTCTTAAGGTAGGAGCTGAAGTCATTGATGTGAGACCTTTCTTTTTTTCCCCCCAATATGGTATTTAGTGCTATAAAATTCCCCTAAATACAGCTTTAGTGATATCCCAAAATTTCTGATATAATGTTTTCATCTCCATTTAGCTCAAAGTATTTTCTAGTTTCCTTTGGATTTCTTTTGTGACCCATGGGGCGTTTAGAAGTGTGTTATTTCATTTTCATATCTGGGGATCTTCCAGAGATCTTTCTGTTGGTGATTTGTCATTTAATTCTACTGCAGTTGCAGAATGCACTTTGTAGGATTTCAATCCTTTTACTTTGAGATTTCTTTTACGGCCCAGAATATGGTCTATCTTGGTAAATATTCTCTGCGTCCTCGAAAGGAACAGGTGTTCTGCTGATGTTTGGTTGAGTGTCTTAAAAGGCAACTAGGTTGAATTGGTTGATAGTGTTGTTCCAGTCTTCTACATCCTTAATTATTTTCTGTGTACTTATTCTATCAATTAGTGAGAATTGAAATATCTGACTGTAATTGCAGATTTATCTATTTTTCTTGCAGCTCTATGTTATTAAGTAAAAAAAAAAAGGTTTAGGATTATTATTTCCTCATAAAGATTTGGCCTCTTTATAATTATGAAATGACTTTATCCCTGCTAATATTCTTTCATCTGAAATCTCTTTTCTCTGATATTACTGTAGCCATTTTACCTTTCTTTTAATTAGTGTTAGCATGGAGTAGTTTTCCATTCTTTTACTTTCAACCTATTTGTGTCTTTATAATTGTAGTTGGGTATTGCTTATTTTATCCAATCTGACAGTGTCTGCCCTTTAGTAGGAATTGTTAGATTACAACTGACCCTTAGGGGTGCCAACCCCCCATACAGTTGAAAATCCACGTGTAACTTTTGACTTCCCCCAAACTTAGCTACTAATATCCTACTGCTGACCAGAAGGCTTACTGATAACAAAAAGTTCATTAACACATATGTTGTATTACATACTACGTTACAACAAAGCAAGCTAGAGGGAAAAAAATGTTATGAAAAAAATCATAAGGAAGAGAAAATACATTTACAGAATTGTACTGTATTCATCAAAAAAAAAAAAAAACCCACACCTGTGTGTAAGTGGACCTGTATAGTTCAAATCTGTGTTGTTCAAGGGTCAACTGTACTTATATTTTATGGATTATTGGTATGGTTAGATTTAAGTCTGTCATTTTTGTTATTTGCCCCATCTATCCTTCGGTCCCCTTTTCTCTTTTCCTTTCTTCTTTTAAATTAACGGAGTATATTCTGATTCTATTTTATCTCCTTTGTATGCTTACTGGCTATATCTTTTTTGTTGTTGTTGTTAGTGGTTATATTAGGGTTTGTTATATGTATCTATACACACGTGGCCGTTTAAAGATATACATACATATATCTTTAACTTGTCACAATCTACCTTTAGGTGATGTTATACTACTTCCTGTATAAGAATCTTACAATAGTCTTCCATTTTTCCCCTCCCCGTCTTTATGATACTGTCATACATTTTATGTCTTAAATACTTGTCATATTTTACTTCTACATATATTATAAACCCCACAATATATTCCTATTATCTTTGTTTAAACAGTCAACTTTTAAAGAAGTTTAAATAGTAAGAGAAAAACTTACGTCACTGCCCACGTGGTTATCAGTGCCCTCTATTCCTCTGCGGAGATCCTATTTCCATTTGGTATCACCTCCTTCTGCCTGAAGGATTTTAGCATTTCAGTAGTGAAAGTCTGATGGTGAAATCGTTCAGCTTTTGTATAGCTGAAAGGTCTTTTTTTTTTTTTTTTGCCTTTGTTTCTGAAAGATTTATTTTTGCTAGATATAGAATCCTAGGTTGACAGTTTTTTTCTTTCAGTACTTTAAAGATATTGTTCCACGAAATTCCCTTTTGCTGAATTCAGTAATGAGAAATCTGTCCTATTTTTGTTCTTCTGTGGCTGCTTCTAAGATTTTTTATTACTGGTTTTGAGAAATTTTATCATATACCATGCTGTTTGCATTTCTTGCATTTGGAATTTGTTGAGCTACGTGATAAAATCTGTTTGCATCAAATTTGGAAATTTTTCAGTTATTATTTCTTCAAATATTTTTCCTATTCTTCCTCTGTTTCTTCCTTCTAGGATTACAATTCAAGTATATATTAAGATTCTTTTAAGTTACCAGAAGATGGCGGAGGAGTAGGAGACACCCTTTCCAGCCGGTCCCCCGAGTCGAGCTGGATAGGTACCAGACCAGCCTAAACAACCACGGAACCAGCCTGAGACGCAGGAAGATGCATCTGGATCTCTACAAATGAACATCTCCAGCGCTGAGTATTGAGGTACGAAGCGGGGAGCC
>NW_024424453.1:23279753-23329218 GCF_017311325.1 Ursus maritimus | reverse complement strand
CCCCACCTCCTCTGAGGCCCTCAGTTTGTTTCTCATAGTCCATAGTCTCTCATGTTTGGGGGAATGGGATAGGCCGGTGATGGGTAGTAAGGAGGGCACGTTATTGCATCGTGCACTGGGTGTTATACACAACTAATGAATTATCGAGCCTTACATCGGAAACCGGGGATGTACTGTATGGTGACTAACATAATATAATAAAAAATCATTTAAAAAAAAAAAAGATTCTTTTAAGTTACCAGACCTCTCATTTATATTCTTTTTTAGAATTCCATTTTTTCCCTCTGTGTTTCATTTTAGATCATTTCCACTGTTCTATCTTTAAGTTCCCTAACCTTTTCTTCTGCAATATCTAATCTGTTAATCCTTTCTGGTGTATTTTTCATTCCACATATTATAGTTTTCATCTCTTAATACTTGTTTTGAGCCCTTTTTATAGTTTCCAGGTCTCTACTTCCGAGCATATGGCACATAATTATAGGAACTGTTTTAATGCCGTCTGCTAATTCTAACATCTGTGTGAGTTCTGTTTCAGTTTCAATCGATTGATTTTTCTCATTATGGGTATGAGTACAGACTTTAAATTTTTTGCCACAGAACACCAAATTGCCCTCCAAAAATGTTTCATCATTTATCCTATCACTACCAATAGATTAGTGTCCGTTTCCCTCCCTACCCTGTCACCAACAAATTTTGTCAGTCTTTAATCTTTGCCAATCGCATAGGCTAAAGCCGTTTGCTACTGTAAGAGATATTTATTAAGCACCGACTACAAACCTGGTGATGGATGGTGGCAATTCTGTGGTGTTTAAGCTGCCACCATAGCTGCCTTCATGGTGCTTATAACCTTGTGTTGTTGACCATGTTTTCATTTGTATTTTCACTGATTATCAATGACATTGAGCATCTTTTCCCAAGTTTATTGGTCACTTATATTTCTCCTTTCATATACTGCTACTAACCTTCACTGGATTGTTTTTATTCCTTTGTAAGAGCTATATACTTACTAAGGATAGATAACCACTTTCACCTTTTTTTTTTTTTTAAGATTTATTTATTTGAGAGAGTGTGCACACAAGAGAGGGGAGAGGCAGAGGGAGAGAATCTCAAGCAGACACCCCACTAGGCATAGAGCCCTACGTGGGCTTGATCCCACAACCCATGAGAACATGACCTGAGCCTAAATCAAGAGTCAGATGCTTAACCAACTGAACCACCCAGGCACCCCCTCCAACACTTTCATCTTTTAAATAAAAAAAAATTTTGTGGTACAAAGACATTTCCTTTAAAATAAAATAACATTTGCACATAATTTCTTTGAAGAAATTATCTGCATGTTACTCAAATACTTTTTTCTACATGAAAAATAAATAGGAATTGATTCTGGTTTAAAAACAATGCCCTTAAAGGCAAACATTTTTGAATACAAAAATAAAACATACATAGATGAATCCTTAAGGTATACATAAATATGTAAATACTTTCATATATATCTGACATCAACATATAAATGACTTACATTTTTAGAAATAATTACACAGATTCCAAATGCCATTTTACTCTCTTAACAATGAAATGAAAAGTCAAAGAGATGGAACATCTTTAGATTAAATATTCCTGGCTGATTAAATATTTCTGGCAAAGCCATGCCATCTGTATTGGAAATACCCTATACGCAAGATTGTTAATTTGTAATTGTCTAAGATCTATTTGAAGGAGAAAATGTCAAAATTCCCATTATAGCATGTTTGCTTACCCACTGAAGAGCAGCAAGAGCTCTCACGCACATGCACAGGAGCAGCGAGGCACATGCTACCCATTCATCTGGCTGGGCAGGTAAATGCTGCTTGGGAGCATCAGGAAGAATGCCCTGCGACACAGTTTCTAAAAAGTGCCCAATATCTTTTTAGCCTTCATGGGCAGCATGAAGTGCCAGGGTATGGTGGACCCCGAGTTTATGGCCAGGGATATGACTTGTCCACACGTCACAGGGCTAAGGGGTGTTAGCTCTCTGAGTATGATGGAGGAACGTATGCCACCAGTTATGCTGTGAATTCATAAACTGAGCAGTTTTAATAAACAGCCAGCCAGCAGAACCCCACGAGGCCCAATCCATCAGTTTGTCCATTGGGCCTGGCACCCCTGACTGACCTGTTTGATGTAGGTGGTCTCTGGCCACCTCAAACAAGCGCAGATGCATGTTGGTGATGGGATTGAAGGAGCCACAGGCCAGGAGCACCACTGGGATTCGGCTCTTCATCTTGTCAGGCACATCCACACCCGCGGCAGCGGCCACCCTGCCTTCGTGGGGACAAAAACTGATGTTAGAGAGCTGGCAGCAGACAACTGTCCAGATCAGGGTCCCTAAAGCATACAGAGGCTATTACTTCTCATGTACGAGGTGACTGAGGGGCGGTAATAACAACATTTATAGAGGGTTTACCATGGGCCAGGACCTATGCTCAACACTATGTCACAGTATCTCCCTTATCTCCCCAAATCCTTTCCACAACCCTGGGTGGTCACTGGTCCAGCTCAGGGACCTTAGAAGCTGCAGGACTGGAACCCAGACAGCCTGACTGTACACACCATGTTCTTCTAAGCTCTATACCCTCCCTGGGCTCTGCTGGGTTACCTTGAAATCATGAGGAGGTATGTAAGACTCCCCCATGTCATCTCTACTTCTATATCCCCGACCCATAGAAACTATGAGATAATAAATGTGTATTATTTTAACCTGCTAAATTTTGAGTTAATTTGTTAAGCAGCAAGAGGTAACTAATACAGTGACCAGCAGGAAAAATGCATTCGCTTCCTTCCTTTCATTCTTGCTATGGTGGCTTTGGCTGTAATTCTGCAGTTGCAGGGGTAACATGGAAAAGTTCTCAGTCACTGGAACCTGCAAGGAAATCTTTGTATCGAAGGAAAACTACTGTAATCTGGCCTTTGTTGTCTGCTTCTCCAGATCCAATGCAGGTGACGACTTTTAAACTTTTTGTCACGCAAGAAACACACACCCTCTATTTGTTGTGGCCAAACACTGCAAATGCTGGGACATCCAGCCACTGCCTGCCTCAAACTTTAGCAACGGTGGAGTACCTGTCAGTGGTTTCTCTGTGAGCTCCTCACGGCTTCCTGCTTCAAGCTTTTGTACATGTTATTTCAGTTTCCTCCAACTGGAATACCCCCAGCACGCCCCAATCTGTTAAGATTCAACTCAAATAGTGATCACATTATTTGTGACTTCAATCACTATTTCTTGACTGCCTGCTAGGTGCCTGTATTAGTTAGGGATGCCTTTGGCTACAAGTCCCAGAAGCCTAAAACTTTAGCGGCTTAAACACACAGAGGTTATTTGTTTCTCGCGTGACAAGAAGTCTAAGCAGGCAGCTGCCATTAGGTCACTGGCTCAACAAGGACCTGCAATTCTCTCAGCTTTCCCCTCATGGTCACAAGATTGCTGCTGTGCCTACAGCCATCATGAATATGATCAAGGCAAGAAGGAGCAAAGAGCTTGTCCCTCTTAATCAAAAACAGAAGAGCTTTTTCAGAACCACCCTGTAGATTCTGCTTCTTATTGGCCAGAACTACATCACATGGCCCCTCTAGCCGCCAGAGAGGCTGGAAAAGCAAGTATTTAGCTGTACAGCCGCGCCAGTGGGAAGCAGCAAGGAAAAGGGAAGTGGAAACAGGACTGGCTAATGCCCAGCGTCCGCCACAGAGTTGGGGCTACAACTGCCATGGAGCTGGCTGCTGAGATGGTTTTTCTGACAGCTAGCTTGGGTCAGCTGATCTCTGACCTTCCTTCAGTAAACTACAGACCACACTGTATTGGAAAAACCTGCCCCTGTGCCTTTCCCGCCCACCAGACAATAAGCCCATTAAGAACAGGAGTGGTGTTTCCCTCATGTCTGGCTCCCAGCTTCAAGCACAGCGCCCGGCTCAGTGAAGACTGAGAACGGTGGCAGCTAGCCGCACGGGGGACCTGTGGCCTGGCAGGGGGAAGGCCTAATGCACCTCCTAATTCAGAGAAGTTGTTCTGGATGTATTCCGAGGTATAGCATGCAGATTAAAAAAAAAAAACAAAAACCAAACCTCTCAACCTAGGAGGGCTGTGATTTTTTCGAGTTTCCTTTAAGGCAGCAGGAACACCCCCACTGTGGGAGAAGAAAGCGGTCTGCAAGCTACTGCTGCTAGCTTCTTCCCGGAGAGGTCGGCTGGTTTAATGAGATATTATTTGCAGAGTGTGCTTAGCTATTCACAAGAGCAGCCTTGTGATAAGTGTATCTGAAGAGGCTGTTGTTCACAACTATTATGAAGCCTTTCAAAGTTCTATTTCGTTTTGACAAAATATAATTTCTTAGAGCCGTTAAAACATGTAACCGCAGCATCTCAGGTAACCTGGGGTTTTCTTTTTTTCAAAAGTCCCCAGAAACTGTAAATTAGATCATTTGTTTGAACAGTGGCATCAACAGCAATGAAGTGTGATGTTGGGGAGAAGAATAAATGCCTTCACGTGTCTGTCTGTCTTTTCTTTCCCTGCCAGCAGCCCACCGAGCCACACTGCTCGAGTGATGAGCCTGTCGGAGCCGCGGCTGGGGCGGGGAGAGGCAGTGAGGGCACGTTGCCAGGCTCAGGAACGAGGCGGGTGCTCCTGCCCCACTTGTATATGCTAACTTGCCTCCACTGAACACCCTCCCAAGCCCAAACCCAGAGAAATACAATGACAGCATTAGAACGGACTCACTCCAGGGGCCACCAGAATAAACCAGGCTCTGATTTGGGTGCAGGTCTCATCAGACACGAGGGCAGATGCATGCCATAAAAGTGACTCGTCTGCCCTGCCATCTAGTAATATCGAGTGAGACGAAGCAAGTGCGGGAGACTCTGGCTGTTGGGAAAGGCTTCTCATCAACAAGCATTTAATGGGGGGCCACAGAGTGAGCAATAATTGCTGCTGAAGGACTTAAGTTGAGGAGGCATACGCGGCCTTCTTGGAATTTATCACTAACCTGGAGAGACAAGGCGAACAGATACCACCTGTGGCCCCAGCCCCTCTCCAGATACAGACCAGCTCCCTCTTCACAGCCACCCCGACCGCATGTCACCCCGCTCTTCCAAGGCAGCGCGCTGCCCCCCTTCTCCTCGCTTCCGCCAACACTGTTCCGGCTACCTGAAACACCCTCCTCACCCCTGCCTTCAAGGCTTTCTCCTTGGAGTGTCTACCCAATGCCCCCTCCCCCACCGAGCTACACGTACCGGGTACCTGTTTTATCACTTTCTCCTTCCAGCCGCCACAGAGCTGCCACTGCTTCGTTCCCATGTTGCTCTTCCCCAAGCAGAAGGTGAACTCCTACGGGGCCGTTTCTCATTCATGTTGTTCCCCACACTGTGCCTAGCACACGGGTGCTCAGGCAGTGTGGAGAACGAACAAGAGAATGAGTGACGGTCTCCAGCCGAACGTCGTCCTTTTCAGACGGCTACCTCATCTCAGATATAAACTGACCTTTCTGGCTTCCAAGGGGCACTTCAGACCCCTTGCCAAGAGCCCATTCCACTTCAGACTGAAATCAAACAAGACATTCCTCCCCAGTGCGCCATCGTCCATGGCGGGATCCCATCAGCAGGGACACACGCCGACTCCCTGCCCACTGACACCAAGGGCATCCCTCTGCTCTGAAGGGCTGGAGGTTACCAGCTGCTGCTTTGACAGGCAGAAGCTCTTCAGATGTGATTACATTCAGGATCTTGACATGGGGAGGTTAGCCTGCATTATCCAGGTGGACCCAGTTTTATCACGAGGGTCCTAATAAGGAGGAGGAAGGGGGGGGTCATATACCAAAAGATGGAAGGGTCCAAGTGACCATCAGGAGGGAAGATGCTATGCTGCTGACTTGGAAAGAGGATGGGGACGTCAACCAAGCAGTGCACGTGGCCTCCAGGAGCTGGAATTAGCAAAAGAAAACAGATTCTCCCCTAGAGCCTTCAGAGGGAGTGCGGCCCTGCTGACACCTTGGTTTCAGACTTCTGACTTTTAGAATGTAAGAAAATAAAATCGTGTTGTTTTCAACTAATAATCATGGCAATTTGTCACAGCAGCCATAGGAAATGAATACACTCACCTACGTGGGGGGGCAGGCTCTCTACAGTGACCTCAGGGCAGGGAAGGTGAAGGAACTGAGCCAATGAAGGGTGTGTCGGGCAGAGGGACCAGCGTGGCAAAGGCCCAGCAATCACCCCCAGGGTGGGTGATGGACTAAAAGCACATCGATGTCGCCGTGTCTGGGTGACTCAGGATCCAGGCTGCAGAGGGTGTAAGGATCCTGCAGGCCCCTAGGGGGTCTCCGGAGACTTGATTTTATTCCATGGGCAATGAAGAACCTCTGAAGCATTTTAAACGGGGGTGTGACTTACTCCTATTTGTTTCAGAAATAGCTCTCAAGTGTTCCCGGGAGAGTGCATCAGGAAGGTCCAAGGCGGCTACTGCCAGGACCCCGCTGCCTGGGGAAGGCAGGCATTTCCCCAGCTTCCCCGAGGATGGCCTTTCCTGCTGCCTACATTTCACTTCAATCACCGGGTAATGTGATGCTGGCCAATGCCCCGCGTGCACCAAATTCTAACTAAGTGTGCACCCTTCGGCCCATTTGTCACAGGCCGTCGCAGAGACACAGAAAGGAAAGGCGAGCCAGGAAGGTTAAGTGCCGTCACTGCAGATGTAATGTGCTAACGCTCATCGCTTGGGAGGCAGTCAATTTACCTTTCCCTGCGGTGAGCGCCTCTAACAGGACCTGGCCCGGGAAAGTGGCTGAAAACATCCCTGTTTATTATAGACATAAAGCAGATGGCTTCAGGCAGAATGGAAATGGATTCTACAAACATCTTTCATTACACAGACCTCTTGACCGGACTCCTCATCTTAAAGAAAACAAGAGATGCGGTCTGTATTTCTGGGGTTGACGAACAAATTTTCAGGACCTAGGGAAATCATTTCCATCTGCACGACTATGTCAACTTCTCCAGGGCAATCAACCTTCACGCGAACTCTGGGCACTTTTTCTTTCCAACTCTGTTGGATTCACCGCTGTTGCTATGGGCACACGGTGCCGCTAGGAACAAAAGCAGAGCGAGCCTTCTGTCAGTGTGGGGGTCCTCCGCCAGCCACCTCTCCACGGAACACACACGCCAATTAAGCACTCATCCTAATGATGAGGCTCCCAGGAAAGCAGGCAGCCTGGCTCTTCAGTTTTGAGAACTTTGAAAAGATCTGAAGGAGGCATGAGGCATGGAATGAGGTCTCTCTCGCAGCCCCACGCTCAGGAGTTGGGACCATTTCAATGGGTGCAGGAAGATGGAAGGGGGTCACAGCTACTGGGTTTGCTGAGTGAAAGGCTAGGCGTTGTGCTACAACTTTACACACATCAGTGCTGATTCTTTAAACCTGCCTGGAAGGAAAGGGTCTGCGCCTGCATTCTGGTCAAGAGCCCAACCAACCTCTCTGAGCCTCAGCGAGCCACAAGGAAGATGGAGATAAATCACACACCTCCTAGGAGCTGACCCACCTAGCACGGTTCTTGGCCCATAGGGGGTTCTCCAGAAATATTAGCTCCTCTTTCCTTTCATATGTTTAAAGCAGAACTCACCATCCCCACCGCCACCTCCACCTGCTTGTTCGCCATTTCTGCAGTCACCCAGGATCAAAACCTGACAGCCCTGAGGGCCACATCAGCACCCACCTGCCTGTTAGATGACTCCTTCAGACCAGCCTGGCCTGGGAGATGGTCCCACAGAAGAGCGCTCCCGAAGGAGGCCACCCCCACACGCCACTGCTCTAGTCTTCCACCTAGCTCCAACCGTAACGACTCGGCTCTGAGCATCACCTGTCCCTGGGGTTAAGACCTGACCGTGAGAAACAGGTAGTGTAATGTCATGCTGGTAGAAATAACATCTGTTGCTGAATAAATACGCTCAGATCACAGCTGACTGGAGACCTTGGAACAAAGAAGGCAGAAGAGGCGGGGAGACGATGAGAAGTGCCTGGCATCCCCTGTGAGGGGTGTCAAACAGCACATAATTAAAATCACAACCTACCAGCAACTGTGCTAGTGCCTTAGAGGCACAGGGCTAAATATAACCTGGCCCCTGTGCTGTGGGAGGTTATAGCCGGGCAGGAAGAACAAACCATTAAGACCCCAGGTGGGACAGAGCTGCTGGGAACCTCCCAATGTCCACTTCTGGCTTTCTGTTTCGTAACAGAGACGCTGTCTCTCGCTGGCAGGTTATATTCTACATTCCCCAGTCTCTGCAGCAGGGGAAGGCCATCCACGTGCCTAAGGTAAGGCCAAAGATCTAGGAACGGAAGTGCTGTGCAATACTTTCAGAACCTTCTTGAAATGGGAAAGGCCTGCCCTTCTCTTCTGCATCCCTGCTGTCTAGAATGTGATGGCTGGAGTATGGCAGCTATACTGGACCAACTGCCAGTCTGACAGAGAATAAGCCAAGAGAAAGTCAGGACTTAATGACCCTGAAGCTGCCATACCAGCCCCAGACCACCTACCTTCAGGCTTCTTTTTCCTGGGGGAGAAATAATCTTCTAAGTCACCATTGTTTTCTATTTTTCTGTTATATGCAGTTAAACCTCATTCTGATACACTGATACCTAATGAATGTTTATTGAACAGTGTATAAAGAAATGAAAAGGTGTGTAAATTTTTAGAAGTTTCTACTGCCCCAGTTAAACTATTTTATATGCGGAAACTCAAATGGATATTGTTTGAAAGGGGAAATACACCTAAGGAAAAAAAAATCTATCATAACTTAATTTTTTATATATGAATTTTTCATGGGAGGAAAAATCCTTACTCAGGACTCTAGAAGGCTGAAATGTGTAGCACTGAATCTGCTTTTCTGTAGATCACAAAAACCAGACTCTGTCCTATCTCCTTCCCCCCAAAACAGATTCATTACGGTGTGCTGTTGCACTCGGCTTCGAGTGGGCATTTGCCATATGGCTTGGCAGTTTAATGGTTTTCTGATACTTGACAAAAATGAAGCACAATCATTTTGCAAGGAGTTTGCGTTCCTAGATGGGTCTTTTCCAAATAACAGCTGTGCCTCAAAATTGAGTTACTCAAATTGCAATTTGTGGACACAATACTCAAACATTTACAAGTGAGCAAAACCTCAAATCACTTGGGCTATTTCCAGGCTTCAGAGTTTATGAAGTTTTTAGCAATGTTATGAGTGTGCAGCTGTCAACAAACTCAAGCCAAAGTCTCCCAACCACCAGACCCGGCAGGCAGTAGAGATGTCCTACTTAGCAGCAGGACGTGTGCAGCCAACCCCAAACCCTCGGGAGAGAAAGAACACAAGGGAAAAAGCCCGCAGACCAAATCCCTACACCTCTCTCTCTCCTCTCTCCCACACTGGACAGATGACACCAAATCTACAGCTCCAGCCTTGACCTTGCTTATGGGTGGGTGCAGGGATGTCCACCTGGCACTGGCTTCCTAACAAGCCACATAAACATGGATTCAAAGCCGACTAAAGACTTCCAAACTGAGTGACCTTATCAGTCAGGAGAGTCCAGACGAGGTATATTAACAATCCCCAAATCTCAGGAGCTTAAAATAAAGGTTTGTTTCATATTCCTACTACATGCCCATTCCATGCCGGTTGGGGCTCTGTCCTGTACCATCTTTTCCCCTCAATCTGGGACTCAAGCCAATAGAGCAGTCACTACCTGGAATATGGTCAGGCTGTAGCAAAGGGAAACAAAAAGGGCTCCAGAAGGTCCCTCATCAGCAACTGTATTATATGGTTGGCTCACACTGGCATGTGTCACTTACAACAAGCCCACCCAACTTCAGCGAGTTAGAAAATACAACCTCACTCTAGTTCTCCACCTTCAGGACACAGAAATATTTGGTGAACAGCCTTGTGCCTACTACAGTCAAGCAACCACTCGAGCCTCAGTGACCCATCTGGAAAATGGAGATAATTACACCTCCTCAGATTGTTATAAGGGTTATAAAGGTTAATAGACCCACGCCTGGCCCAAAGGAGGGTCTCCAGAAATATCAGCTTTTCCTTGCCTTCAAAACAGAAATCTCCATCTCCCACACCTTCTTCCAGCTGCCCAAACCCCTTGTCTGAAAAAAGATTCCACGTTTTTCTAGTCACTTTCAAACAAAACATGCCAGTTAGCTATGACATCTCTTCATCCTTCATCATGTCCTCCCAATACATTGAACCTCCAAGTACGGCCAATATTCCCCACATGAGGTTTTCACTTTCCATCACTACTGGGACGCACCCCACTATCAGATTTTATTATCTTCTTGTATAAGTTAGGATTTTTAAAAATTGCAGACAAGAGAAATGAGCTCTTGTAATCCTAGTTCCCCTCCCCACCAAAGGCAAAGCAGTAAAGGCGCATGGAATCATTGGAAGGCCTCCAGGCCATCACACAGAGTAAAGGAAGAGCTGAACATGAGATCTCAGGGTGGACAAGGGACAGGGCAGTGCCACGGTCTCAGTCTGGACAGAGTCCCATGGTACAGACATGGTCAGTGGGGGCTCACACCAATGCACAATGTTGTTCCCAGAGAGGGGCTGCTGATGTGAGCTGGACAGAACCTATCCCACCCTCACTGACAGCTTCCACACTTGGTGAGAGAAACTCTGGAATCCTCCCCCCCCACCACTTTGGCCCCAATCTAATCTTTTCTCAATATGCTAAACAGATTAAAGTCCTGAAGTTTGGGTTAAGTCACTGAAACTACTGTGTCTACCATGCACCAAGCACTGTTTAAAACCTGGACCTTTATGCCAAGCTAGTGATAAAATCTTCAGCAATTTGTTCCCCACTGACATTTCGTTGCTCAGCCATGTCCTTCATCTGGCATTAGAACTTCGGAGATTTCAGCCCCACTCCGCCTCTCCTAATTGTCTCCTGACCTCCCTCTCTAGCCTCCACATGTGCTCCTTGTCCTCCCCAAGCTGAGACCACCTGCTGTTACTGCTTCTTAGGCTTCTGTTCATGCCCCTTCCTAGAGCTAGGTGGTCTCTTTCATGCTAGCTCTCCCTCAGAGCTCCCCCCAGTAGCCCACCTAGAAGTCACTGTTCCATCCTCTGACCTCTTAAAGGTGATAATCTGTCTATATTATTGAGTCCCTACGCTTTTCTTGCGTAACAGATTATAAATCCTGAGGGCAGGGATCCCACGGGGTCTAACACAGAGTGGAACACAAATAAGGAATATTCACCTTATTCGCTGCGGGACAAGGTAAAAGTGAAAAGTAGATCGAAATGAGAGCCAGAGAGCACTGGTCACCCCCTGGCATGGTCTAGGCCGAAGCACCTCCATTCTCACTTCCAATACCCATCACTTCTTGGCTTTTCCTGTTTGCTTTAACAGATGCAAATTTCTGTCTCCCTCTCTGGGGCATCAGCTCCCTCTGGACTTGAATTTTGCTCTCACCCCATCAACTGTGTCTGCTGCCTTGGCTGGGCTGCACCTAGGATCCTGATTTGCACCCTAGATGCATCACTTGATTCCTCTGTCCATTCCCTGCCTCTGCTGAATCCAGGGTACATGTCCAGGGCCCTGCTCCAGTCCAGCAGTGGGCAATGAGCCACAGGGACTGTTGGGAAAAGCAGTCCCACACCCTCTACAGACCTGGGAGATTCCCTGTCTGGCAGAAAAAATGCAGAGCTGTCCATAATGATGGCAGGGGATGGCACCATGGCCCTTCTATGCTCAAGAACAAAATTGGCAGCCATTGGGCTCTTCTCTCTCCCTTACCTTGATAGCCTGTCAGTTCCACCTTTGCAGTATCTTTATTACCCGTCCGTCTCAAACTCTGCAGTCCCTGCCTTGGATTTGGGCTCATTATTTCCCAGTTGGACCCGAGTGAACTCTTAACCTGTCCCCAGTGTCACCTCGCCGGCCCATCTCTGCTCAGCTGCCCAAGGGATCTTGGGCAGGGATCTTTTAGCACGTACATGGTCCCGTTTCCACAGTCACCCAACTGCATTGTGGGTAATGAAACCCCTCAGTGTGGCATCCATGAGCCTTACAGCTGACCATGGCCTGTCTCATCAGTCTCATCACTTACCTTCCACCCCTCCTCCCGGTCTGCTCCATCTAACTGCTTTCCATTCCATCCTAAGTCCCCTTGGATGGAATTTTAGAACGAGCCCTAAAATCAAATACAAAAACTCTAACAAAGAACGCAACTTGGTTAGCTTGCTTGTTCATTCAGTAAAAAACAAAATAAGCTGCCACCACCATCAAATTCGAAAGGGCAATAGGAGCTGACAGGAAGATCCCCAAATGCCTGGAAAGGTGGGAAGCTGGCCAGGCTCTCCATGAAGGCAGAAGAGACCAGGGGAGGCCCAGTGAGCCACAGCAGGGGACACATAGGCAGGAGTCTTGCTGCTCAAGGACAGGCGTTCACTTGGGAATTTCACCGGGCAGAACACAACCAAGTCCACAACAATCCTTTCCCATTTCATGTAATAGAATTTCCTCCAGAAATTATAAGCCAAGCAGCTCATCTCCCTTCTTTATTGAGCTATAAGCAGACTGCCATAGCCATGAGCAGATTAACTGCAAATCTGGGCAGTGATCTATGAAATCAGAACAGAGCTGGGTTTGGGGATGTGATTAATTAAAATTTTTAACCAAGTTCATCCCACGTATATTTAATGTTATGCATAAGTGCTTTTGTGCTGGCTGGAAATTAGGACCAAAGAGTGGGCAGTTCATAGAAACACCTGCAGTCCCTGTGATTCTTAAACAGACAAAGCTTATTTTGTTTCTTCTCTCACTTACTGCTTCAGAATCCACTAGCAGGACTGGCAGATCATCCCCCGCCCGTGTCCCCCATTCAAGCCCCCGCATTTCTCCTGCACACAAGAATACGTACACTCAGACCGTGAAGGGCATAGGGCACTTCTTCCGGCCGTCAACTGAGGTTGTCTGTGCTTGCCATTGGGGGACCTCTGGAATGGAAAAGGCTTGGCACAAGCTCTGCAACCCTGAACAAGCCCTTCAGTCTTCTATAAAATTAGGATAACCAAGCTCATCCACGGAGGCCGTGAAGATGAATGAAAGAGACACCTCAGGACTACACCTCCTACACTGCGTTCAGAGGAGGGGGAACATTTCCATTAGGGATTCATACGTGCCAACCCTGTGTGAAGACACCACTGTCCATGCTAGACTCTACCTGTTCCTGCAAGAACAGGACAAATGAAGCCGCTACTTTTCTGAGCGCACCCACCCCTGCACAGCACAGAATCAGGACTTTCTGGCCAACTCAGGCCTGGGCTGGGGCAGCAGCAGAAGCCCACCAGGTCATACACAACACTCCAGCAGACCGGCATCCAGCTCCCTCCTACAAAGTCAGGATTTGTTGGTTTACTTTACTATATATGAATTAAAAAACCAGCAAAGAGGTTAATTTGCTTCTGTGATTTCTGAAAAAGTAAGGTATTTATGTGGTACACACTTTGGCTGATGTTTCTTTTTATAGGCTCCTGTGATCCATGGTGATCCATGAGTGTGCACACCACAGCATGGGGCTGCCCAGAGAGGCTGCCCAGCGAGGAGGGTCCTGGCCCCAGGGGAACAGGCAGACCCCAGGGCCTCAAGGTCAATGGACAGAGCTAGATCCAATCAAGCCAGAAGAACTAAAGAGCACTAGATGCCCAGAGGGAGGGGTGAAGCCAGATGCAGACATCTGGAGGTATCAACTTCAGAATTAAGACAGTGAAGCTTCATCCCACAGGCCTCTAACTCATGTGAATTCTCTTACATGTGCTGGCCTCACTAAATCAATAAAATAATAATTTAAGTGTAAAACAAAATATAGCCAAAATGAAATGATTTAAGCTCACTGTCTTCCATGAGCAGATGTTCCAGAGGGAATGTGATGTGGCAGCCTGCTGGCCCTTCCTGGCAACTCCCTTTTCTCCTTGCTAAGAAACCTGATTTGGGGGGCATCTGGGTGGCTCAGCAGGTAAGCCTCGGACTCCTGATTTCCGCTCAGGTCATGATCTCAGGGTGTTGAGATCAAGCCTTGGGTGGGACTCCGTGCTCAGCGGGGCGTCTGCTTCTCTCTCTCTCTCTGCCATTCCCCCCACTCACGCACACTCTCTAAAATACATAAATAAATCTTAAAAAAAAAAAAAAAGAACAAAACAAAACCTGATTCTGTTCAGCTTCAGGGACAAGGGGCAGAGATCCCGACAGACGCCACAGCACTGCAGCCACTGCGGCTTGCCACTTCCTTCACCCGTGATTGGTCAAGCACGAGCACGTGAGCCAGTCCTAACCAATGAGATACAGCAGGAAGTGCCTGGAGGCCCACGGGAAAGATTTTGAAAGTCCAATGACAGCAGGTCCTTCTTCCGCCCGTTTCTGCCCTGGACGCCGTGGTATGGGGGTGTGACGCTTGGGGCTGCCACAGCCCTCCTGTGACCACGAGACCACGAAAGGAAGGCCTAGAGAACTGCAGCACTGAAGGGCAACCCAGAGACTTGGTCTCATTACGTCGCTGCAATAGCCTAGTACAGCCTCTCTCTAGACTTTATTATGTGAGCTGCTAAAATATCTTTATTGCCACAGCTACTGCTGGTCACTTATTCAGCTGCTTGTGTCCTCACATATCCAAACAGATACACCTCAGGAGGCTTCAGTTCTTGCCTTCCCCTCCCGGCGTGTGCACTTTTGTGCGATTCCAGTGTGTAAAGACAGGTACTTCTACATCACGTGGCCCCTGAAGTCAAGGCAGCTGCCTCACCTGGGCTGCAGTTGACCCGAAACTGCATTTGTGTTGGAAGACATCCCGCTCTGTAGGACCTGGGTTGGGACGGTATGTTGAACTCCAATGTAGAGCTGTACTAGGAATCTTGCAGTTCTGAACAAACATGATTTTTGGTTGACACTGTGACCTCAGAACCTAACCTCAGGGGAAGCTGCCTCCCGGGCCTCTTTGCAGACCCCTCTCAACTGCATTCACCGTCCCCACGGCACCAACTACAGGGACCTTTCCAAGGGTGTCAGAATGCCTCTCTGTGTCAGATACCTCTCTGTATCTCATGGGACGTTTATTCCCTCAATGGCTCCTGAGGGGGGCTGCCTTTGGTGTAGCCTCCTCCCTCCTCTCCACAGGAAGGGACAGCTGTGCCTTCCCAGCTTCAGCGCGGGCTGCTTCCCTACCGTACCTGTGGTAGAGGTAGAGGAGAAGTCTGAACACACCCACAATGCCATCTGTTTTGTTCCTGCTGGTCTCTCTCCTAGAATGCCCTATCCATTTCTACTATTAAACTTCGTTCCCCCAACACTCAGCACACATTAGGCCAACCACAGAAGGTCTCCTTATCGTGATACTGACAAAAAACGACCCAATTAAAAAACAGGCAAAGGACTTCAAATAGCCATTTCTCCAAAGAAGATACACGAATGACCAATAAACACATGAAAAGATGCTCAACATCACTAATCACTAGGGAAATGCGAATCAAAACTACCATGAGATACCACCTCAGATATATTACGATGACTATTATTAAAAAATATAGAAAACAAGTGTTGGCGAGGATGTGGAGATACTGGAACTTTTGTGCACTGCTAGTGGGCATGCAAACTGGTACAGCCACTGTGGGAGACAGTATGGAGGTTCCTCCAAATATTAAAAATGGAACTACCCTTTGATCCAGCAATCCCACTTCTGAGCATACACACAAAAGAACTGAAAGCAGCCACATGAACAGATACTTGTACACCCATGTTCGTATAGCATTATTCACAGTAGTCAAAAGGTGTAAGCAGCCCAAGAGTCCGCAGACAGATGAACGGATAAACAGAAGGACATTAAGTTCCATGAAATAAGTCAGTCACAAAAAGATAACTACTGTATGATTCCGTATATATTTGCCTACCACCTAGAGTAGTCAAATTCATAGAGACAGTATATAGGTGGTCCCACTGAGCAGGGAGACTGACGTGGGGCTCGATCCCAGGACCCTGAGATGATGACCTGAGCTGAAGGCAGGCGCTCAATCAACTGAGCCACGCATCCCTCAAGATTTTTTTATAAGAAGATGGCCTGGACTGGCAGACACATCACCTCTTCTGGTTCTAGTGGGGATGGGCCACCGATGATGCCCCACCTTTTGTCTGAACCCAGGCAGCCAATGTCTCCCCACGCTCATTCCCCTGGGGCCACTCCCGTCTGCTCGAGGACCTCTGTGCAGGGACATGTGTGCTCTACCTGCCTGGTCTGCACTCTCAAATTGCTGTCCTAATGTCTCTATAATGTATTAACAGGCGGTGGCCAAAGGGAGTTCTGCTGAAACAGGCAGTAGTTTGGGCCATTCTGGACAAAATCCTAGAATGCACACGATAATGCTGAGCGATGCAGTTTAATTTATGAGCATGCAGGTCTGCTGTGAAATTGGGAAATGGAAGTATGAGACATTAGCATTCACATAGCAAGGGCAGGACCAAGTCCCAAACTGTGATATGCCTTTCCCTGGGAGGGCTGGAGAGCGTGAAAGAGCAGCCACACGGTAAGTTAAATGTGTGCTCACGAACCTCATCCGTCTACTTTAATGCCACCAACCACCCGAGAGGAATGTGCTTCTCCAGGCCCTATGCCTTTCATATTGCCCAACACCCTCCATTGCCTTTAACAACAGTCACTCATATGCACCTCTTCCAGGCAGATTTAAAAAATGAATTTCATGGTCTGGATATGGTTTGATCTGCAGGGGGGAAGGCAGAACAGACGGCTTCTCAACTTCTTCTAGCTAGGGCATACAAACTATTATACTGCGAAATATTTTCAAATTAAAACGGGAAGACAGGCACGTCTGTAATTTAATTCATAGCAGTTGTACATGCGGTTCATGCCGTGTATTCTCCAGTGAAAGGAGCTCATCAGTCAGAGACTTTGTCTGACCCTGACCTTCTAGCCCATCTTTCAGTGCACAGAATAAAAGAACATCTATTTCCGCCTTCTTATGCATGAAAATACACCCTTCCGAAGAGTCCAAAGGAAATATGAAGCGTGCTCTAGCAGTTAAAGTATGTTGGAAAACGGGCTGGAAATCCCACTGCAACAGGCTGAATAATGTCCCCCAAAGATACCACCTCCTCATCCCTGGTTCCTGTGGATGTTACCTTATTTGGGAAAAGGCCTTGGCAGATGTGATTAAGTTAAGGATCTTGAGATGGGGAGATTATCCTGGATCGTCTAGAGGGCCCTGAATGCAATCACCTGGATCTTTCTGAGGGAGGGAGAACGAGACCAGAACACACACACACACAGAAGGCCCTGTGAAGACAGAGCAGAGAGGAATTTGGAGATGCCAGCCTTGAAGACTGGAGTGACGCAGGCCCAGGCCACGGGAGCCAGCAGCCAGCAGAAGCTGGAAGAGGCAAGGAGCAACTGGCCCCTGAATGGATCCCCTCTGAACGGAAGGCAACCCTGCTGACACCTTGATGTGGGCCTTGGAACTGATTTCTGATTTTGGCCTCCAGCATGGTGAGAGAATGCATTTCTGCTGTCTTAAAGCACCAAGTTGGTGTAATGTGTTATAGCGGCCCTAGAAAATTAATGCACCCACAGAGGGGCCAGAGGGGAGAGTTTCAGTTTGGATAAAAACCATCCCAAATACTCTACGGTTCTTTTAATGGTATTTAGCAGAGTTCAACTTCCTGCCTCCAGCACATGGGGCAGGAGAGAGCTGGAACGCAGGGCAGTTGGGTCCACGGAGCACAGGTAAAGAGAAGCGGTAGTCTCGCGCCTGGGTCCTTGGGGACAACTCTAGGCAACGTCCCTTCCTGAAGCAGGGTGCTAAGTACATGAAGAAAACATGTCTAGTTCTTAAAGCAAAAGTGTGACTAGGTGAGTGTGAAGGGGGCAGTAAGGATTTAAGAGACTTCCAATAAATTAACCTCACAGCTCAGACAGGGCCGTGTTGGTATGTGTAGGTGTCAGGGGAGCACATCTTTAAACAAATGCAGTGTAATTATTAATAAACATGGCCAGATGCCTGGCAAGCATATGTTACAAGGCTGTTCTCTGAGGGTTTGTCTGTAATAGTGAAAAATTAGAGACCCAAATGTCTACCAACACGGGAATGGTTAAGGCTCTGGTGATACTATGCAGCTTTAAAGAGTAACATAATTCCACACACACTGACATTAGAGGTTATGAATGAGTCACTGTTGCAGAAGAAAAAAAGGGCAAGTTGCAGATAGGATGACAGTGTTCTCATTTTGGTTAAACAAAGCTATCTCTGTGGCCATGATCTGCAGAAATATTACAGAATAAAAACGTGTGTGTGTGTGTGTGTGTGTGTCCCACCACTGGACGGGTGCACTGCAAACAGGCAGTCACTGCCTCTGAGAAAGGGGAGGCTTGCTGCAGGGACAGCAAGAGAACGGCCAGACTGGGACTCCGTTGTCTGAATGAGCTTTCTCCCTAAGCGTGTACTCCCTTTGTAGTTTTAAGAAAAGACGCACGTGCAGTCAAGATGCGCCCTGAGAACCTTGCGGAGGCTGCTGTCAGGTGAACCGTGGAGACCCTCAGGAACTGTGTGCCCAAGGAGCACCGTGCTGCACGTGGTCTTCAGAGATGGCTGGGGCTTCTGGGGGCTGCCTGGAGGCTGGCTAACACTGCAGGGCTGGAGGCAAAAACCTTGGCTTTTATACCAGGCTCCCGAGCGGGGCTGCCATGTTCGTATTGAAAGGAAGAAAGAAAGGCGCAGTAAGGAGACCAAAGTCCCAGGCAAGTGTGTCTTTTGTCTCTTCCACAGGAGTGGGGCCAAGCCACTGTTCACCAACTCAGTGGTCTACACCAAAGCCAAGGGAACTCTGTCTTTTGAACGCTTTCTCTGAGAAATTCTGCAGGAAGACGTTTCTAAAGGTTTTCCTGCCTCCTGGAAGGGTAGTTTTCTCACCAGGGGAGCGCACAATCCCTCTGCTTGTTAGCAGCACAGCTCTCTCTGCGTGGTGAGCCGCCCAGCAACTGGGAGGCCCTATGCCTTGGAAAAGGACCCTCTTGGCCTCCCCACTCAGAGTACACCCTAGAGTACACCCAAGCCACGTTCCACCACATATAAAGGCAGAGCTCTTGGATCAAGAGAGTCTCCCAGACACCTGTCTCCTGGAAATCCTGTTCTGGATTACTGTGTAATCAGGCTGATCAACTGTGCACCAAAAAGGCGTTAATTCAGCTAAGGGAAATATGCACTGAGCTCACACTGTTCAAATCAGGTGTACTGAAGAGATGAACAAGTGTGTCTCAGAACCCCAAAGCGAAGATGAAGTTTCCCGACAAGAAATGACACGCACTATTCTCTCTTGGATAAAAGCAGGGGTGTGGGTGACTTCTGTCGCAAACACATGCTATGGGAGCACAGGGCCTTGACAGCGACAGGTCTCTACAAACACTTGCTAAGTGACGGCTTTTAGTGAAATTACTGCTTTTGGTGGAATGAAAGGTACCCATCCTCTTTCTCCCCCACATAATATGAAGTGTTTATTTTCCAAGGTATGTTTCTCCAAGATTTGCTGCAAATCTTTAAAAGTCATGACACTTTATGATTCCTTATTACAAATTTCAAGACTTTCATCTCCTGCATTTTAAAGAAACTGTCACAAAAGCAAAGATGGGAAGCTGGATTTTTCCTGCAGCAGAGGGAACGCTGTATCTAGACGCCCGATGCTGAACCAAAATACTGAACGCTGATGGTTTTGCGCTTCCACTTGCAGAATGTTAACCCCTGGTCAAACCCCGCATTTTATAACTGAGCAGAGGACCAGAGAGGTGAAGCTGCTTATTCAAGGTCACACAGGAAGGTAACAGTGCTAGAACTGGAGCTTGGGCTGAGACTTCTATCACACTGTGACACTGCCTCATAAACCAAGCTCTTTGGTTATGGAGATTTTTCAGTTTTATCCCAGGAAGGCGTCATGACACATAGGCCGCATGACAAGGCCTAATGAGACGGGTGCTGAGGGACAAATGCCGGGGATGCAGAAGATGGTAAATTCAGAGAAGTAAGGCTGCAAGGGACCAGGAGCGATTCTCTCACTCCCATTTTCCTTCCCTGAGGCGGAAGTCACGGACATCTTTCCAGGGAGAAGTATCTTATTTCTAAAAGCCTTCAGGAAATATTTCATAAGTTAACTTACAAAAAGGAATATCTGATTTCCTCTCAATAGCAGGATCCAAGAAGTAACCACAGAAAACCATTGCAGTTTTTTCCATAAAAAAACATAAAATGCTCCTCACCCCGATACCTCAAAAGTGATTATTTAAAATCACCTTCCAAGGGCGCCTGGGTGGCTCAATTGGTTAAGCATCTAACTATTGATTTCAGCTCAGGTCATGATCTCAGGGTCCTGAGATCGAGCCTCACACTGGGGCTTAAGACTCTCTCTCTCCCTCTGCCCTTCCTCCCTGCTCTCTAAAGTAAAGAAATAAAATCTTTAAAAATAATAATAGGGGCGCCTGGGTGGCACAGCGGTTAAGCGTCTGCCTTCGGCTCAGGGCGTGATCCCGGCGTTGTGGGATCGAGCCCCACATCAGGCTCCTCTGCTGTGAGCCTGCTTCTTCCTCTCCCACTCCCCCTGCTTGTGTTCCCTCTCTCGCTGGCTGTCTCTCTCTGTCGAATAAATTAATAAATAAATCTTTTTTAAAAATAAATAAATAAATAAATAAATAAAATAATAATAAGTAAAATCACTTTCCAATTTAGTCCTATGTGAACATTTTTACTGTGAAAGGAAAACATCTTGGAAAATAAGAGCCTGGAGATGTCATGAAACCCTCCCTCTGATCTTTGTAAGAATTCGTAAGAACGTCGGAGACTCACTGGGGCCTGGCTGTGTGATTACCTTTGACAGAAATGATATTATAGAGAGGCCTGCGGAGCACAGAACATTTGTGACACGAAAGCACCTGAGTTAGAAACCATATAACGGCTCCCACTGCAGGACCGGCACCTCTAAGTTTTGTAAAAAGTCCCATTTTTTCGCAAAGCAGTTTTTACAGCAAGCCTTAGATCAAGAAAGTACATTTCTGAGTAATGTGAAGGGGAAAAAAATAAAAACAAAATAGATTAAAAACTCCATCAATGATTCCACATATATTCCTGCCAAATGATCCAAAAGCCAGAGGTTATTCTGAGAGGAGGAAGTCTGCCTAACATCCGTGATATTAAGAGAGGGAAAGCTAATAACGTGTGGCGCTTCATCTGGAGAGGAACCCGCTGACCCACCGCCAATGGCTCTGGACAGCTTTGTGATGGGTGATGATGGGATTCTGGGCTCCTGAGAATCAAGGGGTGCCCCTCCAAGGCAGCTGCTGGAGGTAAGGTGGCCCAAGTCTGGGGCCCGGTGCAGGCTGTCTGCGTGGGGAGGTCTGAGGACAGTGAACACCAGAGTCCTGGCCTCAGGGTCTCAGGCTCTGGGCAAAGGTGCAAATAGCCTTCCTTAATTTCGCCCTCCCCCGGCCCTGCCACACCATCCCCCTAATGGTCTGTTAAAGCCTCTCACAGCCATGCCTCAGTGCTCCTGTTCCAGGCATTTCTCCTCCGCTGTTCCAAAGCAAGTGTCTCTCTAAATGTCCCCAGCCCCCACCCTCCCCTGGTGTTCAGGAATCACCCATCCGCTGACTGATGGTCTGGGGGGCCCATATCCTCGGCTCCTCACAGAACAGAGGAATGGAGCCCAATCCTGTATCTGTGTCCAGCCCTCACCTTCCACCCAGCTCCAGGTCCGAGGGAGAAAGGTTGAGGTCCTCAGCCAGGGCCCTGAAACCCCAGGCTGGAGCCAATGCTGGGAGGAACCGTGCCTGGGGAAGAAGGGCAGCACGGGCTCTACCCCAGCCAGCCAGTGCCCGGCCCAGGTTTGGGGCCACGGGAGATTCAGCAGCATCTCAGCCCAGAGGCAGCCCATGGCTGCTGGAAGAGCTATATGAGCCAACAGCCGTAACCCAGTGAAGTATGGGTACCCAGAGAATGCAGGGGGACCCGGATGTGAGGCCAGATGGATCTAAGTGCAGGAGCCAAGGAAGCACTTGAGCAGGACAATATCATTACTAACCATTTATGGCGGCACGGCTGCAAATCACTTTACACATATTATTTCAATTCGATGCTGTTATTCCCCCTTTGCTGATGAGGAGGAGACTGGGGCTGGAGAAGTGAACTAATTCGTTCTTCAAGGTTACATAGAATGGAGGAGCGAGCTGGAATCTGCCCTCACACCACAGGCTCGCACGCTGTCTCTCTTGGGTATGCACAAGGTGACAACAGCACTTCTCATTTCAGCAAGGGACTGGGAGCACGTGCTTGGGGGGACGGGACAGCTCGGATTCCCAGGTCCCCAATGGCACAATGTCACAATGTTTAAGTGGGACTGCAAAAATCTCAAAACCAAATTAAATTCACTTTAATTTTGGGGCGCCTGGGTGGCTCAGTCGTTAAGCGTCTGCCTTCGGCTCAGGGCGTGATCCCGGCGTTCTGGGATCGAGCCTCATATCAGGCTCCTCCGCTGGGAGCCTGCTTCTTCCTCTCCCACTCCCCCTGCTTGTGTTCCCTCTCTCGCTGGCTGTCTCTGTCAAATAAATAAAATCTTAAAAAAAATAAAATAAAATAAAAAAATAAAAAATAAACTCACTTTAATTTTGAAAGCAAAAGCGAACAGATGCCCAGTAGCGTCTGTTCCTCGGAGAGAGGACCGAGATCCAATGAATCGCCAACCCTTCCCACCCTTGAGAGAGGCTGGAACCAAATGCGGCTCTGCCTCTCCAAGAGCAAAGAGCAGCCTTGGCTGAGGCTCGAGAGGGCCGCAAGCAAATGCAATGGAAGAGAAACCTGGGCTTGATGCGCTTAACCAGCAAGATGCGCATTCACTCAAGAGAGGAGTCAAAAGAATTCAAAGTACAAAGTGGGTTTTGTGATAAGCTGTTTTCCCCTATTTTATTGAAACAACGGAGATCTTAAAGAAATGGATGTTTACAGGGGGAAGAAATGCCACACGGGCCAGTGTAGGGAATCACCGCTTCATCGATGTCACCTTATTGTAAGTGTTTTTCTATCATTTCCTATGTCTATTCCATTTTACAAAAATATTTACACGTGGATTAAAAGGTACCTAAGAGGTGATCCTATAAATAAAATGAGACTTAGGGATGGTATTTAAAAAATGTCATTGCAAATAAAACCTCACACCTTCCACTGAGTCATGGAATAACGCAAAAAGAAGTGATATTGTTAAAAACCTCATAATAAAAAGAAAGCGTTTAATTCAAAAATAACAGAAAACCATAAAATGCTCAGAAACTATAAAATGCTCATTGGAGTTGAAGCCATTATTTTCTGAGCAATCAAACAGATCGTTTATCAGCGGCTCTCTGGTTCCTGTTTTCCTCAATCAGAATCCTGTGTGCAATAGAGAAAGGCTCCATTTGAGACCCCCAAACCCTTTCTCCTTCTGTGTCTGCACCCCTGAGAGTCCTCTCTTCATTCTGACCTCTCCCTCCACTCCCTTCCTTGCCTCCACTTCCTAAGGTTAAGTTTCTGGCCTCCGTCTGGGACCTGGCACCCTGGGACCCCCGTGTACCACCTCCTGAAACTCAGCCTGCCATGACGCCCCGTTTCTCCACAGAGTGGCTCCTCACGCCATATTATCAACCCTGTCCACTGCACTGTCAGGTGGAAGCACCCCCTGGATACGCTCTTCCCCCGCTATGCCTGCGACCAACATGCTTGTTCTTAGCATTCCTGGCCTTCAACCCAGTACACAGAAGGAGCTTAATAAATGTGTGCTGAATATATGATGCAGGCATCTGGCCAGGAGCCACTTGCTTCCTTCCCTTCCTTGGAGCTCTTCTCTCCCCTGAAATGCTCCCAACCCCCCAGTTTATCCATATCACCTTCTCCAATTTTCCATAAATGAACAGCACCATCATCCAGTCAGTTGTGTGGCAGTGACTCTGGCTCCCTTTAAAGAAAAAGGAGCCCCGGGGCACCTGGGTGGCTCTGTCGGTTGAGCGTCTGCGTTCGGCTCAGGTCACGATCCCTGGGTCTTGGGATCGAGCCCCGCATCGGGATCCTTGCTCAGTGGGGAGCCTGCTTCTCCCTCTCTGCCTACTCCTCCCCACCTCTTGTGCTCTCTCTAATAAATAAAATCTTCAAAAAAAAAAAAAAAAAAAAGGAAAGGGAGCCTCACAATTCATGCGTCACTGACAGCTATACACTCTGCTTCCTCACTCTTTCTCTGACCACCCCTCTCCATCCCTCTGTAACGCAGGCCCCTGACCTTCCTCCCACCCATGGGGCTGCCTCCTCACAGAGGTGTCCTCTCCTCATTCCCTTGTCCAGCCTGTCCTGAATGCACACCGAACTCCTCCTTCCCCCGCTCCCCTCTGTCCTCCGGTGGACCCCAAGCTGTAGACAAGGCAGAGAAGTGACCCCATGAGCCTCAGAGCAGTCAGTCCCCAGCCCCAGCCCAGTAGTCACCCAGGTGCCACAGAAGCCCTCTTACCCAGCCCCGGTTGGCTGCTAGAGCAGAAATCAATGGTCAACGCAGGAAGCCAATCAAAAACTGTCTACGCGAGCTTTCACTTTAAATTAAACCTTTACAAGTAAGTGATTTGATGCAGGGCCTAGGGCTTGTTTTTGGAGCAAGGATCGGAGCTTTCATCAACCCCATCAGGCCCTGGCAATTCCCTGTTCCAGGTTCTTTCGGGTGGAGAAGGAAGCTGAAGATGCACAGAAAGAACGCGAGGGGGGCGCCTGGGTGGCACAGGGGTTAAGCGTCTGCCTTCGGCTCAGGGCGTGATCCCGGCGATCCAGGATCGAGCCCCACATCAGGCTCTTCGGCTATGAGCCTGCTTCTTCCTCTCCCACTCCCCGTGCTTGTGTTCCCTCTCTCACTGGCTGTCTCTATCTCTGTCGAATAAATAAATAAAATCTTTAAAAAAAAAAAAAAAAAGGAAAGAATGCGAGGATGGAATCAGTCTCAACTTTCGGGCTCCCCTGCCTCTGCCACCACCAATCTGACAGTCTGGTTCTTTCCTCAACACCCCACGGAGCAGGGGGGATGGGGGGGCACTCTCACCTTTTCAAGTCTCTTCAAAGCATCCATTCATCAAAAAACCAGACTCTTTCCTTTTATACTGACAATCCATCAGTTTATGTAATATTTAACGTTTACTAAAGTATGTGTTCTTGCGAAATATAATGGGCGCGGACACATTTGGGAAGAAACGCCGCTGACTGGTCCGTGGAGCACGCCACCCAGGCCTGCCGTGCTGGGTCAAGTGCGCGGTGAGCGCAGTACCGCGCCTGCCCCCCCCGCCCCCACTGGACTACCAACTCCAGGCCCTGAGAGCCCAGCTCGGCTCGCTGTGTTTATGCCCTCTGTCTAGCACAGGACTGGAGCATAAGCTGGCCTTGGGAAACGCTGGCCGACTGGAGAAATGAGCCCGCTTACAGAGCAGCCCTTCCTCAGTTCAGACTCCTCTAGCAAATCCAAGCCGCTGGATGCCTCCCCTCCCTACTCAGAGGTACTCACCGCCCATCACACAGTCAAGCAATGTCCTAACTCAGACCCAGACGCAGGGGACTAGGGGTACTCTCCAGTCCAGCCGCACAGTTCTCGGGTCAGGGAGATGGAGACAAGCGAAGAGATCTGGTCGGCGGCAAGTGTGACCGGCACCTCTCCCCCCACCTCCCAGCTTGGGCTCCTCTCCTCTCTTGTCCCTGGGTCCCAGCAGCTGGCAGAGCACACGGCACACACAGATCCCATGATGGCACAGCCCAAGGCCAGGGATGGCTCTGGAACATCTCCACTCTGCCTGAGTGGCTCACAGGTGAGGCCCATAGGGCAGGAACCACACCTACCCCTCCTTCCCCCGGGCTTGGGGCAGGAGAGGTACCTGATTAGCTTAACGCAAGCCTTCAGCAAGTTAACCTGCAGATAAAAATTACGTCAACTTCAAACCAGGGGGCTGATTAAAATGTAAACTTGCACTCCTACTGACCCAGGAGTCTGGAACTGACCCAATAAGTGCGGTGATGAGAAACCGAGCGGCTGGAGAAGTGCCCACTCACTAGGCAGAGAGCTGGACTCCGGCTTACAGAGCAAGGGCATAAATGGACATAAACTTGCTTCCTGCGCGCAAGACATTTCATTAGAGACTGACCTCCTTTTCATGCTGAAAGCATTTGTGTGGCCTTCAATCCTTCCAATTTCATCACAGAAATAAGATGCAAAGCAGTGAACACACTGCTGTCCTGATTGCACTACGGAGGCGTGCAGAATGTAAGAGAAGTGAAACCATGGTGTCTCTCAGGCCAGTTCTGCTTTTGACTTGAAACCTGGGCAGGCCTACCTCATGATCCGCCCCTTAGCTCATCACCAAAAGGAACACAGACAGAGAGGATGTGAGTTGGCTGTGGAATGCATTACGGGATTTATTTTATCCATGACTATGTGAAAACTGTGCTTTTTAAAGACAAACTTGAAAACTGTTCCAAACTCCACTGCCATTAATAATCCCTTCATTCCATAAACATCAGTCTGTACCTACTGTGTCAGACAGTATGCCAGGAACCAGGGAGATGGCCAGAGAACCCACCCTCTGCCTAGAGGGTTCACGCGTCTTTGGTAAGGAGGCAGACGGGCTGACCAATGTCCACAACCCTGCGTGGTAAGAACTGGCATAAACACAGAGGGAGCCTGCGTGCATAGGGGAGCACCTCCAGCCCCGCCAGGCTGAGGGAAGGATGCAGAAGGAGCACGAAAGGGTGCCACAGGGAAGGAACAGGTGCTTTGGGTTTTGAAGGATGAACAGGAGTAAGAGCTGGGAAGAGGTACCAGCATCTGCAAAGCCTGACCCTGTGGGAGGCCATGGGGCGTGGGTGGGCTGCAAGAGGGTCAACAGAGTAGCCAAGGTAGGGGGGAGTGGGGTAGGACAAGGCTCTCCCCCGCCAGGTTGCCAAGGGCCTCGTATTCTCCATTGACAAGATCAAACTTGACCCTGATGGTGGTGGCTGGGGAGCCCCTACATGATTTTACAGAGGGGAGTGATCGATCCTCAAGCGATCACTGAGGGTCCCCCGAACAGCTGAGCAGCGCCCAGGGACATCTTCCTTTATTCACTGCTCTCGAGACAAGAGAACTTAAAAGCCTCATTAGCAGGCAGGTCTCCAACGAACAACTAAGCCTCTCTCCCTTCCATAATGCCCTCTTTGAGGCCACAGCTACTTTCAACTGCATTCTAATTTCAAGAAGTGATAAACATATGCTCATGTTTCCATTTACAAGTTTTTGATTATCAGCCTGGCATTGTAGCTGCAAATTACCCATTTTCTATTATAATTATTTTTACTTCTCTAGATGAAGAAGGAAAAGAAGCACTTTTAAATGACTGAAGTGCCTGAGCCACAGAGGGAGGAAAGAATTAAGCACGGCTGCAGCTTTTGCCAACGGCAATATAATAGCAAGAGTTTGAAAAATGAAATGCAAGCTTGTGGGCTGTGTCAGCCCAGGCCTTCTGGAAGGTACATTTGTTCACCATGAGCAATTTACCTAAAACAGGGCCCAGCCTGCAGCAAACCAGGGGACAGCCCCTCTGGGGCCGAACCGGGGCCACAAGGGCTCTCGGCAATGACTTCTTGGAGACCAGATGCTTTAGGTGACAGACATGTCCCCTGCATTCTTGGGCACTAACACTTGCTTTTCCTGCTAACAGGAGGAATTTTTTGAAGATGGGATTGTCATGAGGCAGATGCATTCCAGTAACTATGGTCACACCATAGTTGGAATTCACCAGAATGCAGCCACACTCACCGGCATCCGTGACCCCTCTCCTAAACCAGACACAGCCCAAAGCCACGTCTGGCTGTCTTTCTGTCCTGGCTGGGGCTGGCTGGGGTAGGAGTGAGGAAGAGCCTTGGCAATGATGGGAGGCAATGAACTCAGGTCACTAACTGAAGGGAAGAGGACGCTAGCACGCAGAATCGCATGCCTACTGGCAGCTTAATGTCCCATTTAATTGGCATGTAACATTAATTGACAGAGTAGCATGTAAATGAGAACGCGACCGTGGCTGTGTAGCTTTGAAGGTGCTGTTGGTGACTTTGTTTTAAAAGCACAGCTCGGACGCGCTGAACAGTTTAAATATTGGGATGACTTGCTCATCAAGAAACCGTGCCAATCATCCAAATTCCTAACATCTTTCATGAGCAACTGCGCTCAGTCGTGGGGACGAGGGTATGGACAGTGCCTGCTCTCAAGGCTTCCACTCTAGTGGGGGGTCGGGCATGGGGGAAAAAAACCAAGCAGATACTTAAATGTTCAGAATGCCATTTGTGGCCATAACAAAAACTCCTATCACTGTAGCTGTGGAAGTTCTAAATAGTGCTCTCTGTTCACATTTTACACCTCGTGGATGGCAGTAATAAACCACTATCACAGTAAATCAATAATAACGGTAACAGTGAAAAGAGCCAACAGTTACTGTACTAGGCACCTTTTAGGTCGACAAGTCCTATTTTGGCAGCACATCTGTGCCTGTTATTACACTGTCTTTTGCGTTTCTTTAATCTTTGCAAACACTGCGGAGAGGTATTATCGTTCTGTTTCTGACGGGGACACTGAAGCCTGGGGCTCTGAAGCTCAGGGCTTGGCCTGAGATGCGGCACGGGGACAAACAGAGCAACGACCAGCTCCTGTCTGATCACAAAGGCCAGGTCATTTCACTCCCCACTGCCTTTAAGTAGCAGAAACCTAGGGGGCTCAGACTGCCCTTCCATGCCAGCCCCAGGCTCTTTGGTATTCAAGATGTGCTCATGCACTTTTGCAGGAAACAATAGATGTAATCAGCATATTAACCATCCTTTAGACATCAATCATAAATTCTTCCCTCAAGAGTAAATTGCTCTCCTTTGTGTGTCTCTCAAGATCCCTGCGTGAGTGTGGAGAGGTAAGAGCAGATTCATGCGCAGGTGCTCTTCCAGAACAAGGGCAAGGAGCAAGCTGAGCAGGGATGCATCACAGGGGCACATCGCAGGGGTGCATGCTCACAAGCAGCGGGGAGTGTGCTGTGGCTGTTGGGGGGAAGGAGTGTCACAGGGGTGCCATACAGGAGCACATGCTATAGAGGGTGCTGTGGGGGCTTCTGTGGTGGGGGGTCTGACATGGGATGGGTCTATGGTGTGTCTTGGGGAGGTGTGCTGTGGATGGGGGCTCAAGTGTAGGTGATAGAGGGGCTGTACTGCATGGTGTGTGGTGGAAATCATGTTGTGGGGGGAATGTTTCAGGGGGGTTATGCTGTGGGGGTATATTGTGGGATGGGCCATGAGGGTCTGCTGTGAGGGTATGACCTGGGGATAGTGTTGGGGTTGTCCTGTGGGATTACAGGGGGAGGGAGGTGTTGTGGAGCTGTGTCACGGCTGAGCTGAGGGTGGGGAGGACCGAGCAGGTCCCTGTCAGTGGGGCACTCTGGAGAGCCCACTCCTAGCCCTGAGAAAGCTGCCCTTGCCACTGCACCTGCCTGATCCCCACGATGGTAAGCTCATGCCCCAGCACCCCACTTTCCTCCCAGCCACATCTGGGCTCAAGATATCCAGTGAGACACTGGGGCAACATGTTCTGGAGTGCTGCTGGTTGGAGGAGCTGGGGAAGCCCCCTCTCTTCCTCACTTGTACCAACGTTTCTGCGGCGGGGTCCAGTACACCTAACACAGCTGCTGCACGGCCCCTCCCAGGGCTCCCCACTAAGTCTGCGAGGGACCCTCCAGGCCACAGCACGGGTAAAGGAAGGAAGGGCCCTCTGCCTTCCCGTCTTGCATCGGGCCCAGCACAGGAGAGCCACACTCCTTTCCCAGCTCAGCGGCCTCTCTTAAGGACCCCGTCCTTCCCTCCTGGCTCACTCCTCTGATCCTGCAGCCTGTCTTCCGCAGGAGCCTCCTTGGCACCGGCTGGAGAGCTCAGGCGTGCGGGTGGAACGCTTGTTTGTTCTTGAAGGTCTATGTCCATTTCCCCCCTAGTCTTTAATGTGAAAGATTTTCAAACATACTGCAAAGTTGAGAGAATTTTAAATGAACACCTGGATACCCCCCACCTAGATTCTACCAAGAATGTGTTGTTATGCTTGCTCAGTCACATACCTACCCCTCTATCCATTCATCAATTCACCTTTTTTTTTACGCCTTTCGAAGTAAGATGCAGACAGCAGTGCACTTCTCCCTAAACACTTCGGCGCGCTATCATTAGCTGGAGTTCATTATTTGCTCAGTGTTCTTTTTGCTTTTTGAACATATAATCAAATGCACCCATCTTGAGGGTAACCATTCAAGAAGTTTTGACAAATGCATGCACCCACATAACTTCAAGCCTTATGAAGATATAGAACGTCCTATCACCCTAGAAAGCCCTCCTCTCCTGTCCCTTCCCACTCAATCTCCTCATCCCCCTTCCCCCAAACAACCCTAATTCTGAATTTTTCCACCACAGGTTAGTTTTGCTTGTTTTAGAACTCTAAATATAAATGGAATCACACAGTATCTAGTCTCATCTGGCTTTGGCTCAGCATAATGCCTGAGATTCCCCCAGGTGGCTGTGGGTAACAGTAGTTGGTTCCTTTTCCTTGCTGAGTAGTATTCCAGTCTTGGACTATACCAGGGTTTATGTATTCTCCTATTGATTGATTCTTTTCTTAAAGGTACAGTGCTCACCTAATTGAGATTACACTGTTGTGAAGTCGCTCACACTTGTATTCTGAACTTTTTCTCTTGTGGCCAGAAGATCAGGTGTGCTCAGAGGTGGCACAACCCTGCCTGACACATGAGAGAGGATGAAGGACAGAATTAACATATTCCATCACCTTTGTGAAAAATGTAAAAAGTACAGTTCTAGAACAGAGACTCCCAGAGTATGATGGGATATAGGCAAGAACTTGATACATGTTTACATGTGTGTCTCTCATCCGGCCTGTGAAATTAGTTTTCCTATGTGAAGGGGATATATAGTTTGCTTTTTATTTTTTTAATAAAGATTTATTAATTTTATTTTTTTTAAGATTTTATTTATTTGACAGAGAGAGACAGCAAGAGGGAACACAAGCAGGGGGGAGCTGGAGAGGGAGAAGCAGGCTCCCTGCTGAGCAGGGAGCTGGATGCTGGCCCCATCCCAGGATGCTGGAATTATGACCTGAGCTGAAGGCAGAGACTTAATGACTAAGCCATCCAGGTACTCCAATTTATTCATTTCAGAGAGAGGGAGGGAGAGAGAGCGAAAGCAAGGGGAGGGGCAGAGGGGGAGAGAGAATCCTCAAGCAGACTCCCTGCTGATCATGGAACCTGACTCCAGGACCTTGAGATCATGACCTGAGCTGAAACCTGAGCCAACCAGGAGCCCCCATAGTTTGCTTTTTAAATGAATGTATTTACATGACTAAACTTCATTTAAAGCAATATTACAGGGGCGCCTGGGTGGCTCAGTCATTAAGCATCTGCCTTGGGCTCCGGGGCATGATCCCAGCGCTCAAGGCATTCTGGAATCGAGCCCCACATCAGGCTCCTCTGCTGGGAGCCTGCTTCTTCCTCTTCCACTCCCCCTGCTTGTGTTCCCTCTCTCGCTGGCTGTCTCTCTCTCTGTCAAATAAATAAATAAAATCTTTAAAAAAAAAATAAAGCAATACTACATATACAAGGAGTTTAGATATGGAAAAAAATCATGGCTCTTGTATGCAGATGACTGAGGTAGGGAACAGTCCTGAGAGCAACGTAGTCACCTGGAAGTTTTAAAAACACCCAACGCCTGGGTCCCACCTCCAGAGTCTCTCATATAATTGGCCAAGGTGCACCCAGGCATCAGCAGGTTTAAAAAGCTTTGCAGGCAATGCGCATGCGCAGCTGGGATGGAAAGAATGGTTTGGAAAACAGCAGGTCTCCAAGTGCAGTCCCTGGGCTGGCAGAATCAACAACACCTGGGCACCTAATGCAAACTCTTAGGCCCCACTCCAGACCCACTGAGTCAGAAACCGGGGCTTGGGCCCAGCAACCTGGGTCTTCACAAGCCCTCCCGGTAGGCATGATATAGCTCAAGTTTGAGAATCACAGCGCAACAGGCTGGTGGGACAAGCCCGACAAGCAGCCCTCGCCTAGCTCCTGAGACCAACGTCCGTGCCGTCACAGTACCAATGCAGCCAAGGTTAGCCAGCTCTGCTGACGTGGCCCCCAGGAAGCCCTTCTCCTCCCTGGGACAGACGGGTAGGGTGGGTGGAGGCCAGGTGGTGAGCAGCTGCTGACCAATTACCAAGGTGATGACATCCTAGGGTCCACTGTGTCTTAACCTCAATTAATCCACAAGCCTGTTAACCAGCCCCCAGAAAATCCAGTGTTGACTATAATTTTATTTTCACCATGATTTTTGATTATCACTGACCTCCTTCCACTCCATTACCCTTGTTAATTGAGAATTGACTGTGCAGTTAAAATGAACGTTTCCTCCACTAACAGCTGTACCAGATTCATCTTAAAGTCCCTCGCAGCTCAAAAAATGTGAGGAGTCCACAGATATATTGATCTGATACAATTCATTTCACCAAGAATTTATGAAATTACCACTCAGAGGTCACCTATTATGTGTACATATGTCCAAAGGCTTACAGGAAAGAAATCGAGTTTTCGTTGAAGAATAACACTGTAGTTAGAGAGCCAACCCAGAACTTGGCCAAGACTGGCCTACGGGTTTAGCAGTGAGGTCTGTATTAAAAGATGCCCAACACAGTTCCACAGATTTGGCAAGTCCTTGGAAATACAGAGAAGATAAGGTGAGAACAGACACTCTGGGGGCTGCTCCTCTTCACCAGCTGGCTATTTTGATAAGGAAAAAATAAAAAGAGGAGTCTAACAGGAGATCGGGGAACCTGATTATCTCTTCCAGCGCTAAGCTCGAAAAATGAACTTTCATGTAAAACCCAAAAGATTACAGAATTTGCCAAAGAAATGTGTTAGGTAATCTGCATCGACAATGGAATTCCTATTAAGCAGTATGTACCAGGAGAAGATGTTTGACGAAACATCACAGTCCCTTTCTGTATGATAACACAGCGAAGGAATAATGCCACTATGAAGGAAAAATCATCCTGCCTGTGGAAGGACAGTCATACACAGCGGGGAGGCCTTCAATGGTCGCACATTAAAGAAGACTCGGCCAACTGTCTCTTAGTTCCTCGACTCGGGACTGACTATAAACAGCTTGACAAAAGCAACTGCACACCTGGGAGGCCAGAGCCAGGTCCCACCACAGAACCTCCTCTCCAAGCCGGCTCCTCCTCCGAGGACTGTCCCCAGCAGGCCCTGTCACCTCTGCCCCCCAGCTTGTCCCTACCACGGTGGTCATTCATCTGTGAGTCTCCAGAGTGTAGAGCTGTGTCTCATTTAGCTTAAGACTGAGTACATCCTAAGGGCTCTGTGAATGATTTTTATTAAAAAAACCAACATTTTTATACAAAATTACCACATACAGAGAAGTAGTGGGAACAGCATAACGAACTGCCACACAGAGGTCTCCAAATGGTCATTAACACATTTCTGTGTTTACTTCATCTTTTTTCTCTGGAAGCATATTAAAGTGTATTACAAAAACCATGACATTTCACCTCTAAGTACTTCAAAAATAAAGGAGACTTTCTAAAAATAGGAGAGTTCCTTATTTATCCATGATATCATGATCACTCCCGACGAAATTAACAATAATTAACAAAAATCGCTCACTATCATGTAACACCAGTCCGGATGTCCACGTATGCCTTCTGAGGAAAGAAAAGATGAACGCAGTTGCGGTGATCCTGAGGGACAGAGCAGACGTGAATTCAGGCCCCCACAGAGCCCGGGAAGCAAATGTGCGCCACCCCTGTCCCACCTGGGAGCTCTACCATTCCCAGAGGCACAGGAGGGTGTGGAAGGTATCCCCTCGAGTGGGGCCTCCTTCTGGAGACCCTGGGAACCTTGCTCCCACAGGCCACCGCATCCAAACACAGCACTCCCCACACTCCGTCCAGTCAGCCTGTGGGTGAGCCGTCTCTCTTCTTCCACCCAGTGACCAGTTTTGCCCAGGAGGCTGGATCTGGAGACACCTGAACCTAGCCTGTAGTCCCAGCTCTGTCACCGACAAGCTATTTGCCCTTGAGCAAGTGGCCTAAGCTCCTGGAGCGTCTGTTTGCTCCTCGTACTGTGGGGAATAGGGCCTGGCACAGAGGGCTGCCACGAAGACTGAATGAGCCTGTGGCCCAGGCCCTGTCAGGGAGCGCTGAGCATACGGCCTGGGCCGTCACAAGCTCACCCAAGTTCAGCTGCCGACAGTGTGACAGTAATCATCTCTAAGGCCATAGGGCAGCCAAAAGTACTGGGGTGAGCAAGTGAGTGTCAGGCCAAGAGAGGCCCGCATCCTACCACATCTCTGAGGCAGGGCTCCACCAAATGGAAGAGGTCATAGGGTCAGCCCTTTGCTAGAGGATGGCGCTGCCTGACAACGTGCTGAAGAACTAGGGGAGGGAAGCCTGTGGACTATCAGAGCAGAAGGGTTCTCTGTCAGGGGGCTTTTGGTCACCTACTGGGCCATCTGGTATCTCCTGCAGACCTCCTAATGGCCCTGAACCTCACCTCAGAGGCACCAACCTTAGCTCTTCAAAGACACCTGCTGTCAGCTACTCCTCCTTTTCTGTCTTAATGACCACCACTACCCAACCCCACCAGTCCCACCACCACCACCATGACTGTTTATCAAGCATCTGCTATGCTCCGGGAGCTTTGCTGGGTAATTTCAGACATTATCTCCCTGACCCCACGCTGTAATTTTCTGAGGCAGGCATGACTACCCACCTTTACTGATGCAGCAGTTTTCTGCCGCTGCTGTAACAAATCACCCCAAACCCAGTGGCTTTACACAACACACAGTTTACTATTTTACAGTTCCGGAGGTCAAGTCCAAAAGGGGTCTCATTAATGAAAGCCAAGGTGTCAGCGGGCCATACTCATTTCTGGAGCTCCAGGGGAAAATTCGCTTCTCGCCTTTACCACCTGTCAGAGGCTGTCACATTCCTCAGCTCATGCCCCTTTCCCTCTTCCAAGCCAGGCATGGCTGGCCCAGTCTTTCTCACACTGCATCAGTCTAACTGACTCTCCTGCCTTCCACTTTTTTTCTAAGATTTTATTTATTTGAGAGTGAGAGAGAGATCACGAGCAACAGGGAAGGGTAGAGGGAGAAGCAGACTTCCCAGTGAGCAGGGAGCCCGATGCGGGACTCGATCCCAACCCAAATTCCCCCATGCCTTGTAATCTGACATATTCACACATTCCAGAGATTTCTGGAAGGCCATTATTCTGTCCATCATCACAGGTGAGGGGACTGAAGCTCAGAGAGGTAATGGGGCTTGCTCAAGGTCACACAGCTAGTAAGAGATACTAGACTCAGGAGTGAGATTATGGGGACTCCGATCTAGCTCTGTTCTTTCTACTTCGCTGTGTGACCCTGCGCAAGTCCCTTACGCCCTCTGGCCTGTTTCCTTACCTATAAGCTGAAGAGTCTATCTAAATGCCAAGATTTCTTCTAGCAGCTGGTCTATGACCACCTGAGGATCTGGGCCCTCCCCTCACAATGTACATGGATCATAAAGTTAAGGACCCCATGAAACCCTCACCTGGTCTGTCCACAATGAGTAAGACTCAAGTACTGACCATGAGAGGAAGAGATGCTGACTTGGTCATGGCATGGACATCCTTCTCTTCCCAACTGGAATTTTCTGAGGCTTTTGTCCTGGGAACCATGGAGACATGGACTTAAGGGCACCTTACTGACTTACACCAAACACCGCCCCCCCAGCACACCACGCAAACCTTCAGTAAACTATTGTGTTTTCCTCCCAATTCCCACCTTAGAGGGGAATAAAGATTAAGGTTTCTTTGTACAATGAAAAGAAAAACATACAGGGATGTGCAGGATTGTTAAAGGTTCCCAAACCAAGAAAAAAAAAAAGTTTTGGGGGGGTGGTTTTAAAGATTTATTTATTTATTTTAGAAAGAGAGAGAGAGAGAGAGAGAGTGTGTGTGCGCGCGCGTGCATGCATGTGAGAGCAGGGGGGAGGGGCAAAGGGAAAGGGAGAATCTCAAGCAGACTCCCTGCTGAGCTCAGAGCCCAACTCGGGGCTTGATCCCAGGACCCTGAGATCAGGACCTGAGCTGAAATCAAGAGTCAGACACTCAACCTACTGAGCCACTCAGATGCCCTGTTTTTGTTGTTTTTTAATGCAGTTTTTATTACAGAAATTTTCAAACATACACAGAAGTAGAGAGATTGGCACAATAAACCTTTCCCTGACTCCTAGACATCACCTCCAATTCAGTATTCTTTACGAGCTGAAATTCCAATTCTGAATCATCACCTGCCGTGGGCAGCTAGCTCCACGTGTTGGTCCTGCGTCCCTTTGTTTTGAAAGCTGCTCTACCACTCCTCCTCATGATTCTGGAAGACCTATCAGGATGTTCAGTAAACTAACTTCCTGGCAAAGTGACTAGCACAGGAGACAAATCAGAGCCCATCTGCAATATGGACATTGGAGACAAGAGTGACTTCTGAAATCAGGAGCTACAAACGCCACAAAAACCTGGCGTTGCCATCATCCCTACCTTAGAGAGTGAAGCCGACACAATAGTAGTAGGAAGAGTTGAAAGAGGGAGAGCGTACGGGGCACCCGGGTGGCTCAATCAGTTAAGCATCTGACTCCTGGTTTCAGCTCAAGTTGTGATCTCAGCCTCATGGGATTGAGCTCTATGTCAGGCTCTGTGCTCAGTGAGGAGTCTGCTTAAGACTCTCTCTCCCTCTTCCTCTGACCCTCCCACCTCCTGCTCGTGCTCTCTCTCTCTCTCTCAAATACATAAATAAATCTTTAAAAAAGAGAGAAAGAGAGGGTGAGATGCCTAGTGCCATCAACAGAGCACCTGGATCCTGCTGTGCTTGATACCCTGAAACTTTTCTATTATTGCCACATTCCCAGTTTTGCTCAACCTGGTTTGAATGAAGTTTCTGTTCCTTACAACAGAAAAAATCCTGAGCATACACCATCCCAGAAGGTTTTCTAGAATGCAACAAGCACAACTGTCAATCTTTCTTGTGGAGGGTTGAGTTTGGCCTTCTTAATTTAACAAAAACACCGTGTATTCCTCAAGGAACACATTTTCTAACAGAAGCTGAAAAAGTACGTGACTTAAGACTATTTCCTCAACAAGGGAAGAATTCTATTCTGCTCGATTTTTTAGGATAGCAACTCATCAATGGTATCTTAGTACTATATGATGATTACCACCCCGCATTCCCCCAACGACCCCTGACGGTGCTACTTTTGGCTAAGACAAGCTGTCAGAGAGTGGTTCTGGGCTGACCAGGGGGACTCCACAAACACCGGGCTTGGGCCTGAACCCCCAAGACCAGGCAGAACAGGGTGGGACCCGATTCCAGTTTCGGTTGACAGGCTGAAGTGATAACCCGAATTTAGGAGATGTGGCCACAAATAAAATTAGAGGAAGGGGAACCCAGGGCACCCAGAAACCTATCCTTAGTCACCTCCACCTGCTCTTCTTTCTTCCTCCTTCCTCGGTACAGGCCTCCTCTGTACGCTGTGGACACAGAGCTCCCTGTGCTACAATGCCACAGTCCATGACCTTTAGGTGGCCGTGGTCCAGCGACAGGAGGCAGGGGAAATGCCATGGGGATGAGAGGTGAGGTGTATGGGAAGAGGATGCACACAATTGGCTAGAGCTCTCGAGGAAGGCTTCTGGTGTATTCTCTCCCATGAAAGATGGCATATAAATGTTATTCACTGCAGTAGTGTCTGCAATAGCCTGGTGCCCACACACAGAGAATTAATTAAGTCAACGGAGGTGAAGACACACACTAGAATACTCCGCATCCACATGTGGGGGGGAGGGAAGGAGAGAGAATAAGAGGACCCTCCATGTACTGCTAAGGAAATCTCTCCCAGATATATTGTTAAGCAAAAAAAAAAAAAGCAAAGCACAGAACCGAAATATAACAATACCTATAATTCTGAAAGAATGTAAAGAAACATAATAGTGGTTGTCTATGAGGAGGCACGTGTAGGGGGGTGAGAAAGAACATTTTCACAGTATACACTTATACTTATTTTTTCTTAACTTTCCATCATGTAAGTATGTCATCTACTCAAAAAATAAATAAAACAGAAAGCTGTGACTTTCCCCGTAGTTCTCGAAGGAATAGCTAGACATATGTGAGGATTATGACTGGATGTGTTTTCCAGCATAGCCACAATGTGACATGCCTTCCATCCAGAGGTGGGTCTCTGCCCCATCCCCTTGAAGCTGGGCAGGATGGTAAATGGGGCAAAAGTGACACTGTGAGACATCTGAGGTTGGCCCCCAAGGACACCTAGTCGTAGAACCCAGCTGCCATGCTGTGAGGAACCCAGGCTACGTGACAATGCATTCCAGCCAACAGCCTGACCCAGGTCCCGGCCACCAGGCCTTGAGATGGCCCCAGGCCCCTGGCTACCATCTAACTGCCACTGAACGACAGACCCAGAGCGAAACCTGCCCAGGTGAGTCCAGTCAACCCCTGGAACTGTGAGAAATGCTAATTAAATGACTGTTTTCTTTTAAGCCCCATAAATTCCGAGGCCTAGCTCCTCATTTGTGCCCTTGTCTTACACTTCGTTTTCCAAGATGGAAGTTTTCTGACAAACTTACAACAGTTTGCCTACAGCCCCAAGGAGGTAGCAGAAACAATGTGAGAGGGGCAAGTATTTGGCCCTGTGAAAACAGGAATCATCTAGAACAAGTGAAAGATGCTGCCTCTGCATGCCCATGGGAACCACAAGAGGCACCATTCACCAGGCTGGCAGGCAGGGGGTGTGTGGAAATGGGGATGCAGAAGGCGTCTATGCGAAGGTGATAGTTAAAAACCAGGGGCATGGATGAAATCATCCAGGAGGAGTGCAGTACGGGCGAGACGAGGCCAAGGGAAGACCCTGGGGCTGCCCCCACCCCCTGAAAATGCCAGCAGAGGAAAGGCAGCAAGGAGAGAAATCAAAGAAGAAACAATCAGGCAAGAAGGAGGAAAATCCAGGGAAGAAGGGTTCAAGAGCTGAGCACGGTCAGAGTCATCCCATGTTGTACAGAAGATGTGTCCAAGGAAGGCCCAGAAGACTTGGCAATGTGGAGGTCACTGGTAAACTACAGCAGAGCAGCCTTCTGGAAGTGGGAGGGGGAAAATTAACATTTCAATGCATTCCCATTAATACAAATTCCTTCAACCAAACTTTATGAGACCGGAGCAAATAATTTGGGGCTCCCTGCTTTATCTTCTGAGAAACACTAAAGGAAAAAGGAAAGAAAGGAAAAACATCAAATGCATGTGGTAGAAGGAAAAAAGGAAGGGAGACAAACATTGACAAACGGAATAATCACCATCTGTGTGGCAGAGGCATGAAAAAAAGGCACAAGGTGATCAAACCAACTGCCTCCTCTTGAATTTTTTTTTTTTTTGTATAGAGAGACTAGGAAAGATTCCTTTGTTGGTGGTTCTCAGCAACGGCAAGCAGGGATGGGCACGAAGGTGTGCAGGAGTGTGGAGAGTGCACAAGCTTCACCCAGTGAGCCGGTACTGATGAAGGGCAGTGGCTGCAGGGGCGCTTCGCCAGCAGGGGGACGCGGGAGGCAGCACTCAGTGACGTCTGCCACGCACACAGGATGCGGGGACAGGGCATTAACGCCAGGTACTCACCGCCTCATTCTTTGCAGAACACATGTTGAACCATGGCTTGAAGGAAAACCGCCACATTTCTCTGAAACACTGGGATCTTGAATCTTTTCTATACAAATTCTAAAAAGCCCACAACTCAAAGCGAAGGGTTTAGCCACTCAACTCTACTGAGCTCGCTACATGAGCAATTTTAAATCATCTCTTGGAGTAAGGCCTTCATTTGTGGTGACAAACATGCCAATAGAGTTAGTAATAATGAGTATGTGGAAAATGTTTCTAGAATCTGCATTATCCCCCCCCATTTCTTCCACTATTCCTCCTCCATGCATAGGAAAAAACGCAAAAAACAAGCATATAAAATGGATTGAGACCCACAAAGCTTTAGAGTGAATTAAGTTGAAATGTCAACACAACCATTTTGTACGCCTCAATTGTGAATAGATATTCTGATGAAGCGCTTACTAAATCTTTAATTGGAGATGGGGTGTTTCTACATAAAGGCTATGACTACAAAACATTTCTCATAGTGCCTAAAGCCATAACTACAGAAATTCTCTCCCATCCTCTGGTATTACTGTCAGTATGGTGAATCCAGTATTAATATTAAAACATGGCACTGGAGATACAATCGTGGGTTGACAAATGAGTTTAAGTGTTGTTTCCCGATGAATTTTTCCTTTACGATCATCTTAATGTACTTGAGAAATAACGGAAAAAAGTCCAGGTACAACAGAGGTGGAAACATGGCCACGATAAAGATCAATCTTATTACACACTCAGGCCCTCTTCTAAAGTGCTGGGTCTCAAACTGTACAGCTGTGAGCACCAGCGTTCTGCCACTTCAGTCAATTATTAATACGCCATCCCAGTTCACAGGGGGAAAATACGGTAATATTTTTCTTAAAGATTTCTTCCCACAGTTTTTTCATAAACTTCTGGGGTTGTTTACTATTTAACGCAGTCTTCAATTGAGTACAAAAGGGTCTCTGATTCAGCACAGAACTGGGAATTTGGTTATTTTCAGTTTAGTACATTGGTAATGTTCATGGTGCTTAGGGAAGAACGTCACAGCAGACACGGTCCGTGCTGTGCCCTGAGCATTCAGGCCTGTTTGTTGTTTCGTTGTTGTTGTTGTTATTTTGTTGTTTTAAGATTTTACTTATTTATTTGAGAGAGAGAGCGTGAGCATGAACAGTGGGCAGGGGCAGAGGGACAAAAGAGACTCCCAACTGAGCGGGGAGCAGGACCCCAGGACCCCAGGATCATGACCTGAGCCGAAGTCAGATGCTTAACCAGCTGAGCCACCCAAGCGCCCCTCAGGCCTCACTGCTTCAAGACAAGCCAGCTTGCCTTCCACGTGCCAGCATCTGTATCCCTTTGCCCTGATGCTTCACCTGGGAAATGGAAGCTGCCAGAAGTCCCAGAGAATTAACTCCACGTTACGGAGCAAAGTTCAACCAATGATGGACAGCAACGGTGGTTATATATTCAGCCCCCACACCCCATGAGAGGCTAACTCTGGGTGGGTCTTCTACACTGGCTGCCAGAGATTCCCAGCAGATTTAAACTTGAGTGGTCTACACAGACGACCTACTCAAATGATGTGCTTGTGTAGCTCATTTCCCTATTTTCTGCTAGTGCTTCACGGGATCTCCTCCCAAATATATCACCAGACTCAAAATTCTTGTCTCAAATAAAGACCCGTGTTATGACGTCCCAATGTATGGCCAATCAAGTGAGTTCGAGAACTGCTGCTTTAGGACATACCGTTGGCCACGCACTAGGCCCTTGCCAGTGCCAGGCAGAGAGGATACGTGGGTTTAGGGCCAACTGAGGGACAGTTGGTATGAAGAATACAAAACCCAGTCCCAGAGGTACTGGAGTACCGAGGCCTGAGCGGGACAAGAAGCCAGAGTGACGCAGGGCTGCCCCAGACAACTGCTGACCTAGGAAGCGTGTGTGTGTGTGTGTGTGTGTGTGTGTGTGTACCCGCGCACGCATGTGCTGAGGGCAGAGGTTGTTGAACTTTACCAACAAGGCCCTCAAAGACTGTAAACCCAAATCCCCTGTCCCCACCCTACCCGTGAGGAACAAGGATGAGGGAGGCTAGCACAAGGACACGGAGCTGCAGGGCAGGGAGGAGCCAGAGCCTTCTCCACCTTCCACACGCTCCCCCAGCATCGGAACCTACGAGCCAGAGTGAGCACGTCTGCCGCCACTTAGCTCGTGGACCCAGGGCATGTCCTTTGCCCAGAGACACGGAGGCAGGGAGCCAACCCTGGCGTTAGAAATTATTGATTGAAAGATTTAATCAGGAGAAGGCCATAAATGTAGTGCCCTTAAAACTGCAAACAACATAAAGGTCATTATTTAACTTGGCTTGTTTTAGGATTTTTTTTTTTAAGGAGAGTGGAAATACAGTACATAAAGTTGGAAATGTGAAAAAAGTTACCCCTAATTCCCCTGTTCTGGAGCAATTCTTGTTCCCTTTGAGGCATCCCTTGCAGACCGTTTTCCTGAACACGTACTTAATGTAAAAGCATTCTGTTCACCGAGCATGTAATGACTTCCCAAGTTACTAATCTCCATAGTTTTAAATACTGCATAATATTCCATCAACCCAATTTTCTGTAGCTTGACTATATTCTCCTATGCTATATATTCAGGTCACTTGTAAGTTTTCGCCATTCTAAATAATGATGCATCTTTATACAATGGCTTTTTTTCGCTTTTCAAATTATTTTCTTAAGACACGATCCCAGAAGCCAAAGGATTGGTAGCATTCCAGGGACCCCTGAAACAGGCAGCCTTCCTACTTGTATCATCTGCAGTGTTCTGAATACTCATAAAATATAAAGTGGGTCCAACACTGGCCTCCTCCTCCTCACACACACACAAAGTAAGACAAGACTGATCAACAGCATTATAAAAATTAAAGACGACGAGATGGGAGAAATAAAAAGCAAGGCAGTCTCTGATACTAACCATAGGGTCTGTGCAATAAACACCTATTTCTGATCTTTCAAATGAACATTTGCAAGTGGATAATGATTTCAAGTTAGACTCCTCCACACTAATTCATGTAACAGGCCTTCTGCCCTAATGATCACCTGCTCATAGAAAGACTTCCAGCCTTTGAAAGCCTGGCCTGGTGTGACTCCCTTCCTGACACTGCCATTCACACTCTCCCACAGGCCACTTACTGGGCCCAAATCCAGGTTAGTTCCATCACTTGTTCTCATCATTCTTTTCCCTCCTCAATTGCAAAGGCTTTTCAGCGAGCAGAGTGGCTGACAGCAGAGCTGCTGATGGCCACGGCTCGGATGGAATCAGGCTGGCTTGCGTTGGTCAGCCTTGCTCCCCGCTCCCTCCTCTGTCAAACACTGACCAGGTGGCAAGGACCAGAATCAAGGCACTCAACCCTTCGCGTCTGCCTTCAACAATGTTCTCTCTGCTTCTGCAAGTCAGTTCCAACACTCCTCCCTGGGCTATGTCCTGCCTTGACAGCTTCCTTGTACAGGAGGAAGCCAGGGAGGGGGGTCGGATGGGCGGGGCAAGGCAGGAAGACTGGCTCTGATTTAAAACCATTTTAGGAGCTCTAAAAAGTTCCAGGTTGACTGATGGACACATTTACTCCCCAGAACCTTTTTTCATAAATACCTACCACTTAACGAGCACTTCCAAGGGGAATAAATACCGTCACTGTGTGTCAGCCTTATGGGAGGGGGATTTCCAGAGCCACTTCTTTCCCCCTTGGCTCAGGGCCACACGATTACAATCCTGTGAGAGCTGAGCGCGGAGAATATGGCAGTCACACCCACCCCACCGAGACTCGCCTTCTCAATTTCTGCCCTGCAATGCTACTTTCCTTCCTTTGCTGCGGGGAAGATGGTAGCTCATCTCTTGTAATAGGGTCCACATCTGACGTATTTTGTCGTCTGCTCTGGCCAAACAAATAACTCTCTAATAATATTCAGTCCTGAAGGCAGAACGGTTCCTGGGGCTGTTTGGATCAATCATGTCTTATTTAAAACCTGCCTTTTTGTGTTAGAGCAGTTCCTGCTCTCATTGAAACTGCATGGGCTTGAGGCAGGCATGGTGTCCCTCTGGAGGGTCGTGCTGGGACAGAGGGCTCTGCAGCAGTAGGGGCCCTGACAGCTCAGCCTGCCACAGGTGCAGACAGCCAGGGAGCCCCGCCCTCTTGGACAAGAGCAGTCAGCTTGACACTTCTTTCCTCCCGGATGGCAGGTCGCTAGCCCCAACGTGAGAAAATCTATGCTGGAACCTCACTTAGCCTGTGCGTCCACGGATACCAAAGAAAGAGCAAGAGGCTTTCAGATGGAGCCTGTCACTCAGAAGGGAGAGGGCTCCAGAGCCCACCCCCAAGATTTACCTTCAGGTGAGCCAGATGTCTATTTGCTTCCACTTCCCAGCACATGTGTGAGGCTGAGGATGGGAGCACCCAACAACATCCAAAGAGGGGCTCTGCAAACTTCAAAGGGTTAAGTAAATTGAACATTCCCATTCTTCTCCCATTTCCAAGCTACAGCACAACTACTTTTTAAAGTACGCATTCTCACAAGATTACCTCGGCAGCATAAACCACAGTTTACCAGAATTCATAGAAAAATGCCATCCACCAGTCTTCAAAGGTATATAAATGAGTATAAGGCTCTAACCAACATTTGTGGACATACTTTATACTGATTGACTAGATTTCTGCAACTGTCCCACCTTTTCACACTCTCATGGCATGCTAGGCTTCTCCTTCCTGACAGTTAACCCAGTTGATAGCATGACAGTGTGTCGATGTGCTTAATTCTGCCTTTCTTAATAACCTGTCTTGTGATGTCTATGGGCCCCATGAAGGTGGCGACCGTGTCACTTTGACTCAGCATTCTAATCCCCATGACCCTGCCTGAAGAATTTATGAAAGGAAGAAAGGAGAGGGAGGCAGGGAGGGAGGACAAGGAGCCAGGCACGTGCTGGGGACCAGGAACACTTAGCCCAACAGCTGTGGAAGTGCTCACGGCCCAGCACAGGGCAAGTCGGGGTCGGCTGGAGCAGGGTGTGCCCGGCGGACGTGCCCACTGCGACCATGGACTGACTATGGGAAGGCAGGGCCAATTCAGAAAAGCTTCCCTGCAGCACACTGCGTCCCTACAGCTGCTCCAGGGACTCTGGCTTCAGGGGCAGTTCTGGTCAGGGGCAGGGACGGCAGGGAGACATGGAGATACAGACCAGACCTACACTGGACAGGAGGCCAGGCCCAGAGCTGGCACTCCTAGGGAGAAAGGACAGCTCTCATTTCCAGAAGACTCTGCCACCCTCATCCATGGCGCTTTCACCCAAAGACCCATCACTGTGAACCTTAGATTTCCCCAGATTCATACTAGCAACAGAGCGCATGCCTTTCTATTCCTATTTCCCGGACTGGGGCGGTGGGTCTGTGTGCAGGTGAGAGAGACGACGACGAGGGAGCAGACGACGACGAGGGAGCCATCAGTCCACCGCGGCTGGTTAAACACCACCATGCAGAAGCGGATGGCTAAACCAGTGGGGTAGGGGCTGCCATCCCCAGGCCTGCCCTGCAAAATGGGAGCCGTCTGTCTTCACCAGGGAACCATGATAAACGAGCAAAGACAGACACTGGTCAGGACAAGCCACTTTATTTAAGAGCTTCGACAGCCCAAAGTGGTTTTACATAGAGGCATGGAAGATTTATCTAGATGATAAAATACCTGAACTTGAAAGGCACATAAATTATCATTTTGCAGGGTTTTTTCCATTTAAGATTTCACATAGTCAAGTGCTTTAAGTAATGAATGAAATGCACATAAAGTTGACTTAATTGCACAAGAGTTGTCTGGTTAGTGTCTGCAGACAGTCTTTGCTTCTAGATGGGGCTGGGTTCAGAATCCACGCCACCCATCTGTGTCTGCGGCCTTCTGTGTCCACAGCACAGCGGGGATCATTTGGAGGACTGATAAGTAGGATAATGATAACGGCAACTATTACTGCCTGGGCACCCACCATAGTCAGTCTGCTCACCGAGCATAGCACTTTGTATACGTAGTACTCCCAACCGCCCTGGGAGTTCACACTATCGAAAGGGGGCTTCATCTACTTCCCTTTCCACCTCAAGCTTCCTAATTAAGTTCTTCGTCCCAGCTCGTCTCTTAACTAGGCAAGAGACCCTGCACGAAAGCATCCCCGACGGGAACTGAAACTACCCTCTCAAGCCATAACGGCTGCCCTGAGCCAGCAAGGACCCCGGGACTGACCCCACCACACGGACCCACCTGACCTTCACTGCCCACCTGCCTGTACCCACTGACCTTTGTCCCCACCTTCTCTTTATATAAACCTGGAAGTCTTTTTGGCACTCTAGCAGCAATCTTTAAGATGTTAGTCTGCCAGCTCCCCGGTGTTGGCCTCACTGAAACAAATTCCTTTCTTGTTGCACCACCACTGGTCCCTCCGCCTTTGGATTCTGTCGGCAGTGAGCTGCGGAACCTGGTCTGTTTGGGACCCCCCAGAGCCAGGTACTCCTGCATCCCTGCACTCCAGCTACACAATGATTCCCATTTTCCAGATGCAAAAACTGAGCTTTTGAGAGTTTCTACGACGCATATGAGGTCACACAAGCAAACTTATTGGACTCCAAAGCGGCCGTGTTCACCACAACCTTGCAACATACATGAAAATACTTGGCCATGAGCAAGTACTTGAAAGCACTAGCTGTTCTGCTTATCTTCATACTTTAAGATTTTATTTATTTATTAGAGAGTGAGTGCATGAGCAGGGGGAGAAAGGGAGAGGGGGAGAGGGAGGGAGGGAGGGAGGGAGGAACAGACTCCCCGCTGAGCGTTCGATTCCAGGACCCTGAGATCATGACCTGAGCTGAAGTCAGGTGCTCAACTGAGCCACCCAGGCACCCCATACGCCTTTCTTTTAATCAGCACAGTTTAACACTGAGAAGTCTGCCTCGCGGGTTTATATTCATTCATTCATCTTTCATTCTGGGCCCAGTACTCTGCAGGATGCAGGATTTACCGGATTGCATTCCCCCGCTCCCAGACCAGTCTCGGGCAATTCCATACCCCTATGAAGGTCGGGGGCAGCACAGGGTGGGGGCAGCCCCTCACAGAGGACCCATACCGAGTGGTGGATTAGAAATACAACCTAAACAACACAATTTTAGATCTTTCTCACCCTGGTCCCCATCCTCTCTCTCCCTGACCCCTTAGCTTTTGCTGTGTTTCTCTGGCCAGAGTCTTCCAAGACCTCAAACTCTTGGGCCTTCTGACGAGTGGCTCCCCAGGAGGCCTTTTATCATGCAGAACATTCCTTTCTTTCGCCTGGGCTGAAGCTTTCCGGTAAAGCCAGAGCCACAGATAACCCAGCTCCTCAGCTAATCGCCTTGCACAGACCCTCAGAGCCACCCCCTCACCCCCACCTCCCACCCTCCCCCTGCCTGGTTTCACCAACTTTTGCCCAAAATAAGGAATAAGAACAATAGCACCAGCAGTAGTAACTTCCTACGTGTTAGGCACAGCTCGATGTGTTTTAGGTACACTAACTCATTAAATCCCATAATAATCCTCTGACCTAGGCACTATTACTATTCCTATTTCAGTTCAATTAGGGGAAGGGGGGGAGTTAATATTTCTTCAGGGCCACCTATATGCCAAGCACTGTTAAGCTTGCACAATCAGGATAAGTGACCTGCCTAGGGTCCGTCGCAGAGCTGGGAAGTAAGGAATAAGAATCTGGACCCAGGTCTGCAACTGCCTGGCCTATGGTTCCCCTTCCCTTCTCTGCAGCTGGCGTGGTCTGCAAGGGGGAACAGAGCGGCTGCACAAGGACAGCCCTCTCTCCCTCTTCCTCCAGCACCCGTCTGTTAACGTTGTCCTCTGTTTTTATTACCACTACCCACAAACGGTGCCAGACTCCCCTCTCAACTGTGTTCCCCCACTCTCTGGGCCTCCCAGCCAGATTTCATGGAGCAAATCCTAAAGCCTACAGCAACCGTGTAAACAAAGCCAAAGAAGAAACTTCCAGCCGATAACATACACGAAGAGGCCGACAGGTGTTCCCCCGAAATGCCCAACTCCTCCTAAATCCCTGTGGTTTCAAGATCTGAGGGGTGCTCGGCTAGGGATGAGAGGGTTACTGCCTCTGAGGAGGTTTTGGCCAGCTGTAGGGGCTTATGCCACCAATCAAAGTGAGCAAGTACCTGATGGTTGAAGCGCTGAGCCGTATGCTTCTGGGGGCTCGTGGAACTGGCAATAACAGGTGACGCCTTTCTGGGAAATGGGCACCTGGCCGGGGAAGCAGAGGGGCATTCCCAGCAAGGCCAGAGGGTCAGAAGCCCTCCACTTGGCTCCCAGAGCACGGAGCCCACAAGCTGAAACTCTGTTGACTTCACCTGGCCCACCCTGCGAGAGCTCCAGGAGGGCAGGCCTGCCTCAGATTTCTCTCTGAACTCTCAGGGCCAGTCATAGTGAGTCCTACTTAAATGTTTCCAGAATAAATGATCAAACCAGGCATCATTTTAGAGAACAGGCTGCTTGAGAGATTCTACTCAGACAAGGGAAGAGGACTCCAGGAGAGGGGAACTGGGTTTGCTGAGAGGCAGGCACACTCTTCATAGGCCAGATCAACATCCTGCTCCATCCCGAAACGCTTACACCTGTACTTCATTAACTGACCCCGAACGCCGCTGCTAAGTCATGTAAATTCAATGGGTACGCACGGCCCTGTTTACAGAGCAGGAAGTTCGGGAACTGGCTTCCCCCAGCTCTCTACAGGCAGACCCCCCCCAGACCTTCCTTTCCTCAAACAAGCCACACTCTCCCCTAACAAAATGTGTTTACGCTATTGTTCTCCACCCTGGAACTGTTGCACTCGTGAAGTTGGCGCTCCAGCATCCTTCACAGATGGGGACCGCGGGTTAAACGCTCTCCCGACACCCTGCACTTGCCATCTACACAGCTCTACCACAGTTCGACCGTTTACACTGCGTGTGTAGATTATGTACTGGCTGTGGGTCTTTCCCACCGGACTGTGAACGCCAGCGTGGCGGGGACCACGTCCGTTCTCCCACCTCTGTGCGCCCAGCACATAGCCCAGTGGCAGGCACTCGGTGGCACACGATAAGTATCTGCCGAATACGTCTTTGTAGCTGCAGGCGGCGAATGGGGGAAGGCGGAATCCGAACTCATGTCTACAGGCCTCGGGTCGGAGCCAAAGGGGTACTAGGGCTTAGGCCCACCACGCTGCGGCGAGAATGGGCGGCGCGACGGCGAACAGGGGAGGCGTTCTGGCGTCCCTCCTACCCTGGACTGCTGCCGGGCTCCGCACCCCGCCGCCACCTGTCGCCCCCGGGCGGGCGGCGCTTACCTGCGCGTGGCGGGGCTCCGCAGAGGCTCTCTGTGGGCCTCGGGGGACTGCCAGGGACTGGGTATCCGCCGCACGGAACCGGGCTCCCGGCCCGCGCGCGGTCCCGCACCGGAAGACCGCGCAGGACGCAGCCTGCTCCCCAGACGCACGGCAGTCTGAGGCTGGGCTACCCCGGGACGAGCCTGCCCCGCCCCTACGCACTGAGCTGGGGGGGGGGGGGGGGGGG
>NW_024424453.1:23278018-23279743 GCF_017311325.1 Ursus maritimus | reverse complement strand
GGGGGGGGGGGGGGGGCGGGCCTAAGGTGAACTTGACCCCGCGCTCTCCGGGCGCCCCGCCGTGGGCGGAGCCAGAGGAAAAGTTAGCTCTGCGCCCCTCCCCCTCGGTGGGGGCGGTCCCTAAGGGGACCCGGCCCTGCGCCCGGCCTCTTCGAAGCCCCGCCCGCCCGCCCCAGCTCTGCTCTTGTCTACTGGTCTTTTGTGTTGTGTGCTTCTTTGCTTTTAATTGCGTTTTATTTCTTATTTTTATTTCTCTACATTTTAAAGTTCGAATTAAAAGATATATCAAAGTAATGCATGAACACTCTTTACAAAATAAAGTTATCTAAATGTTCTTATAATGAAAGCAACAGGCCCTTCTCCCTTGCTCCCCACACAGAGCCCTTTATAACAGTTCCTCCGTTTAGTTCTTCTGAAGCACCCCCTTGTCGCTAAAAAAATAAGCTTACATAGCGATTTCTTGATTTATCTCTTGACTTTCTGCCATGTTAGAGGAGGATTTACTCTTGCTGTGCCCCTGCTTCCCTTCTCCTGACAAATTTACACCTCTATTCTTAAGTCCTGCCCTGGTGAGCTCTGAGACCTCAAGGCAGGAGTAGAGGAAGGTTTTCTGGGACCTGCAGCTAATACAATTGTGGGGGCAGGGAGAAAGGAAGGCTATTTTAGAAAGGCCTATGGAATTAAGGCTTGCAAATGAACATTTATTTGGAATGAGCAAAATCCTGAGACCTTGGAAAGTCTGTATCCCCTGATGATGAGGGAACAGAAAGTTGGCTGAAGACAAAGCTTAAGCTGACACCCTGCAACCCCCCCAACCCCGACTCCCGGGTGGGACAAGCGACATTGTTCCAGGAATCTCCCAAATATCTTAATGTTAATACCTTGCCAGAGGGGGAAACAACCTTATCTTGATAATAGTCAGGCCTCCAGTATCCTGAGGGTCTTCTTTAACAAATGAAAATCCTTTTAAAACCTCTCTTTTCCTTACTTCCCCCAACTCCCCAGGATAGACCTAAGCAAGTCTTTCTGCCCATGGGTCCTGTCCCCATGCTTTAATAAAAACACCATTTTGCACCAAAGACGTTTCAAGAATTCTTTCTTGGTCCTCAGCTCCAGACATCAACCCACCAAACTTCACCTATATTCCAAAATCCCATCACTGAGACCTTCTCAGAGAAATTACTTTCTGAATTTGCTTCTCCAGTGTCGCTGGTCTTCCTCTGCCCATGCAGAATCCTCCATAACTCCCAACCCTTTAAGGGGTCATGGGGTGAAGGTCAAGATTCATCAGTTTCTGCCAATAGGATTTCTTAATAGAGTGAACTAGAGTGTGCAAAAAAGAGAGACGTCAAGGATGATGTCAAGGTTTTGTGATTGCTGCACAGCTTTTCCTAGCATCAGTGACAAGGTCTTAACCTTAGTAGGAAGAGTGTTTTATAAAGCTGGCTCTGGGCCCCAGCCCTGTCACCAGATCCTCACCGTTCTCCCGTGAGGTTGGCTGGACCTGCTCACTGGCCCCACTTTAGGAGGTCTCATACTTATCCCTCTAGTATCAATGCACACAGCTAGCTCCCAGTTAGTGCCCAGGTGAAAGGGCTTGGTTCCCCCCTCCTCACTCAGATGGAAGAAACAGTGTCCCCACCCTCCCTGACACCCCTTCTCTCTTCAGAGAGTTCAGCTGTTTCCCTTCCTCTGCTCTGCCTTCCTTCTCTTCTGCTCACTCTC